>NC_090449.1:947836088-948162193 GCF_031143425.1 Pleurodeles waltl
AGCATGCAAAAGGCTGGCCTGGTTTGTAGTGGGTACAACAGGTACTTATACCTTACACCAGGTCCAGTTATCCCTTATTAGTGTATGTAGTCAGTGTCTAGAAGCCAAGCTCTCTAGTGGTAGTGTGGATGAGCAACCAAGGCCTAACTAGGAGACATGCAAAGCTCATGCAATATCACTACAGTCAGTCAGTACTTACACACACAAACAAAAATACTCAGTGGTACAAAAGAAAGGTACTTTATTTTGGTGACACACTTGCCAAAAATACTATAGAGACTATACTCCCTAAGGAGGTAAGTAAAATACACAATATATACACTAGTATCCAAAAACAGCTAAGTAAACAGTTAGAAAACAGTGCAAATAGTGAAAATCATAATAGTTAGAAATGGGCCTGGGGGAACACAACCATATACTAAAAAAGTGGAATGCGAATGTCGGTTTCCCACTTAGGCAAGTGCAGTGTGTAGAGGGTCGCTGGGAGTATTAGAAAACACCAAAACACTAACAGAACCCACCCCAGACTCCAAGAAAGTAGGAGTAAAACACAGGAACTTTCCTAGAACACACAAGAAAACGAAAAAGAAGATAGTGCAAGAACCAGAAGAGACTGCAATTCACCAACGATGGATTACTGAACCTGAAGACCTTTGGAAGAAGGGGACCAAGTCCAAGAAACACTGAAGAATCCAGGGAGAACAGGAGCCCCTGCTAACACGGATGAAGGTGCAAAAGAAGAACCACCAGTGAAGAACAACAGTCAGTACTGCACCCAAGAAGATGGATGTGGGTTCCTGGTTTGTGCAGATGATGTCCCACAGCGGATGGATGATTGCAGTCTGGTTTGCGTCGATGGATTCCACCAACAAGCCTTGGCACACGCAAAGCTCACAGTTAGCGGAAAATGGTGCTGTCTGGGACCAGGAGGGATCTTGTGGCCTCTACCCAGGCGGAGGAGACAGAGGGGGCTCTCAGCAACTCCGAGAGCCCTCAGAAGACGAGGCAGCGCGCACAGGAGTCCCACAGCACAGGGACAAAGAAGGCGCAAATGAAGGCCCTTGCAGCACGACACAAAGAGATCCCACGCCGCCAGAGAACAACTCAGGAAGCTGTGCGTCGCAGGAAGGAGTGCTGGGGGCCGGAGCTGTGCTGTGCACGAAGAACTTTATGGAAGGTCACACACAAGCCTTGGCAACTGCAAATCACGTGGTGCATGGAGGTACTGTCTTGCGTGGGGAAGCAAGCTCTTACCTCCACCAAAGTTGGACAGCTGGACGTCTGGACCGTCGGGACCACTTCAGTCCACCACCTGTGTTGCTGGATCCATGCACTTCTTCAGGAGAAGGGACCCAAGCCACCGGTCGTCGCTGAAGAGGGGTGCCTGCTGAAGTAGGGAAGTGACTCCTTCACTTCAAGGGAGATTCCTTTGTTCTTCTGGTGCAGGCTGAAGAGAGGCAGTCCTTGAGGATGCACGACCTGGAAACAGTTGCAGTTGCTGGCAGAAGCTGAAGATAAAATGTTGCAGAAGTCGTCTTTGCTTCCTTGTTGCAGTTTGTAGAGTTCCTGGAGGGTCCAGATACAGTTCTGTCAGTCAGAAGGTGAAGTAAAGGGTGGACAGGATTCCTGCTGAAGTCTTGCAATCCGAATCTGAGGAAACACCCAGATGAGAGACCATAAATAGCCATGAAAGGGGAACTGGGCAGCTACACAGGTAAGCACCTATCAGGGGAGGGCTCTCGTGTCACCTGCTGGCACTGGCCACTCAGATGCTCCCAGAGTGCCCTGGCAACTTGGAATCCAAGATCGCAAAACCCGGGGACACTCTGGAGGAGCTCTGAGCACCACCTCTGGGGTGGTAATGGACAGGGGAGTGGTCACTCCCCTTTCCTTTTTCCAGTTTTGCACCAGAGTTGAGACTGCAGGTCCCTGAACCAGTGTATACTGGATTATGTAAGGAGGGCACCATATGTGCCCTTCAAAGCATTTCCAGAGGCTCTGGGAGGCTACCCCTCCCCTGCCTGTAACACCTATTTCCAAAGGGAGAGGATGTAACACCCCTCTCCCAAAGGAAATCCTTTGTTTCTGCCTTCCCGAACTTGAGCGCCTTGAGTAACAGGAGGACAGAAACCTGTCTGTGAGGTGCCAGCAGCTGGGGCTGCCTGGAAAACCTCAGAAGGCTGGTATGGCTCTACTGGGGGTCCACTCTCGAGCCCCCAGAGTGCATGGAATTATACAACCAATGCCAGAATCAGCATTGGGGTATAATACCAAGATGTTAGACACCTTACATGACCATATTCAGAGCTACCATTGTGAAGCTGGATATAGGTATTGACCTATGTCCAGTGCGCACATAAAAAGGCATCCCCACACTCACACAGTCTGGGAAAATGGTCCTGGACGATGTGGGGGCACCTCTGCTAGTGCAGGGGTGCCCTCACACACAGGTACTTTGCACTAACTTAACTCTAACCAGTCATTATGACCACATTTGCATCCAGGGGCTCTTAACTCTCTGGAACTCCCCACCTCCATGCCAGACCCTATGGCAGCTGTGCTGGTGCCCAGTCATGGCACCACTCAGGTGCATCCTAAGGGGGCCCTCAAGAAAGAGAAGGACGTGTAGGCAGCAGGTGCAGCCCATTGTGGTACAGTGGCTAGTCAGTTGGTACCCACTCCAGAGGGAGGGCACCTTCCGCAGAATACTGGAGGTGTGCTAGAGATTTCAGTTTGGCATTGTCACTCCAACCTACAGAGGGCTTTGCCAAATCAGACTCCTATTTGGTGCACTGTGAGTCTGCTAGCTTGAGTTGGAACACTTTGAGGTCCCCTAAGAAGTGCTGGTTTGCCAGGGACCAGTTCAGCTTTTGACATCATCCCCTAAGCTGAATAAGGTGGTAGAAGGCAGTTTGTACTTGCATGTTGCTTGGTGGCCTGTCAAATTTCACAGACAGATCTGTTGGGTTCTTAGTTGGTTTCCAGCATGACTGCTTGGAGACAGGGTAGTTGGCTGAGGCTAGGGTATGTCCCCTGAGCCCTCCACAGTGCTCAGAAGCTCTCTCATGTAACCAAGTGAGGCTTGATAGTCCCTGGATGAGGATTATAGACCCTGTTTTGAGGATAGGATGGCCAGGGTTCTTTGACACTGCAGTCCTCATCACCTGTCACAAACATGATGCACTCTTCATCACCGAAACATTACTCACATCCTTGCACATCCTAGATGTCCTTCTACCCATGTGCTACAGCATCCAGACCATGGTCATAACAAGGGAGGAGGTCCCACTGTCATTCAAATGTCCTCCTGGACCATGGGCAAACAAGAAACACTCAACTTCTTAGAGCTCTCTGCAACAAAGTCCACTACTTCCAACCTCATCTAAAGCCATCCTGAATAAAACAACGACTTCACAGATGATTCCCCACATCCATCCTACATGCCCATAACATCATCTTCAACCTCCCAGATTACTGAAGCATGAAAAATACAAAGAGCTACACTTTTCAACCTCATTACTAAACTCAATGTGGTACAGATTTTCACCCAATCCACACACTCCAAATGCCACATGCTGGACCTTCTTTGCTCAACATCCCCAGTGACCCAAAGCAGGTCTCTCATATTTCTAGACTCGGCCTGCCACCTTTTCGACTACATCACCCTTCTTAGCATCCAACCAACATGTCAAAGTCAACCCAAAAGAGAAGAATAAACCTTCAGATCCTTCAATGATGTCTCAACAGGCAATTTCAAGCTCAAAGTCATCTCTTGTACTTCCCTTTCCAACTCTGAAGTGGAGAGGACACCCTTTTGAATAACATCACCACATTGCTGGAAAACCCTGTGAAGATTCACACTCCAACTAAAACATATAGGTAAAAACTGGCACTTCTCTGGTGCTCCAAAGACGTCACAAACAGCAAGGACTCCATCTCCAGGCAGGAAAGAAAAATAGAACCCCGGTGAACTCAAGCTACTGTCTATCCACACCACACACAGACAAGTCACGACTCCAGCCAAAGTCAACCAACACCATCTATGAAGCTGCCAATAGAAGTCAATCAATCTTTTCTAAAGGTTCAAGCACTGCATCAACCTCCTGATTGACCCTCCTGTCCCACACTCCACAGATTACAGCAATGCCATCAACCACTTGGTAAATGAAAAAATGAAGCTACAACAGCACATCAGCAACATCAAACCTGATTCTTCACAGACGCCCATCGTACTGCATCTCACACTCATTTTTGAAACCCCTTTCTCTGAAAGACATCACCGACACCCTCATCTTCTTTAAAGCCACTGCCTATTAAGATACTATCTTAACCTCATCTGGCGTTAAAAAAATCTCATACGAGGATGGATGGATTTTACTGATGTCAATATTGTTCCTGGTGAGGTATGATGTGTAGTAATAAACAATTTAGCACTCTTCAGCTGTCTTAAAGTCAACATAACACTGAGTCCCACCAGGAGCTAGATCATACTCTACATGTTGCCAGGCAGCTTCTGCCACATCCAACTGATACTAACAGAATTCCAAGCTGGTACGCTATACATCACTGGCAGTGCAGACATCGGGCACAAAAATAAGACGTCAGACACATTGACCACAGAGGAAAACACTAAGATAATTGGTAAAAAACTTGTGAAAAGTCTCAGCCCTTGGCAGTCACCTGGTCTGCATTCAAGCCTATTCATTTTTTATGAGCAAAGTTACTTGACACAAGGTACCACTCTGTGCATTTCAGACTTCCCCATCTCTAATAAAATGCTCCAGCTCGAACTGCCATTACAATAGCCCTCTGTAAGGCAAAACAAGCAACTCCAGACCAGTTTCTGCCTACTTCGGCATCATCAGGCTGCTTGGATTCTATGGCACAATAAGCACTGGAACCACATCCGGGAAAACCGTCTCACTTAGGGAGCTAGGGAGCACTGCAGAAAACACAAAGGTGAATGGTGGAGTTCTGGCAAAAAATTGTGAGTCACTGGCAATTTCTCTGGATTGTATTCGTAGTCATTGTTTTTTTGCCCATGTTCTAACTAAAAACAGCACTAAGCAGGCAAGGACAAAGTACAGCACAATTCACTGATATCAGAAATGCATTTAGTATTGGTTAGCTGAGATAAACAAACTATTTTTAACTTGTTAATAAATACAATATTTGTAAAAGGAAAATCGCTTAAACATGGCGATCATTTAAATTGCAGAAAAACACTCAAATTAGTACTTTATATGAAACGTATTATTAGGATAATACCATTCAGGTTAATGATTGCCTGGTAAAAGTGAGTTAGTGTGTTACTGAAGATTCAGAGAGATACAGAAGGAAATGATGTGCTCCAAACTAACAAACCTCTGTAATGTAACGGTTGTTACTGTTATTGAAGTTGAAGGAAGTTCCTCGAAATTCACGCCCAGTGTTCTAAAAAAGGTTAACAACAGAGAAAATAACAATATATCATATTTACAATGTTCTAACAATTTACTTTGTAGCATTCAGGTCAAGCCACAATATTTTACCCTTGGGTATATTTTAGTTTTCAAATGGCAAGGAGTAGTATGTATAGTAACAGTCTCACTCATTAATTTGGGGGTAAATTCATAAATAGGTGAGATTGCCTCTCCTTCCAGGAAATCCTTTGTATGTTCTTTTGTAAGGAGAATAAAGTAAATCACGAACAACTGTATTACAAATCCATTTAAATATTCTACATTCAAAGAAAGAGTAAATTTCATTTAAAATCAGAATTTAAGGTGAATTTCTCTGTAAATGGTATTGAAAAGGTAGTGAGTATGTTCCAGTGCTCCAATTTTTAAACAGCCATCTCTGTGTCACTTTGCTGTTTTACTGTTATATCATTTGAAATGCAACTACTCTGTGTTAGAATGCCATATGTTTTATTCCCTGTCTATTTAATTTAAATACAGTACAGTACTTCACCAAAGTGCTTTACACAGCTAGAGAAAACGTCCATAATTAGATATGGTATAGCAATTCAAAACTATTTGTAAGAGAGGATGAGAAGAACGTCACCATAAAACAGGAACATGAAGATTTAACACTCTTGTTAATTTTTAAGATAAATATTATGCTGTAATACATTTGTATGAACAATAATATAAAGCAAAGAAGATTATACAAAATGGCAGTTAGCAAAATTGTAAATATCACATTACTTTTAAGTATGGCAGTTTTGCAATCTATACAAATTCACCATAGATTTTTTATTTAAGCAGAAAGAGTTCTACACAACCCAATGAAAATGTATAGTAACATATACATTATTAATGGGTAATCCCACAGACTGACAATTAAGGAGAACACTTTCAAATAGGCATAGAAGGCTGCGAGGGAATCAGTGGCCAGGAATGATCAGAGCAAATTGCTCATTAATTTGAGTGCATTAAGGACAAATGAGCAGAATCATGGGAAGTTACACAGAAGGAGGGCAGAAGTGATGTTAGAGGTGAGGAATGCATGCGGAATGCAGGAATACAAAGGAACCTGAAGAAGAGAAGGTAAATTCATTCATTCATCTAAAGACAAATTAGATAAAGCACAAGGGAAGATGGGAAGGGACAGATAGTCAGTACCGAGAGGTAAAAAAGGATTAATTATTACTGAAAAGGGAGAATGCAAAGAGAATGTAGGTTCAGAAATGACAGAGTGACTGGAGCAGGGAGATAGACTGGAGTCAAGCTGAGACTGAATAGCCATAGTCTACATTAAACAGGAAAAGGGAACCATTCGTACTATTCCCATTAGGAAATGTGATAACTGATATGATTTGACTAGTTCTAAAAGGTTCACTGAGGCCTATGTTCAGGAACAGAGCAGATGTATAGAAAGAAAAAATGAAGGAAACAAATTTATCAAAGATGACACCATGGTTAATATTTAAGGAAGTATTGGCAGAGCTGGTGGAAAAAGAAGGTAGCACAAGCAGTAAGCAAATTGATGGTTGAAGAGCTTTTAGGAAGTTTAAAAAATGTATATGAAGGCCATACAGTAGTATTTGGCCAAAGAAAAACAAAACTAGAAATAAATTAAACTTTAGAACTGCACAATGCACAACACAGTTTTAAGAAAAGCAAAACTCAAATGATGTGCACATATAAATAGATATTTTCAGAAAATGTTAATGCCAGAATTTTGAAGAGGGTCACGTCTGAACTTTATCTTCAGATGAAAACTACCGGTCAGATGCTGGCAGTGCATGGGAAGGTGCTAACAACTGTAAATCAGCCACAAACACTGAACTAGTAAAAAGCTACATTCGCTGAAGCAACGTTGAAAGAACAGAGTTTACTTTTTTGTGTGAACACACACAGAAACAAGTGTATTCAAGATGGAACTACCAAGGTGCCTAGAAATATATTTGTGAAGCTCCTTTTGGGAATCATCTAAGTGAAGAGCACAGCAGTGAATCATCACCAACTCTAGAATTGGAGAAGATTGCCTACATGAAAGCATGTCTAGAAGCTAGCCAATATTCTAGATCCTGCAGAAGTCTATTTTCGAAGCCCAAACAAAGGAAGCCACTGACTCTACAAAGGCAAAGTTGAGCTTTGTCAGAGCAAAATACAACGTTCTTCGGATGGTAGAAGTTAATCACAAGCCTAGACGCATATCCCAAAGGACAGCAACTTCTCTGAATGCATACGAGTTGAATTCTTGGGAAGAAGGGGCAGAATTCTCCTTTATCAGAGTTTGAATGCATGGGGGCTTATTTACAAGACCCATGGTGCAGGGCAGCGCAGCAAGTGACCTTGCTATGCTGCCCTGAACCACAGGGAAAGGGCAGAAATGTGCTGTATCTACAGGATACGGTGCATTTCTGTCCTCTTATCCCTGGGGCACAATGAGCTGCCTAGCGCTGACGCAGGCACCCCTGCACTATGGTGCAAGGATGCCTGCATCGCAGACAGGATTTCTTTGCTAGAAGGGACACCTTCCTGCACCAAAACAATCCATGGAGGCTTTTCTTTTTCCTCTTTCTATGTGTGCTGCAGAATGCAGCAGACATAGAAAGAGGTAAAAACGAGGAGAAATAAAAATGTTTCTTCTCGTTGCGCCTCCCCAGGGGAGGCATAAGATTTTGACGCATTCCCAGGTTTACAATGCCTTGTAAATCTGGGAATGTGTCAAAACCTATGGGTGTTGCATAGGAAAACCCACCGCAATGGGCATGGCACGCCTCCCTGATACAGTGTCAGGCAATGCAGCGACTAGCGCTGCATTGCCTGACACCATATCTACAAGGCCAGGAAAAACCACGCAAAGTGGCTTTC
The DNA here is from genome assembly GCF_031143425.1 of Pleurodeles waltl. Lineage (NCBI taxonomy): Eukaryota > Metazoa > Chordata > Amphibia > Caudata > Salamandridae > Pleurodeles > Pleurodeles waltl. The sequence goes on from NC_090449.1 coordinate 947,844,392, forward strand.
CGTAGCCTTGTAGAAATGGGCCTGCACTATGCGCCTCTAATGCATCACAAAAAGGGATGCATCTGTGGCAAATTGGACTGGTAAATAAGCCCCAAGGAGTAATAAGTCGTCCTGTAATTGAGTGAGGTTTGCTTATGGTCTCACCAAACCTATGAAACCTTCTATACAAGGCACGGCTCAGATTGTACACATAGTTGAGTGTGATATTTTCTGTAGTTAATCTCAGACTTAGAGTGCACAAGAATAACATTTTCATTATGGAGGCCTTTTGTTGATGTTTTCATTTTTGGGCTATGAGTTAATGACTTTCGGACTACCAAATGCTGCACTGAGGCCCGCTGAGATCGTCTGAGTAGTCTTCAAGTGGGCCTGTCTAGACTTTTGAGTTCTTTTTAATGTTATTCACTCAAAGATAATTTCACCTGAGCAAAGAAGCAAATTTATTTAGTAACGTATGATGTGCAGTTCAATGTTTAATGGTATGAAATGATGCTGGAAAGTCATTAGGGCTTTATTTCTGGTTGTCACCTATGTACATATATAGTTTGATTTTTTATTAAAGCATCTCATCACAAAAACTAACATATCCAGCTAAACATTCACTTCTGTATTGCAACTTTGATAATAATCTTAGACTATGTTCCAAATCTAGCTTTTAACACGTCCTTTGTGTTAAACATTGCCTGCTTATCCTCAGCTACCTGCAGAGTCAAGGCATGGGAGGCCACCCTTACGTCAGAACCTGAGAGCCCAGTGTGCTGGTTAGGATGGTTTGCCAGCAATCTTAGTTTGATATTGTTTATTGCACCTGCAACTTCACTTCATGAATCATTGAAAAAGCCTGTCACACTACAAGCTGCAGCATCTGGAAGTTTCCAGAAATATTAAGGGGTTCCAGCATGCTCCAATTGTGTTTTTATTCCTCTTCTTTCTTACGTCCTGCTCTCTCTCACTGTCTTTTTACCTTTGGCCCCTCTTCATCCTTCGACCCTGCTTAATTTCCATGTCTCTAACCTCTTACCCGCCTCCCAAGCTGCCGGCTCCGTGTCTCGCACTCCACTTCCCAGTCCTGCATCAATCCCTACCTCTATTTGTGCCCCCTCCTTCTTACGCCCAACCTGTTAACTCTTAGGGCTTCATTTACGAGGCGCTAGCAGCACAATGTGCCAATGGAGCGTAATTTTGTTTTTTATGCATTGGTGGGGCAGTGTGCCAGTCCATATTTACAAGGCCACGCAAAGCCACCTTGTGCGGCTTTTCATGACCTTTTAAATATGGATCCCTTTCACACATACTGCATGAAAGGGACCTTCCATGGGTGTTGCTTGGGGTGTTCCCACGCAAAATCCATGGAACCCGAAGGAATCTGATGCATTCCCAGATTTACAAGTCTGGGAATGCATCAGATTCCTACACCACATCAGAGGTGGTGTAAGAGTGACGAAACAGAGAGAAATATCTTTATTTCTCCCCCTTTTTTCCCCTTCCTATGTGTACATAGAAAGAGGAAAACACCTCTTGTGATTATTTTTATGCTGGAAGGTGTCACTTCCTGTAGAAAAAACAATCATCCCCATAATGCAGGCACCATTGCACCACGGTGCATGGGTGCCAGTTCTGGCACATGGCAGGAATTTGTGTGCCAGCACAGAGGGAGAGGACAAAAATGCACTGTATCTAGCCAATTGCAAAGGCCTGCTTTTCTCACAAAAAGTGCACTCTTTTTTGTCGAAAGATCACACATCTCCGACAAACCATATATTTTGAGTGCTTTCTTTGTGATTCATGAATTTATCATAATTCTTATCATTCTTATACTTTTCTTCTTGCCTTCAGCGTTAAGCCTGTCTAACTCTGTTTTAACTTAGCCTTGTTTGTGTATTCGGTAAGGGTAATCATAACGTCTCAGAATTATTTATTTGACAATTGCTAACTTGCACCACAAGTGCACAGTCAGCTGTATTAGCACAATAAACAGTGGCCATGACCTTACAGGGTATTTAGAGTGGCACATTCAGTGCTTAATTTGTGCTTGTTGTTTCCAGTGCTGAGCACCGGCACTTATTTTTGAGGGCCGAGGTTATTCTTCTGCCTCAAGCATTTGTTGCGAGCAGAAGACACATATGGGAAAGATGGATGAATGGAAAAACAAAAAAGCGTCGCAAAGGCAGAAAGCAGAAAGCTGCCAGAGTGAGCTGAGGGGGCACGGAGTGGCTTTATATGGATTGAAGAGGACTGAGATGGCTTCAGGATTACGCCGCCTCAATATTCCCTGTTCGCACATTTAATTGCAGCAGCCGCGTGTTTAAGAAGAGGGCTTTGGGCACCAGCACCTTTTTATTTACAAATTAAGCACTGGACACATTACTACTCCATGTAAAATACTCTTCTAGCTATATCATCCTTTCGAAGTATCCCTAGGCAAAGTTAATTGTAAAGACATGTTTAAGGAAGGCAAACCGCTGCTTCCATGAGATGGAAGTGGGGACCGCACAAGTCTCGAGGCATGCCAGTATAATAATTTTCCTAATGTTAGGGTTCTTTTCCATGATATCAGCAGTACCCCGTCACATTAGCCTTATGCAGATCAGCCTTTATCCTTCTTCAATAAGAACAGTCCAGTCTGAACTGCCCAGCTAGGACTGGGGTTGCCTTTGTTCCTTTTGGAGGGGACCTGGCTGAGTAGCTCCTGCTACTAGAGCAGGGACAAGATTGTGGACAAAGCTGATCTCGGTCTACAGGGACATAGCGGACAAAAAAATACGATGACCTGGAACTCAGCCCGAGTAATTACCTATGGCTGAAATTAGCTCAAGTATCCCACCCATTTTTGTGTGTGTTTCTAACTGATGGTATTGCTCACATCCTGATTAGTTGTAAAGAAAAATATGTTTTTAATTTCCCATTAGAGTTTACATTTTCTATTTATTGTATTAATGAACGATTTTATGAAAAAGATCACAAGATACAGTTATAGTAAGAGTATATAAAATGGAACTCAGTTTTGTAAAGCAAATGTATTATAACATACCTCACAACATCACAAACAAACCACCACATCCACAACACAGCATACCATACAGAAGAAGATGGAAGACACGTTAAGTGAATTTTACATCACAGACTAACCTTTAGATGAGATATTGCGCCGATAAGTAATTGAACCAGTTTCTTTGCTGACAGGAATGACAGGAAGGGCATGTTTTGTCAATGTCATAAAGAAGAATGTGGTCTCAGCTGCAAGTGATTTTATGCCAATTGATTTCTCAGCAGAGAGGCGGAAAGTAATAACAAAATGCTGTATTACAGTAGGCAGCCAAATGTACTCATATACAAGGAGAAACGGACTTGGACAGATCCTGAAATGCGAAATGAGGGGGATCTTCATTATTGTCTTGAAAGAGAGACAGCTGGCATCCAGCAGTATGTTAGAAACTGTGCAGCGCACCTAAGTAGTTTACAAAGTAGTAAAACATTGGCTGTTTCTGCTCTTATACAGAGAGTATGTGGTCTAAACTTTCATACTTTACTATAGTAGAGGACAAAGGCTAATCGCATGGCAAAGATATGCTAGGCATCAATCAACCAATAATTTTATGTTTATTTCAGGGCATCACCATAAAATGCCACTTATAAGCTACACACAATGGAACGGAATGCTGCCTAAAGGCACTTTTAGAGGTTGCTTATGCTTTCCAATTTATCATGTTTCCACTAAATAGGATAGGAATGTCCAGAAGTGGGTGTGGCCCTTACTGTGCTTAACCATCCAAATTGCCCCTTACTGATGAGCCTCAATGAAGCATAATAATATATTTGGTATTCTTGTTCCTGCACAGAGATGGTATAGCCCAAAACATGCTAGACTGCTCCTTTGAGGTGAGTTCAGACTTAGTTTCATATGATTGGCTTTCTTACTTACTACAACTGAAGAGCCACACAATGACGGAATGTTATACTATCAATAGGACTTCTCAGTAGTTAACCTGTGCTGGGTCAAGCATTATTAAGAGTCCCCTTTAACTGAAACTTTCCCTGCACCTGAAAGCTTTAACCTAAACACTACCAGCCATTAATTTCTAGATGCTTCAGTCAGACTGCTGAAGTGAAAGAGATATGTCTGGCCGTGAGTCCCTAGCTTGCTGTCTCTGCTGACTCATTTCTCACTTCACCGATAAGGCTCCACAAATGCATACGGTGTTGCTTGTGTTCCTGTGCATTGAGGACGTAGTCCCAAAAATCAGATTAGACACGTCTATTAGAGTTCAACCAACAATGATTTACATGCGTTTCATCTCCTTCTAAAATGACACAAAACATTTGAAAATGATGGAACAGTCTGATACTCAAGTGAATTCAGAGTGCCTATAAAACCTTGGCCCAAGTATTTCCTTCGATCGTATTTTCATTGTAATAAGGATCATTAAGCGATATGGGGTATATCCACGTGTGCCTTAAGTTGGCTGTGCCTAGGAACTTAGCCTGGACCCACTGCTGAGATCCAATATAGCAGAAATATGTATGAGGTTGTTACCTGCTCTAAGGGGAGAGGGGGGCGTACCACTTTGATCTGGTTATTTGCTTTAAGGTGGAGTCAAGGCGGCTCTGCACATAGTTTATTTCCCTACAACAATGGCAAGGATATACTAAGAAATGATGGAACAGAATGCTATCCAGAGAAATCTTCACTACCCGTGTCCTCAGCATGTGCATATCTTCCCCGTAAGACAACAGCTGGTGCTGAAATATATTTTGGTGTAAACTCTCATAAAGAATTACATAACAAAAGTCTCGCTGGATCTCTTTCTTTTGTCCTTATTTAGAATTAATAAGAATTGTAGCTAGAGAATGAACTATGCACAGACCTTGTTTGAAGCAACATTGCACCCCCCTCATTTTTTTGTAAATAGTAACCTCGAAACAAGATTAATTAAAACTATGTTGCAACAAACTAGCTTTGCTCAATGATGAGTAAAATAGCTTTTCTTCATGTTAGGAAATTATATATATTTATAGCTTAGAAACAATAGGAGACATAACAAGGTTTCAGTGAATGTGTAAATGTATCAATGAGTTGACCTAGGACGAGCACAAGTAAAGTTCTTCTTTGGCTTTACCGAAGAGTTTGTAATAGTAAAAGCAGAGGCATTCCTGAATATAAACAAATAATGAAATCTGCAACCTGGTGCTGTAACAGCACATATGCCCCTTTCAGGAATCGTGATTTTTATTGAGCATGTAGGGGCATATTTAGGAGCCCCTAGTGCCACCTTAGCGCCAACATAGCATCATTTTTTGAATGCTAAGGCAGTGCTTATGTGTCTTTTTCCCAGCACCATATTCACAAAGTGGCGCAATGCATGCACTTTGTAAATACTTGCGCCACATTATGCCTGCGCCAGGCATAATGTATGCAAGGGGGGGCGTTCCGGCGGTAGGAGGCCCGCAAAAATAGCGCAGTGAAATGTAACAGATTTCACTGCACCATTTTTGGTGTCATTTTTAAAGCCTGCTCAGAGCAGGTGTTAAAATGATGCTCCCAAAGAAACCTATGGGCCTCACTGCACTCTGCTACACTAGCGTCAACATTTTTGACACTAGTGTAGCAAAGCTCCACAATAGCATCAAAAATGTTGATGCTACTGTGCTAACGACCGCCATGGTGCGCCGTATTATAAATATAGTACAACCATAGTGTTGTTAGGCGCCAATAGGGGGAGCGCAGAAAAAGTGGCGCACCAGCTCTGATGCACCACTTTTTCTTGAATATGGGCTGTGGTTTTATGTCTTTTTAGTTTGCGCTAATGTTCAGCGCAGTGCAATTTACTCTGTAGTGCAGTGACTTTGTTTGAAATGTTCACTGTTTGATGCAAGATTGTGTTTTTTTTGGGGGGTGGGGGGGATTTTTGTAGCAAATGTTCGTTTTTTTACCAGCCAAATAAACTGAACCTGAAATTATGTAGTAGAATTAAGAGTTGTCAAGAGGTGTGGCTCAAACATTTCTATCCATTCTGTTTAAATGTCTCAGTAAATCACAGAATGAAATAGTGCTCTTACGTAAACTAAAACAAAAACCTCAACAGTGAAATGGATAGTAGTCAACATGGCTGCCAACTAGTCTATTCCTGGAATTTCACATTGCAGAAGAGGGCCATCCTGGATTGCTAAAGTAGTTCACTAAGCAAACCAAATCTTACATTCTTTGAGAATGCCATCCAGTCAAATGAATGGTCTTCTCTGTTGATCAGCAGCTATTTATGCCCAGATGTAAGTCACAGACTATCCACTTTTGAGCAATTACACTCCTCCCAAAAACACACGAAAAACAAAAACAGCAATTTCTAAGCTATTTTAGGATTAACTCCGAAATTTCTCAGTGTAAACACTTTGGGTCTGATTTAGATCTTGGAGGAGGGGAATACTCTGTCACAAACGTGACGGATATCCAGTCTGCGGTATTACGATCCCATTTTATCCTAAGGGTATCGTAATATGGCGGACGGGATATCCATCACATTTGTGACAGAGCATTCCATCCTCCAAGATCTAAATCAGGCCCATAATCCTACTGTGCCTCAATGTTCACAACCAACTCATGCAAATGTTCTGGTAATATTTCAGATGCAGAATGAATGTATGTACTTTGCTAAAGTGATATATACCAAAAGAGACGGTTGCAGATTTAACACAACTTCTATTCGGGCATTTTCTGAAAACGGACAATGAAATGGAAATAAAAAGAGGAAACGTACAAACTGCATGTAACACAATGTCTTATATTGAACAAATGTAAAGTCATGATTTAACAGTTATAATGTACTGTCATTAAATGCACAGAAGTAGACAAAAAGTACAGAAATGCATTAAAAAGCACACCAGCATTTTGTTTTAACTCCCTTCAAAATACTGGTGCCCAAGATAAAAGCATAAAGTAAGAGAAGTGTGTGAAATTTATAGAAAGCTGTTAGGTAAATGTATGTTCAGTAGTAGGGAATTAAATCATATTCTGTAGAAACAGCCCTTCATAGGAACACCATGGACAGTCACAAAGTTGCACCTCTTTGCGCAACAGGTCAGAGGTGGACATTACCACGGAGCTGAGATCTGAAAGATTCTAATTCAGAAGTCCCAGCTCTAGAAAATCAAATGAAGATGGGTGGTTAGGATCATAAATCATTTTTGACTGCCACTGCAACTTTGCTGTTGGAGGGGCTGGACTCTAAGTCCCAGGAGCATGCATGGTCCGTGGGAGGAGCCACCACGTCATCGCGCCCGAAGGCTCTTGCAGCACGGGATGCAACTTTGCTGTTGAAGGGACTGGACTCTAAGCCCCATTAGCACTCTTGGTCCGTGGAAGGGTCCGCTACATCATCGCACCTGGAGGTGCTTATCAGGCCCTGTAGGCACCCGCAGCACGGGACACAACTTTGCTGTTGGAGGTGCTGGAATGCTCACGGCCCACGGGAGGGGCTGCCACGTCATTGTGCCCGGAAGCGCTTATCAGGCCCTGAAGGGTCCGGCAGCATGAGACACAACTTTGCTGTTAGAGGGGTTGGACTCTAAGCCGCAGGAGCACTCACGATTCAGGGGAGGGGGCACCATGTCATCGCATCCAGAGGCGCTTATCAGGCTCTGTAGGCTTCCACAGCACGAGACACAACTTTGCTGTTGGAGGGGCTGGATTATAAGCCCCTTGAGCACTCATGGTCTGTGGGAGGGACCACCATGCCATCGCGCCTGAAGGCGCTTATCAGGCCCTGTAAGCTCCCACAGCACAGGACGCAACTTTGCTGTTGGAGGGGCTCGACTCTAAGCCCCAGGAGGACTCACAGTCCGCTGGAGGGTCCACTGCGTCATCGCACCTGGAGGCGCTTATCAGGTCCTCTAGGATCCTGCAGCATGGGACGCAACTTTGTTGTTACAGGGGCTGGACTCTAAGCCCCAGGAGCACTCAAGGTCCATGGGAGGGGCTGCCATGTCATCATGCCCAGAGGCGCTTATCAGGCCCTTAGGCTCCTGCAGCGGTGGACGCACCTGTGAAGCGCCTGTGGAAAGCCCGGGCCAATGGCAGGCCTGTCCTTGGCCAGAAAAGGCCAGGCTGGGCCACCACCCTTGACTCGGTGGTGGACGTCATTGTGTTGGATGGTGAGCACATTTTTATCTTTTGAAATAGTTCCCGGTGCCCGCTGCAGGTGCCTGGGTTTTCATGTTTTTGCTGAGAGCATCTTTAAGAGGGAAGATTGGAAATCACAAGGCACCACCCAACCCATCTGCTACCATGGACGCCTTCCTGACTAGGGCAGCAGGGATTATAGACAAAGAAAACAAAAAAAGACTGCCACTATTTCATGTCTTTCATGGTAAATTAAGGCAGTGATTGCTCCAAACACCTTTTACCATCCTATTATGAAAGCAGGTTCAGGAGGTCGGAATGTGTGACAAGAATGTTTGTGCATATTTGGTGTGTGGCTTTCTGTTGTGTTGCGGAATGCGATTTGTTATTTTTTGTGCTACTGCATTTTTGTACTCAGTTGCTGCAATGTGTGTAGTTGCATTCTTTTTTTTTACTGCTTTGCTGTGATGTGCTTTATTAAAATGTATTGTTTCAATATGCTTTTTTTATTGTTTACTTTAGCCTGTTCAACAAATGCTGCTAAATCCCCAGTCAAAAGCAGTGCATGGGTTAAACGACCCTAGGACGAGCAACCCTTTGCCACTATTTAAGGTGGCAAAATAATGTTGCTTCAGCTCTTCAACTGCTTAAGACACTTGTGAGACCAAAACACAAATCACATCTTAAATTAGCACTTGCAGGGCTCTCTTTGATCTTATATGGCTCTAGAAGTTCTAATTGTGCTTCTAGAACTGGGTTTGAGGCTCATAAATATACTTTTGATATAGAGTCGAATATCTGAAAGAGATGCTTTCATAACCGTGCTGTTTTCAGTTAAGCCATGCTATGTAAAAAGGTATCTTCACTCATAGCAATGACTTTATCAGAAAGTAAGTGTTGTTGGTATAAATATAGCGAAGGAGTCCTTTTTAGTGCCTCGAGTTTAAACAATTTCATAAACGCTATTAATATATCTGGTGAAGAAGCTTAAGTGGAAAAGCATTGGATTTTAAACGCTTCCATCTGATTAGGGCTTTTTAAGAATTTATTTGATTTTCATCGACTTTCCCATCTCGTTCCTTTCCTTTCTACAGTTCTTCGTACCTATTTTCTAGCCTGCCACACTGTGTGCAGTGACCGGCACGTTACAAACTGTCTGGCGGTTACCTTGGTTTCTCCAATAACATCTAAACATGACCTGGAAGTGATACGTCAAATGTGGAGAGTCTTACCTCATCATCATCTGCGTCATACTGCGCATAATGTTGTTCCATCAACTCTCTTTGGCGCCGTTCTTGCTCCAGGGTCTGACTAATGAGTTGCGCCACCTCGCTTATTTGTCCTGGCTTTTCACGACCAATTACGAATCTGTATAACATGTCATTAAAATAAAAATAACAATTATTCACGGCGTTATGTTACAGCAACAAACATATCAGCATCATTTTGTACGGTCATGCCTAACATTTCGAGAGTTTAAGTTCCCTTAGGAATTTGAGATGTATCGCACACAATTTGTATGCTGAATGCATTTATTTATGTACACATGTGCGGTACAAATGTAGTTAGAGAGCTACCGACTACCGAACAAAGGTGCGATTCCTTGATACACTTTCATCAGCCAATGTGAAATCTGCATCATATCGAAAAGAGTGAACAATAGTAAATGCCCTAAAATGTATACCAAATGTACCGCTTTGCAAAACAACACATTTCTCTCCCAAAGTGTATATCAGGATCAGGTTGGTACATTTGACAGAAATCGCTGAGCGAGTAATGAGGGGCATGCGAAATTGGCATCCTTTGCTTCTGCTTTATTACTCGAAAGGTCGATTTTTTTTTGCAAAATGCAAAAATGGTATATGGCACTATACTTTAGTGCAGAACGAGTTATTGTGTTAAAAAAGTGCAAAACACAAGCGCCACCAGCAGCAGCCACTCAAGTTCTGGTCATTCGTGCAGCAGAGGCTCCTCCATTAGGGTGGAGGTGCGTTGCCAGCCCCCCCCAACAGCAGCAGAAGCTGCAAAACCTTTAACAAACAAAACCATAATAAACCATGTTTATTATAGTTTTGTTTGTTAAAGGAGTGGGCCACAGGGGTGACAAGAACTGAGAGGAGTGCACACAGCACTCCCCTCACTGGTCATGTATCTTTGGCCGGCTGTCTCGGGCCGGCCAAACACACATGCGCACTAGGCTCTCTCCAGCCCAGCAACACAGTTGCCGGGCTGGAGAGAGCATGCACTGACTCCATATCTTCCTGGGAGTGCCCTGGCTGGGCGCTCCCAGACAATCCTAACGCTGCTCTGAGCAACATCAGGATTGGCCGCAGGGCAGGCTGGCAGCCTGTGCCTGCCTGCAGCGACGGGAGAAAGAGGAGCAGCGTAGCAGATCTGGTAGGTTACATTTTTTAAAGATTTATTATTTTTAGTAAATTAAGTAAGGAAAGTGGTGCAGCACAGTCTTCTCGTCCATAAATTCACTAGAAATGTTACAGTGATATTGTCAATGATGTTATAGAAGATGTCATGAGTGATGTAATATCACTTATAAGTAGGACTGCATGGAAAGGGCGTGGGTTATAGTTACCTTAGTGCACAAGTTCTTGTTACTTGAAATAACTCTTAAGTATAAAAGCTGAATTTCTATGGTACTGTGTGTGTAAATTCTAATCCTAACTATAACATTCCTGTAACGTTTTTTTTTTTTATTGAATTTCTAAGATTTTTTAAATGCTAATTCCTAACTTAACAAACCTGTAACCTTTGTTTTTTTCCAGTGAATTTCGACTGTTTGTTTGAAGTTGTTTGTAATGAGGAGGGGGAGTTGGCCACAGGGCCGGGCCGCATGCATCCAACCCCTCCCCGTGCATCCAACCCCATGCCATGAGGGAAAAGAGAAGGCACCCAAAATAAAATGAGGGAAAAACAAGGAGAAAGCTGTGAAAATGAGGGAAAAGCACAGAGAAGGCACACACAAAACAGGGGAAAAACAAGGAGAAAACAGTGAAAATTAGGAAAGGGCAAAGAGAGAGCACACAAAAATGAGGATAAAGCAAGGAGAAAGTAGTGTAAAGGAGGATAAAACAAGTAGAAGGCATGCAAAAAACGGGTAAAAAAGCAAGGAGAAATCAATGAAAAGGAGGGAAAAGCAAGGAGAAGACACAAAAAATGGCAGAAAAAGCAAGGACAAAGCAGTGAAAATGAGGGAAAATCAAGGAGAATGCACACACAAAATGGGGGAAAAAGCAGCAGGGAATATGAGAAAAAAGCAAGGAGACAGCACTCAAAAAATTGAGAAAAAAAGCAAGGAGAAGGCAGTGAAAACAAGGGAAAAGCAAGGAGACAGAACTAAAAAATGGCGGAAAAAGCAGGAGAAAGCAGTGAAAATGAGGGAAAAGCCCCAGAGCCTGGCCCACCTGGGGCAGCCGTATAAACAAGACAGGAGACCCTGTTTGTTTGTTTTTTATCTTTCCTGGATTCTCAGATCCTCAGTGAATTCACAGCAGAAATGAAAAACAAAATTTTTTTTTTGCCCTGGTGGGACTCCAACACCAGGCCGAGGGGGTCAGGGAATTTCTACCATGCCCCCTTATTTTTTACACCTTTTTTCTTAGGAATCAGATGATTCCGAGTCCCAGATGGATGTCAACACTTACTAGTTGAAGTGTTGGCAGCCAATCAGATCTCAGCAGGATATGTGGTAGATCCAAGGAGGATTTGCATCCCTAGATATACCAATTTCTTTTTTCCTTTATTATCTCCAAAACATTCCCCTCACCACTAGCCATCTTATTTGTAAGAGAGAAAAATGCATAGTTTTAACCCCAATGTAAAATCAGAAGAATAAGAGAAAAGGAGTAATTAGAACTACAATGTCCCTCACACTGCCGTAAGCAATTTTAAAGGAGATGGGAAGCGCTTGTGGGGTGCCACACTTACTGCCTCGCTAGAGTCACTTTTAATCCTTCAGTATCAAAATCCGTATCAACATATATCAGTAGCTGGTACCTCCCCAAGGGTCATTTTTTTAATATGGCAAAGATCCGGCTGAAAGCAACGAGGACACATACTCACTGTTTCCACTGTCACAAGGTACATCAGGTCCTCCGACTCGTGGCACCAATGTACAGAAATACAGGTCAACACCACCTGCTCAAAGTTTGATGAGACTCTGAGAGCCAAAAGTTGGTTGTTCTATCTGATATACTAATTTGTTAGGGATCTGAGTAAGAATTTCATGATATGACAATATTTGTGGTTTTTTTGTATTCCTTCATTAGCATTAGATACTATGTTTGAGATTTTTGTGAATTCATTTTCATATTCACATCATCTTTTGTATTGCATTTTTATTTTTTATTTTTATTTTTTATTACTGAACTCAATAATATCCCACCAATTTCATATACGAGAACTATCAATCTAAAATGGCCGCTGTATTCATCATTCTGTCGCAGTATGTTTTCACCTTGTTTGTCTGTTGTTTATGTTCACAAATGCATTTGCTTTTCAAATGCGTTTGAAAGAGGACTAGCTCACCCGTGATCAAGGTGTTTGTTGGAAGAGAATGCCAGAATAAATTTGTGTATTTTTCACGGTAAATAGTTTGATGTGGTTATTGCAACTGGCGTGTGCAATGTCTTTACGGTGGGAAGTAAGACTGTGATGCGGATATATATATATATATTTTACAGTGGCAGTCACTATTGGATATTTACAGTTAGGTCAGCTGTGCTATAGGAAAAGTGTTTTTCATGTTGCTAATAACTTTGGCCCTGTTCGATGAATCTCAATAAAACTTTCCAAAGAGGTGCTACTTTTTGACTAGTTTGTGCATGAAGGTTTTAATGTGGTCCTTCAAGTGGGGGTCGAGAAAAAAGAAGGGTTCCAAAATGCAAAATCTCCATGCATTTCCATAGATGTTTTAAGAAGGGCTACGGCAAAACCTGCTCAAAGGAATTACACCAAATTTGGCAGGATGCTAGCTCTCAATCCACGGATTGTGGTTCTTGTGATCTGGTGTAAATCCGCTCAGTAGTTTTTTTTTTTTTAGAAATTAAGAGTTAAAATATATGTAGATCTGGATGACTGGGCCTGTGAGATGCTCCAGAGACCCTTGTGGGAGCACACATTTTAAAATGGAGCTTTCTGATTGGCCCAGGGAGCTTTTTTTTACCCTTGGGCCAATTCTCTCCAAAGGTTCTCACACACCAGTGGGAGCAACTGCTCCGACTGGCTGCCAGCAGCATCAGAAAAATGTTGCTGACAGCCATTACAGGACTTGGGGACTTATTCCCTTTAAGTGTTAAATCAAAAAAATACAAAGGGACATGGCATGGATACCCTGCCCCCTCCCCAAAGTCCCCATGAGAGGGACCTAGAGTGACCGCCTCCTCGGGCCAAAAACAAAAGAAAAATCAGGAATGTTTGGCGCGATCTCGTGGGAATCCTGTGGGATCAGAAAAAAAAAATGCCAGCCACAGCCTTATTGTTCAAAATAGGCCCATGGGAGCCAACCCTCAGGGCTATATTAATTAAGGGGAAAGGGGCAGCCATAGCCATTATAGACACTGGGAAACCCACTGAGGGGCAAAATCACAAAAAAAGGGGAGGGGGCTATGCAGCTCTATTCCGCAAGTCTTCAAAGGTCACAGGGAGCCCACCCCTTGCGTGGCTGAAATCACAACAAAAGTGCCCTCTATAACCCCAGGGACCCCATCCCTCAGGGCCGGATCAGACGCTGTGTCCTAGAGAGCCCACCACTGGGACACATCGGTTTCCCTGCTCACACTGATGCAGGTAGTGAAGAATCTGTTCACTCTTGCCTAGCCGGAGCATTTTCAAATCTCCCACTATGCAGGAGCATACACTGAGTCTGCTCCCAGCTGGTGAGAGATGTGAAAATCCTCCCACCAGCTGGGAGCAGGCTTTTGATCTGGCACCAGGTCACCCCCCTTTAATAAATGCAGGCCCTGGGGGATGGGGTCCCTGAGGCCAGAAATGGCTAGGGGAGAGTACCTACACAACCCCCTCCTCTTTAAGACAGGGTCCCCAGGGCCTTTTAAGGTCCCTCCCCTTTAGAAAAAAAACGACCCTGGGCGATGGGCTCCCTAGGACCCAATAAGGCTCGTGGAAGGAGGACAGGCGGCCTCCTCCCCTTTAATATAAAAAGACTTTGGGGATGTGTACCCAGGGCCTAAAAAGGCTCAGAGAGGGGGGCAGGTAGCCCCCTACCCCCATAATAAAAACAGTCCGGTGTGGGTTCCCAGGGCCTAAAAGGACTCTGGGAAGGGGCTGCATGGCCCTACTCCCCTTTTTTGTAAGTTTTGCCCAGGGGTGGAGAGAGAAACCCCATGGCCCGCGTCCCTGCCCCAATTCCTTTTAAAAAAAGGCCCTGGGAGATGGGGTCCCCTGTGCCTAAAGAGGCTTGGGGAGGATGCCAAGCAGAGCGCCTTCCCTTTAAAATATATATTGCCCTGAGGGATAGGGTTCCCAGGGCCATAAAAGGTTTTAGGGGGGGACATGTAGCCTCCCTTTCCTGTAAAATAGAAAAGTGGGCCTGGGGGATGAGATTCCCAGGACCTAAAGAGGCTCAGGGAGGGGACCCCGTGCACCCCTTTAAAATTGAAATGGACTGAAGGATGGGGTTCTTGGGCCATAATAGGTGTAGGGAGGGAGGCCACAATGTCCCCACCCTTTAAAATAAAACAACAGCCCGGGGGGATGCGGTCCCCAGGGCCTAAAGATGGTCTGGGAGAGGGGCCATGCACCCCATCTGATGATAATTATGGACCTGAAGGATGTAGCCCCCAAGGGTCTGATGTTGCTCAGGGAGGGGGTTGATGTGGCTCCCCCATGTAAAAAAAAAAAGACCCTGGAGGATGGGGTCCCCTGGGCTTTTTTAAGGAACAGGGAGGAGGGCTGCACAGCTCCCCTCTCCCCTCTCCTTTAAAAAAATAAACACAACCCTGGAGAATGGGCTCGCCAAGGTTTAATATGTCTAATAGCCTTTAAAATACATAATTCCCTTGAGGATGAGATCCCTAGAGCCTACTGAGGCTCAGGGAGGGGGGGCACACAGCTCCTTTCCCATTTTATTTTGATATTGCCCCAGGGAATGGGATCTCTGGGGCCTAATAAAGGTCGAGGAGGGGGTCTTGCACCCTCCCTTTAGACAAAATGCATCCCTGGGGGTCTCTAGGGCCTAATAAGGTGTGAGGAGAGGGGCCACGTGCCGCCTACTGCTTTAATAAAAAGGAAAAAGACCCTGGGATATGGGATCCCGAGGGCATACAAAGGGTCGGGGAGGGGAGCACGTGGCCTATAATGGCTTAAGGAGGGGGGCTCTGCAGTCCCCCTCCACTTAAAAAAAAGGCCCTGGGGATGGGTTCCCTAGGGCCTAAAGAGGCTCGGGAGGGAGTTCATGCGGCACTCCTACCATTTAAAGTGTATATGGCCTTTGAGGATGGTGTCTTTACTTCCGTAATAATCTCACCGGGGGGAGGCACGTGGCCTCCTTTACCTTTAAAATAAAAAATACATAAAGCCCTGGGGGATTGGATCCCCAGGGCCTATTGAGTCTCTGGGAGTGGGGCCACACAGCTCCATAATAAGATTTGGGGAGGGGGACCATACAACCCCCCCCTCCTCTCTTTTATTGCATTTGGCCCAAAGGCCAACCTAATGCTGTGCACTGGGCCACGCGCAGTGTGGTGTTGGCTGCCTACTGGAGATTTTGGCCAAAGGGCCTGGTCAATTCCCCTGCGTGCATGGCCTTTGGCTGTGCACTGCAGGGGATTCACGTTATAAATGGTAATGGTATATTACATTAGATTAAAAAAACTCTAGAAATTCCTGCAAAAAAAAGGTTAAAGTAACGTTATAGTTAGATGTGATAAAAAGTTCTGTTTTTATTGGAAAAAACCATAGAAATTAACTGAAAGGTTAAAGTAACGTTATTGTTAGGTGAACATGTCAGTGCCAACATTAACGCTTGGCATCAGTGGTGTCATCAAAGATACCATTTGAAATATCTGTGATGTCATAAATGATGTCATAGAACATTTCATGAGTGGCGTAATATGTGAGGTAATAAGCAGTGCATAGCGGGGCGCAAGTTATAATTGGATCTGCTAACTGGTGAATTTCTGAGGTCTTTTTTTCCAAACTGTTGCCACTAACATATTAAGTCAACTATAACATTAATTTAGACCCTTGGTTTTTCGGTGAAAAAAAATATATATATAGGATTTATGATATATGACCAATAGTTACAGGTTTGAATATCTGATAAATGATTTAAGAAAATAATTTCTATGCTTCTAGCTGAAAATCAGTCATGCCTTGTTACTTTGACCCAAGATAATAATAACCTGATTGTATAGCTGTGGCAGCCTTGATTGCTTTTCATGAACAAACCCATCATTCTCCCATTGTTCTCCCAAACTGACAGATCAGTTCTCTGTTTGTAGGAGTAGAGTGAAGCTCTGCAACAGAATACATTCCGTTGGGTATAGTTATACATTAAGGCGCCCCTCTGAGAATCTGTGTTACCCTTCACCGTTCTACAAATATAGAAAAACCGACTAGAAGCTTCAATTGCTAATCTTAAGTGAAGCACCCACGAGACATTACTTTTAAATTTAACAACTGGAAACTATTGCACGGAAGAAAATAGATCATTCTTTTTAATGGAGTTTGCAGATTTTGTTTTTATTGGAAATGCATACTTTTCTTACAGAAGACCACGCGTTTAAACAGCTTGCAGTTGTCATAAAGTCTAAGCTATTTATGGGCAGAGGGAAAATAGGACAGAAAAATATTTTTGCCGTCATATATTTCCAGACCTGTCCTAACAGGCATGAATTTGAAGAATGTGTTGAATATAAGACACAATAAAAATATAAAAACCATATACACCATCAACAGATTTCACAATATCTCTTCAATTTAATTTCATTTGTCTGTGTGCAAAATTATGATTTTGTTGGAGAAGAACACAACTTTCACAATTCATGAAGCAGCAAAGTTTGTGCACATCAATCGGGAGAGAATAATTTTCTTGCATGTTTTCCGTGACATTTTTCATTAAAAAATTTGCGGAAGGATAATTCTCAGACCTAATATAGAATTTTATGGGTTTCTAGTCTGCGAAAGAAATATTTTAGGAAACTTGTGTAACTCTCTGCTTTTCACCACTTCATTTTCATGTGCTTAGTGTAAAAACCAGAAACTTCACAGTCTTGAGTTGGTCGTGTTTTACAAGTTTATCTACCCTTAATCTCAACCTCTATTTGCTAATTTGAAAAGTGAAATGCAAAAACATAAGCAGTGATGCACATCAATTCGAAGTATAAAGGCTTGAAATCGAATATTTGGAAAAAAGTCACTTAAGTGCTTAATCACACAAAGGGCATGATGTACTATTCCAGCTGCATAGCAGGGGCGTGCAATTTGCGCACCAACTGGTTTTCGATTTGGGAATGCATTTTGCATCAACGTGTGTGTGCTTAAGTGGTATCATAATCCGCAACAGGACACACTGGGGCTATTGGTCCACAGTAGAGGGTGCGGGTGATGTTTACCTCTAATGTCCTGGGATCTGTCCCATTTTGGCTCTGCAACCTGGGCTAAGTACAGCCACTTCAGCGATTGATTGTCAGTGTAAGTGAAGATGAATAGTCACAGGTTTGTGAGGGAGGTCAGTGTGAGGATACAACAAGATCAGCACGCAATGGGCACATAATCGCATAGTAAATTGATTGCCTAGCACAGTGTTTATTTTAATACACATTAACACTCAATACTAGACACAACCAAAAGTATCAGGAACTCAGTCGCTTGTACGGGTTAATAACCTTATGGTGAGAATGTTTCTTTGGCACCCCCTCCAGCTCTCTTAGAGTTAACTTTCTGAGGGCCGTAGGCACAGGTGCGTGCTCCCACCCAACCTGGTAGACAAAGAAGACACTCAGGGGGTCATTCCGACCCCGGCGGACGGCGGAAGCCGCCCGACTGGCGGGAACCGCCAGAAGACCGTACAGCGGTCAAATGACCGCGGCGGTCATTCTGACTTTCCCGCTGGGCCGGCGGGCGACAGCCAGAAGGCCGCCCGCCGGTCCAGCGGGAAAGCCCCTTCAACAATGAAGCCGGCTCCGAATGGAGCCGGCGGAGTTGAAGGGGTGCGACGGGTGCAGTGGCACCCGTCGCGATTTTCAGTGTCTGCTATGCAGACACTGAAAATAATTATGGGGCCCTGTTAGGGGGCCCCTGCACTGCCCATGCCTGTGGCATGGGCAGTGCAGGGGCCCCCAGGGGCCCCACGACACCCATTCCCGCCATCCTGTTCCTGGCGGTTTTTACCGCCAGGACCAGGATGGCGGGAAGAGGGTCGGAATCCCCATGGCGGTGCTGCGAGCAGCGCCGCCATGGAGGATTCTTTGGGGCAGGGGTAAACCGGCGGGAAACCGCCGGTTGCCCTTTTCTGACCGCGGCTTTACCGCCGCGGTCACAATTTCCCATGAAGCACCGCCAGCCTGTTGGCGGTGCTTCCGCGGCACTCTGCCCTGGCGGAAAATGACCGCCTCAGTCTCTCAAGAAACAGTTTAGAGTCCCCAGTAGGTTTCGCTGTGGTTTACCACACTTCAATGCTGGTCCTTCTATTTGGTGGGAAGACGTACAAGCTGCAGGAGCATCAGTCAACTGCTCCGTTTCCTTAGGCTGTAAAACAGAGTCCAGAGGCAGCAGCAGGAGACTGGTTGTCTTCAGTCAGTGGCTCTCTTCTACAAACACACATTGGCTGGAGATTGAAGGTTCCTCCTGGACTGTCTAGTGAGTTGACAAATCTGCTGATCGTACCTTCTGGTTTTGAGGTGGCTATTAAGTCTGCGTATGGTCTCGATTGCCCACATTGGACAACAGGTAAGTCACTTCAAGGTCCTTCAAATTTCAATGGCTGTGGCTCTGTTTGATTGGTCAGTGCCTTGAATAGTCACACAGTTACTCGGGCTCCCTCTAGGCAAGTGCCTTGAGGCAGCAGCTATATTAATAGTGGTAAGGCCTACAGACACAGTCACTACAAAATCCATTCTTGCAGAGTTAAGTAGTGGTAGAAGTTTGACACAAGTATCTTCTAAGCCGCGCCGACCACCCAGCACACTTAGGGCAAGTTCCAAACAATTGAGGCACATTTGGAGAGTTCCACGGCTTGCCAATAGCCTTTCTTCAGCACCACTCAGGCACATGTGGGCAAGTATTACATCTGTAATGGCAGCATCAAGCACTTAGGTGATGATGAGCAGCTCTTAAGTATGAGAACACCAATAACACATTTTAGGAGCCTCTGTTGACTGGACTCCTTTTCAGTGGTTGTCCAGTTTTGTCTCTCTGTAGTAACCTCGGACTAATAAAGGTCACTGGGTGCTCTCTCCTCTTGTTATCAAGTTGAACCAGCCCTGCTTTAACTCCTTTATCTGAGGCATCAATCTGTACAATGAAGGGTGACTGTAATCAGGAGCCTACAGTAAAGGTAACACTCCTCAATCCAGACTATCTCTTCTGCAATTATTGATAACATATCATATTTTGCGGCTACATATTTTCAACACAGTAGATCAAACAGAGAGAACTAAAATTATCATCAAATTATTTTTCTATTATGTACCATGGCAATGCATTTCACTGTGCTGCCGTTCCCAGTATTCATCACCCCTGCTATCTCAACAACACCCCTAGACTATAGTGCAATTTATCTTATTTTCTTTCGTGAGTATAAATTAAGTGCAAGTGTATTGATAGCCACCTGTACCTGAAAACTGCAGTCATTCTTTTTTCAAAAAGCATCCTACAAGGCTTTAAGATAGTGCTGTGTTCATATATATATATACCGTTTGCATCTTCACAAAATGTTAGTGGTTCAAATTATCATTATCTCACAGCATAAAGTAAATCTGTGATTTGTATATGACCTTATAAAACTTTAATATGTGTGCAGGAATTATAGTACCCCTTTACAGTGCCTACTCAGGTTTGCTACAGTCAAACAGTATATAAACCATTCTCTTGTGTCCACACTACATAACATCTCCAAAACAAAATCTGAGTTTATAGTTTGATGGATATTTTACTCTGTCACATGATGGATATCCCGTCCACCTTACTATAAGAACCATTGTCCAGAGTGCACTCGTAATATGGTGGACACGTTTGTGACAGAGGACCTGTCTGTCTGTTAAACTCTAATCAGCCCTAATTCTACTTAGTCAGAATTCTAATAAGCCTCATAAACAGAATTGACAAAGCAACTGCATTTCTAAGATCAGCTGCACATTGTTCTGGTCTCATACCTTCTTCAGTTACCAAAAACATGAATATTTTTTAACAATTTTGGGTAACCTAACAAATGCCTCCCTAACACAGGAGGTTGTTTCAGACTGCCTAAAATAGCTGTTACTCTACTTCTGCAAAATATTAGGGATTGATCATGAAAAAAAGAACAACTACAGGTAAATATTGAACTTCCTGGATTAAGTCTTGGAAAGCAGTGTGAAAATGTAGCTCAAACAGTTCATAGCCTAAAATCAACTCCCTGGGGGCGTGGCCAAGATGGCGGCGTGAGCGGACGCGTTGGTCCAAGCTCCGCCGCCCGGGCCCTGAAATTGCTTCGCGACCGCGGGGCTTGTCGGCCTGGGGTGCGCCGCCATGACGCCTGGTGCCGAGGGGGCATCGTGGGCTCTGTGTGAGCCAGAGGCATTTTGGATCAGGGCGGCGGGAAGCGCGGAGCCGCGAGTCCCGGATCGGTGCCTGCAGCTGGACGGTGCGGAGGGTCGCGGCTCATACCGCGTGGCGAGCCCTGGGCCCGGGGAATGCTGGCTGGGCGCAGAGGTGTGGCGGCGCCCTTGGAAGGAGCTGCGCCTTCGCGGCAAGGAGGGGCCCGCGTTGAGGGCCCAGTGAAGATCTGGGTGCCGGGGCCCTGATGACGACTGAGCTGCCCTTGCTTGGCCCTTCCGGGTGGAGTCTCAGAGAAGACGGCGAGTAGATTGGAGTGCCCTGAGGTCATCTGGCATTGGTGCGGAGGTTCCTGGGTGGCACGGTGGGTCTGGGCCACCGATCAGCGGTGCGAGCGGGCCACGGTGTCCTTACTCAAAGCGGATGAGAGCGGTGCTGGGAGGAGGCCCGCTGATTACTCTACGGCGGGCAGCTGGTGGCTGCCAGGGGGGGTTTGAGGCCCGGAGAACGCAGCCTACGGTGACATTGCGAAGAAGCCCGATTGAGCTACTTGAACACCTACAGTCAGTGGGCAGAGGGGATGGCGGCCTCCAAGCCCATGCGGGACCGGTCGGTAAGAGATATGCTGACCGGGGCGCCAGGTCCCGGTAGGGGCCCCAAGGAGCGGCCGACCACGAGGTCTCCTGAGGCAAGGAGGGAGATGACAGAGGACAAGGCAGCTCCAGTCACTAAGGGCTTTCTTGCCTCCTTGTTCAAATCGCTTCGGAGCGACCTACAGGTACTCCGCAAAGACATATCTCATGAGGTGAAGGAGTTAAGAGTTGAGCTTACATCCTTGGGTGAGCGGATAGCGCAGGTGGACGATGGTGAAATCACCCACGGCGAAGAGGTGGCGGACCTGCAACAGGAGGTCGTACGCTTGCAGGAGCAGCAGGATCTCCTTCAGATGACGGTGGAGGACCTGGAGAATCGGTCGCGCAGACATAATATCCGCATTAGAGGAGTGCCGCTTGGGGCTGAGAAGGAGGACATCGGAGCCTTTGTGGTGGCGTTGTTCCGCTTGGTCCTTGAACTGGAGGACTCCCGAGAGATCACCCTGGATAAAGTCCATCGTGTGGGCCGCCCTGGCGGAGCTGGGGACCACCCGCCGGATATACTGGCATGCGTCCACAATTTTGGGCTGAAAGAAAGCATATTGCAATAGGCACGCAATCTTCCGCAGGTCCATTTTAGAGGACATCAGCTCCAACTATATCAGGACCTTTCGGTTCGGACTCTGCAAAGGCGGCGTGAGTTTAAACCCATCACAGAGCATTTGCGTGCGCATGCTGTGTCCTACTCTTGGGGCCACCCGTTCCGCCTTGTTTTTCGCTGGGAGGATCAGCTTTGCCAGGTGAAGTCAATATCGGAGGCAAACCGGATCCTGGGCTTGGGGGAGGATACCCAGGATCCGGGTTCGAAGCTGGGCCCGCTTGGTGGGGATCGTCCGCGCTGGCGGAGGAAGGAGAGAAGAAGGAAACAGCAGCGCCCAACTACGCTGGAGCAGATCTCGGAGCGCCAGTCGGCAGTGAACAGCGTGGCAGCTTGGACAAGTGCCTAAATGAGGGGCGGTGAAGGGCCGCTGGACAGCTGGGGGTGGCTTGTCGCGGGTCTGTGGCTGACTGAGAGGGGCCTGGGCGGCGGAGCCGATGGACTTGGTGGACCAATTTGTGTGGTTCTACGGCCCTGCTGAGACTTTTAGCTCTTTGGGATGTGTGTGAGAGGACTTTTCTGGTGCAAGCACCCGTTGTGGGTTATGGTTATTTGTTGGAATGCTTCCCTGCAAGTCTGGGCGCTGGTGGTCCTGGCGGCTTGGCTATGTGAGCTGGAACAGCTGAGAAGCTGCTTTGGATCTTGGTCCCTCCATAGAACCCCTCCCCACCTGAGCAATTGTCTCTCTGTGCTGTATGACAGTTAAGTGTCTTAGTTTGAATGTCAGTGGGCTTAATAATCCGACCAAGCGGTTAGCGATTCTGTCGGGCCTAGAGAGATCTGGGTGTCATATATGTTTATTACAGGAGACACATTTACTGCATAAAGACACATTCCGCATGCGCTCAAGGTGGTTTCCTAGACAGTTTTCGTCCTCAGCAACTACAAAGCATGCAGGGGTGGTGATATTGCTTTCAAGGACCTTTTCTGGGGAGATAGTGGGGAAGATACATGAAGTACAAGGCAGGTTTCTGGCTATTAGAATAAGATTTGGGGCCTTCTCCTTCACTATCGCTTCCCTTTATGCTCCGAATGCCCGGCAGGAGGCCTTCCTGAAACAGGCGATCTCCCCAATACTTAGCTCACCAGATAGTGCCATTTTGGTAGGAGAAGATTTTAACTTGGTGATGGATAATGAGATCGACCGCTCAGGCCAACGCTTTGGGCAGGCAGGGGCTTTATCGGAGGCGGGGCGTCAGTGGCTGGCTAAATGTGGGTTGGAGGATGTGTGGAGAAAGTTGCATCCTACGCTCCGGGATTACTCCTTTTACTCGGCGGCAACCAAGACCTATGCTCGGCTCGATCTTTTTCTGGCCTCGCCGGAATTTGCACCCCGGGTCAGGGAAGCCACGATTGAACCCAGAGCCTTGACCGATCATGCCCCAATTACCGTAGAGGTTACTGTGGGGGTGGGCCGGGTGGGTACTCCGAGCTGGCGCTTTAGGGATTCTTTGCTCCAGAGTGAGACAATGGTGGAGTCGCTCCGGCGCGCGATCACGGACTATCTTAGCTTTAATGATGATGGTGATACTTCGTTGGAGACAGTATGGGAGGCCCTGAAGGCAGTAGTGCTGGCGAGGTGATGGCACTGTCCGCCAGAGATAATAAGGCAAGGAGGGAGATACGGGAGGAACTGGAGCAGAGGGTGGCTGTACTGGAGCGTTCCCACAAATCTACTGGCACGCCTAGAATCTGGCGGGAATTAGAGAAGGTGAGGCAACAGCTGAAGAAGCTAGATTGGGATAGAGCGGAATATGCGATTGTGCGATTTAAGCATAAATTCTACATTCGGAGCAATAGGTGCGGAAAGATATTGGTGCACTGATTGCGAGCGCAGCATGCAGCGTCGGCGATAAAATTGATCCATTCCCCTTCTGGCATAGAGGCGCGTGCGAGTGATCAGATTGCAGAGGCCTTTGCGGAGTTTTATAGGGGATTATATGCGGCCGATGAGCGGGATGACGCGGCCTTGGATTCATTTTTAGAGGGCATAGCAATTACGCCCCTCGGTGAGAAGGAAGCGTCCCTGCTGGACCAGCCAATAAGATTGGAAGAGGTTATATCGGCAATTTCTCGACTAAAGGTTGGGAAATCCCCCGGCCCTGATGGGTTTTCGGCTCTATTCTATAAGACTTTCTGTGTGGAACTCGCCCCGCTTTTGGTACGACTTTTTTACTCTTTTTGGACGTCGGGAGCCCTGGCGCCTACTATGTTGGACGCTACCATTGCAGTTATACATAAACCAGGCAAGGATCCAGAGGAGTTTGCCTCATATAGGCCGATCTCACTTCTGAATATCAATGCCAAGTTATTCACTGGCATTCTTGCTTACCGCCTTAATCTTTATATGCCGGGTCTTATTGATCCGGATCAATCAGGTTTTATACCAAACCGACAATGTAGCGATAATACGAAGCGGCTCCTGCACCTGTTAGATAAAATGGACCGCTCCCGTAGGTAGGCGCCCTTTCTCTCTATTGATGCTGAAAAAGCGCTTGATAGGGTTCATTGGCCCTATCTCTTTAAGGTACTGGAGCGCTTTGGGCTGGGTCCCGGTTTTAGGTCTTAGATCCGATGCGTCTATCGGTCTCCCAGGGTGGTGGTTCAAGTTAATGGTGTGCTCTCCTTGCCGTTCCCGGTTAGGCGTGGGACTAGACAGGGATGCACGCTTTCTCCCCTCTTGTTTGCGCTATATATGGAACCCCTCGTGCAGCAGTTGCGGGACAGTCCCTTGGTTTCAGGTGTGAAGTTTGGTGGAGACCACCATCTCATTACCCTCTATGCAGATGATGTGACCCTTACTCTGGCGGAGCCCGCAACTTCACTGCCGGCGCTTATGGAGATAATAGCCGAGTTTGGTCAGGTCTCGGGATTTCGGGTGAATATGCAGAAGTCTCAGGTTCTTAGTTTGTCGGTAAGCCCGGATCATGAGGCAGACCTAAGAGCTAGATACCCCTTTCTTTGGTTGTCCTCGCGCCTTTCCAATCTAGGAGTTGAGTTAGCGACCTCTGCTGCAAGGACGACGAGTTTGAATTATACGACGTTAGTCCGTGAAGTACAGCGGGACCTGGAGTCGTGGGGGAGACATAAACTGTCTTGGCTGGGCAGAGTGGCAGCGGTGAAGATGACAATCTTACAGCGCATTCTCTATGTGTTTCAGGTGCTTCCGCTGATTCCACCTCCGCGGACGATAGCCACTCTTCAATCGGTGATTCTGAGATTTGTGGGCCGGCGTCTCTTCCGCGATGGGTTTTATATCGCCCTAAGAGTGGGGGAGGGCTGGCGATCCCTTATCTTTTGCGATATTTTCAGGCGCCGCAGCTGCGTTTTCTTTTGGTGTGGAATCGCCCGCTCACTGAGAAACATTGGTGCTTTATGGATCAGGCGGCGGTGGGCTCGCATATATGGAAGGAGCCTTGGCTTCGACGTCGGCACAGGGCAGCTGGACTTTATTCTTCTTCAGTCATGGGAGCAGCGTTACGCATATGGGACACGGTGGCCTGTCGATCGGGGCTGACGTCTTTTCCGTCTCCGATGACCCCCATAGGCACAAATCCTGACTTCGAACCTGGGCTTCGTCTGGAAGGCCTGAGACGCTGGTATGAGAGGGGCTGCAAGAGAGTGGGCAGCCTCTTTGATGAACAAGGGGTCTTGTCTTTTGATAAGATGAGGGAAGCATACGGCTTGACAGAGGCAGATAGGCTGATGTATTATCAGATACAGGACTGGGCTCTGCTGCCGGCGAACAGAGCATTAATAGATAGGCCTCTTACGCCATTCGAGAAATGGCTCTTGTTAAAGAAAGATGATAAAAGAGTCATTTCAGAACTTTATCGGCTTCTGCAGGGGGAGAAGCACCCGCCTAAGTCTAGAGGACAGTTGAGATGGGAGAGGGAGCTGGAGAGGGAATTCTCAGATAAGGAGTGGGACAGTATATTCTATAGAATACATCACACAGCCTATAATGCAGCGGGCACAGAGACGTCATATAAAGTGGCTTCTTATTGGTATTACACTCCAGTGCGTATACAAGTCTGGCCTCTGCTGGAGGGGGTGTGGAGCCACGGGCACACTCGTGCATCTGCTTTGGCATTGTCCCAAGCTCCATCGCTATTGAGAGAGCATTATTGATGATATTGACATAGCGTTCCATACTAAGATCCACAGATTCCTATCATATATCTTGCTGGGGCTGCCCAACCCCCTTACTTTTCCCTTGAGGTCGTTAAAAGGGAGGCAGATGGCCCTGGCACTTAACGCAGCCTTGCAGTTGATCCTAGCTATGTGGGGTACGGATAGGGTTCCGACACGTACTGCGTGGCTTCAGAAGCTCTGGTTTATTCTTGCCATGGAAAAACTCACCCTGGCCTCTCAGCAGCGGATGGGTGAATTGGGGGTATTATGGAAGCCATTCCTCCAGATTCTATTTACAGAATTTGCGGAGTTGACATGTCTAGCTTATTTGAGAGTTCTGAGACTGACCCCAACCTTGATCAGACTGCTGGGGGGAGAGACATTCGGGGGGGACGGCAATATAGTGGGGGGAGGGGTGGAGGAGTGCAGCGACAGGAGGATGCCACGGACTCTGGTGGCGGAGCATTGTTGGTGTGTTTTCATTTGTATGTTAGTTTGGTTTTCATATACGGGACTCGCAGTTTGAAAGACTTTTAAGCGTACCCCGCCTGCTCACTGGATCGCAAAGTGGAGGCTAGGGGCAAGGCTCCTTTGAGCATGGTTTAGAGATTGTCTAGAGAGACTTTTGTCTGTAGACTTGGAGCTTTTGCTGCAGAGATACATACCATCTACTGTACTGCGATGTGCTGTATTTTGTGTTTCGTTTTTTGTATGTTTAAGTGCTTAAAACAATAAACAGATTTGATCCATAAAATCAACTCCCTTCAGGACTGTAAATAAGGATTGATAATAGGATTAAGCATTGAGACTGCAATGTTACAGATTGTAGATGACACACTTTTTATGATCAACAAAGGACTGCCTTCTTACTCTCTGCAATCTTTCCAAAGGGTTTCTAGATTAACTTTGGTACTCTTTTAAAGATTCTTACAGAGAGAGAATGGGTCTCAGAGGGATGGTGCTTAATTGGTTGGCTTCTTAATTGAATATCTGTAGTTGATACATTAACTTTGGTTTCAACTCTTCACCTCTCCAACGGGGAGTACCGCAAGGCTCAATACTCTCTTAATCTCTCTGACCCTGCTTAATGTAGTACAGAACCATTAGACCCACTTCAAAAAACATCCAACATATAGCACCACTCCCAAAATGATGACACACAACTCTATTTGAAAGCAGTTTCCCCAGAAGGCATAGCTCTGCCCGCTCAAATTATTGTAAAATTCAGTTCCGGATGAAGAATTGCCACCTCAATGTAAACCCTTCAAAAGGTATTTTTTCTGACTGTCTCACAATGCACGATCATGGCTAAATGCTCTCAATGCCCTAAAATATTATGTACCATGCTAGCTAGAGTTGCACCAAATTCTTGAGCTTGATGCCATGTAAAAACCTCAACATTCAAATACACATAAACTCCTGAACAAAAAAAGCACTTCCCCTGCGGGGAATCAACCTGTTAGAAATGGGGTCTTTGGTTGGCAGTCAGGTTACCCTCTGCCCAAGCAAGGACCCTCACTCTAGTCAGGGTAACTCACACACAATCCAAATTATCCTGTGCCCACCCTCTGTTAGCTTGGCACTGAGTAGTCAGGATTGACTTAGAAGGCAATGTGTAAAGTATTTGTGCAATAAACCATTCAATAAAAAATGGATTTAGGAGTTTTACACTACTGGGGCATGTAAACTACACAGGTACATGTCCTGACTTTTGCCTACACAGCACCCTGCCCTATGGGTTACCTAGGGCCTCACTTAGGGGTGACTTACATATAGAAAAAGGGGAGTATTAGGCTTGCCAAGTACTTTTAAATGCCAAGTCGAATTGGTAGTGAAACTGCACACACAGGCCTTGCAGTGGCAGGCCTGAGGCATGGTTAAGGGGCTACTTAAGTGGGTGGCACAATCAGTGCTGCAGGCCCACTAGTATCATTTAATCTACTGCCCCTGGGTACATATAGTGCACTTTACTAGGGACTTATAAGTAAATTAAATAATCCAATTGGGTAGGATCCAATGTCATCATGTTTAACTGGTTCTGTGCCAAGGACGTAATGGTTCCGTCCCGCGGCACAGTGCTCCTGTGCCGGGGATGTAATCATTACGTCCCGGCACCAGAGCTCAGAGGGGCTTCCCCTCCAGCCCCCTATGGCACGGCTGGAAGGGGAATCACTTCCCCTTCCACCCCTGATGATCTCCCCCACCCCCCAATGGCGTCTGATGACGTCAGCACGCGATCGCGTGCTGACCTCATCAGAGGTAACCTCCCATCATGCTGGAAGCATGGGGAAGAGAAATGCTGAGCATTTCTCTTCCGTTCAAGAGGAGGGGGCCGGCAGAGGCATGAAAGGAAAGGAAAGGCCTTTCCTTTCATGTCTCTGCAAGCATTTCTGCTGCCCGATCGCATTGCGATCGGGCAGCAGAAATGTCCACTAGACACCAGGAATTTTTTATTTTTAGGTAATTGTCAAGAGTGGAGCAGCTCCTTGGGCAAGGGTTGCTCCCCGGGGGGGGGGGCAATTTTTTTTTAGGCCATTTCTGCCCCCCCCGGAAACGGATAGGCCTAATATAATTAGGCCGATCTGTTCCCAGGGGGGGCAGAAGCCACTAGACACCAGGGAATTTGTATTTTTTTAAACTTACGCATGAAGGAAGCAGCCCCTTGGGCAAGGTCCACTCCCTGGGGGGGCAAAATATTTTTAGGCCACTTCTGGTCCCCCTGGGGGCAGAAGCCACTAGACAACAGGGAATTTCAATTTTTTTTATACTTATGCATAAAGGGAGCGGCCCCTTGGGAAAGGGCAACTCCTTTGGGGAGGGGCAAATATTTGTAGTCCTTTTCTGCCCCCCCGGAGGCAGATAGGCCTAATATAATTAGGCTGATCTGCCCTCAGCGGGGCAGAAACCTCTTAGCACCAGGGATATATATATGTTTTTATTTACTTTATGTTTTTATGTATGGGAGCGACCCCTTAGGCAAGGGTCGCTCCCCTGGAGGGGCAAATTGTATTTAGGCCATTTCTGCCCACCCTTGAGGGCAGATCGGCCTATTTTTGTTAGGCCAATCTGCCCCCAAGCGGGGCAGAAACCACTAGACATCAGGGATTGGTGTGTGTAAGTGTTTGTTTTGTTTGGGGGGGCAGCCCCTTGGGCAAGGGCTGCTCCCCATGGGGGCACATTACTGTTGGCCATATCTGCCCCCCCTTAAGGGCAGATCAGCCTATTTTTGGAAGGCCCATCTGCCCCAGGGGGCAGAAAGCCCACCAGAGACCAGGGAAGATTTTTTTTTCAAAATAAGAAGATGGGGGTATTGCCATACCCCCCCCCCAAATAAATGGGGCCAAAGTTGTTCTGCTCACCAGTTGGCAGATGGGGCAATTACCCCTGATCCACACCCCAGGGGGGCAGAGAGTCTTCTAGATGCCATGGAATTAAGAAAAAACTAAAAATAGTGGGGTGGTGGCTACCTACCAGTATGGGCCTGGTTACACCCCCACACCAACTAAAGGGGGTAACAGTCTTTCAGCTCTCCCCTCGCACACTCAAACATCTTATCCCACGGCAAGCAAGAGGACTTTTGATTATTTCGGGTTTTGGTTTTACATTTGGGCCATGAGAGCTTGGTAACTCTCAAAATCGTCCCAGGAGGGCTGCACTTTTTTTACTTTGGGACGCTGCCATGTAGAAAAATCCACAGGACCTAGACACATCTAAAATCTAAACATCTGGTTGATTCCAGGGTGGGGTGCTTCACATTCACCCCGCACCATTTTCTTAACCACAATGCCCTGCAATCCTCCAACTTTGCTGGAAATCACACATTTTTCCCACATTTTTGTGATGGAACCTTCTGGAATCTGCAGGAATCCACAAAATTCCTACCACCCAACATTGTCTTATCTATACCGATAAAAATTCTGCTGCACTTTTCAAACTGCCATTTTGGACTCGCTTTGCTTCCCCCTCAATTTCGAAATGTTTTTGGCTCTTTCCTGTCACAGGCACTTGGCCCACCTACACAAGTGAGGTATAATTTTTACCGGGAGACTGAGGGGAATGTTGGGGGGTGAGAAATCTGTCCTGGTGCGGTGATCCTACACAGAAATTTGGGAAAAGTTAATTTTTTAGCTAAATTTGAGGTTTGCTGAGGATTCTGGCTAAGAAAACATTGGGGGGTCCATGCAAGTCACACCTCCCTGGACTCCCTCGGGTGTCTAGTTTTCAGAAATGTCTGCGTTTGGTTTCCCTAGATGGCTGCTGAGCCCAGGACCAAAAACGCAGGTGCCCCCTGCAAAAACAGGTAGTTTGTATTTGATAATTTTGATGTGTCCAGATAGTGCTTTGGGGCTTTTTTCGGTTGTGAGCACGAGGCCTAACCACACAAGTGAGGTACCATTTTTATTGGGAGACTTGGGGAAACGCTGGGTGTAAGGAAATTTGTGGCTCCTCTCAGAATCCAGATCTTTCTGTCACCGAAATGTGAGAAAAAAAATTTTTTTGGGCCAAATTTTGAAGTTTGCAAGGGATTCTGGGTAACAGAACCTGGTGAAAGCCCCACAAGTCACCCCATCTTGGATTCCCCTAGGTGTCTAGTTTTAAAAAATGCACAGGTTTGCTAGGTTTCCCTAGGTGCCGGCTGAGCTAGAGGCCAAAATCCACAGCTAGACACTTTGCAAAAAACAGCTCTGTTTTCTGTGAAAAAATGTGATGTGTCCACGTTGTGTTTTGGGGCATTTTCTGTCGCGGGCGCTAGGCCTACCCACAAAAGTGAGGTACCATTTTTATTGGGAGTCTTAGGGGAACGCTGGGTGGAAGGAAATTAGTGGATCCTCTCAGATTCCAAAACGTTCTGTCACCGAAAGGTGAGGAAAAAGTGTTTTTTGGCCACATTTTGAGGTTTGCAAAGGATTCTGGGTAACAGAACCTGGTGAGAGCCCCACGAGTTACCACATCTTGGATTCCCCTAGGTGTCTGTTTTTCAAAAATGCACAGGTTTGCTAGGTTTCCCTTGGTGCCGGCTGAGCTAGATGCCAAAATCCACAGCTAGGCACTGTGCAAAAAACAGCTCTGTTTTCTTGGGGAAAATGTGATGTGTCCATGTTGTGTTTTGGGGCATTTCCTGTCGCGGGCGCTAGGCCTACCCACACAAGTGAGGTACCATTTTTATTGAGAGACTTGGGGGAACGCTGGGTGGAAGGAAATTTGTGGCTCCTTTCAGATTCCAGAACTTTCTGTCACCGAAATGTAAGGAAAATGTGTTTTTTTGGCCAAATGTTGAGGTTTGCAAAGGATTCTGGGTAACAGAACCTGATGAGAGCCCCACAAGTCACCCCATCTTGGATTCCCCTAGGTGTCTAGTTTTCAAAAATGCACAGGTTTGGTAGGTTTCCCAAGGTGCCGGCTGAGCTAGAGCCCAAAATCTACAGCTAGGCACTTTTAAAAAAACATGTCAGATTTCAATGTATAAATGTGATGTGTCGATGTTGCATTTCCTGTCACGAGCATTAGGCCTATCCATGCAAGTAAGGCACCATTTGTATCGGGAGACTTGGGGGAACAAAGAATAGCAAAACAAGTGTTATTGCCGCTTGTCTTTCTCTACATTTTTTCCTTCCAAATGTAAGGCAGTGTGTAAAAAAGACGTCTATTTGAGAAATGCCCTGTAATTCACATGCTAGTATGGCCACCCCAGAATTCAGAGATGTGGAAATAACCACTGCTTCTCAACACCTTATCTTGTTCCCATTTTGGAAATACAAAGGTTTACTTGATACCTATTTTTCCACTCTTTATATTTCAGCAAATTAATTGCTGTATACCCGGTATAGAATGAAAACACATTGCAAGGTGTAGCTCATTTATTGGCTCTGGGTACCTAGGGTTCTTAATGAACCTACAAGCCCTATATTTCCCCGCAACCAGAAGAGCCCAGCAGACGTAACGGTATATTGCTTAAAAAAATCGGACATCACAGGAAAAAGTTACAGAGTAAAACGTGGAGAAAAATTGCATTTTTTTTCACCTCAATTTCAATATTTTTTATTTCAGCTGTTATTTTCTGTAGGAAACACTTGATCTACACAAATTGCTGAATTTATCTATTTTCCAGAAATGTTTAGCTTTCTCGGATCCAGCATTGGTTTCACACCCATTTCTGTCACTAACTGGAAGGAAGTTGAAAGCACAAAAATTTGTAAAAATGGGGTATCTTCCTGAAAGCTGGGAAGAAGGTGATTTTAGCACCGCAAACCCTTTGTTGATGTCATTTTCAGGGAAAAAATCACAAGCCTTCTAAATGTTTGCTGTATTTTGGCTAATTTCTTAGTCTCCTTCAGGGGAACCCACAAAGTCTGGGAACCTCTAGAATCCCTAGGATGTTGGAAAAAAAGGACACAACATTGGTGTGGGTAGCTTATATGGACAAAAAGTTATAAGGGCCTAAGTGCAAACTGCCCCAAATAGCCAACAAAAAGGCTCAGCACAGGATGGGAAAAGTCCTGGCAGCAAAGGGATTAAAGGGAGAGAGCATATGCACTTTAGAACTGGTTAGCAGTGGTAAAGTGTGTAGAGTCTAAAAACCAGCAAGAACAGTATCCAAAAAGGGGAGGGAGGCAGACAAAAAGTTAGGGGTGACCACCCTAAGGCTGTCAGGTCTAACACAACCCCTTCCTTCCCACTGAAGAATGCTCTTGAGTGCTCCAGTCTGTAGTATTATCTAGAATGGACTTTGGAAAATCATAGCTCACTAGAAGAGAAAAAGCTACATCTTGCTCGATGAAAACAGCATTAACTGCTGCAGCCAGGCTGATCTCTAGCACCAATCTATATCTCCCTAAATTGATTGTAAACTTCAAGCTGAATCCTCAAATTATCCAACACATAAACTAGTAGCCTCTGGTGGACAAAGACAACTAACTACGTTGGTCAGGCACCCTTTTGCAAGAACAGGTCACCTGTGGTAAGAAACAATAGTGAACCAATCCTTCTTGGAGACATGTTGTGGAATTCCACAATGTGATTGCAGACCGAAACTCTCCTATAGCCTTCAAAAGTGAAACGGTAAGACTATCAGCCAGGGAATTTCTCCCATTGTGAAGTTTACCTGTTAATACTGAATGAGGCAAACTCTAAGACCTCTGAGTCCAGTTACGTTACACATGTACACATTCATTTTCTTGTAGGCATGGTGAGATTAAGTGATTTACCCAGAATCATAAGATGTTGAGCAGACACCAAGACTCCAGAACTGGTTCCCTAGATCCGCAGCAGCTCTGGCAGTTACGCCACATGCTCTCCGTACCTTTCGTCTTATGCACTCTCAGCCATATTCATTCTCTCACCACATGCATTCTGTCAGCATCAACACCCCCTTACTCCTCCCATGCCCACAGCCAGTGTCATCTTCTAAAATTTACGGGCCCCAAGAAAGAAACATTTTTGGACCTCTTGTTTGGAATAGCTGAATTTAATTACCCATTTTTCCTAACTAAAGCCTTACGGTGCCTAAAAATAGTGAATTAAATATTAAAGATTAAGGGCC
Source organism: Pleurodeles waltl (assembly GCF_031143425.1). Lineage (NCBI taxonomy): Eukaryota > Metazoa > Chordata > Amphibia > Caudata > Salamandridae > Pleurodeles > Pleurodeles waltl. The sequence goes on from NC_090449.1 coordinate 947,878,159, forward strand.
TGATTTAGAATTTGGTGGAGGGGTTATTCCGTCACAAACATGACAGATACCATGTCTGATGAATTACGATGCCCATAGGATATAATGGGATCGTAATATGGTGGACAGGATATCCGTCACATTTGTGACAGAGTAACTCTGTTTGCCAAGCTCTAAATCAGGCCCTAAGATACAAAAATACACAGAAGTGAGCTAGAGAGAAAGAGAGAAAGTTTAACTTTCCCAGGGGTGAGGGGGACTGGGTGGGGCTTCTAACCACAGGTTCCTCACCTTTTGAATATCCCCAGGAGTCAGATTGATTTTGGTAACACTTGCATAGCAATTTTCTCTTGTGTCAACAGGTGCCGCTTTTCTACCTTGTGCTGCTGTGTCCCATGCGGCTGTGATGTTGGGGCCAGTCTATGTATGCCACCTGCTTGAGCAGGTTCAGTTCCTTTCTTTCCACTCCAATCAACACCAATTCAGAACTTCAACTGTCATTCAACAGATTTTGGATTGTACTTACAAATTTGCAGGTACGTGTAAACAATGTCACCAAAACCAACACATTTTAAGCCCTGTTAGGACTATACTCAGTAGCTGCCAATTATAGATCATAATGAAGTCTTTCTTTGGCATCTTGTTTCCGGACACAAATCAAAGTTGTGTTCTTCGGGTGCCAAGATGAACAAAAAGGCCATACACAACCGTAAAGCGAACTTGCTGTCACAGAGCTAAGAGGGTTGAAGAGTTGTTCCCAATTGAAGTCCAGGGCATGGCGATCTCAGTCGAGTCAAAAGCACGGATGTGTTCTTGTTCTCAAGATCGTTCTCATGACCAGTCTCCGTCGAAGTTAGGTAAATTCGAAGCCGAGCAATAAAAAACATAAAAACTCCATGCATGGCTCATCTGCGTCTCACCAGGCACACCATTCAGGTGCATTAAGCACCGGAAACCTCAAGGCCAAGAAGCCATTCCCCTCTTACACAGTCAGCTATGATATTGATTCTACTCCAAATTCCTTACGATCAGGTAGCAATGCCACAACAGCTCTAACAGCTTAAATTAGCTTTGGTCCCACTCTGAGGCCTTCAAGCCCCATGGATCTGTGACGGCCTCTAGCTGGTTTACCATCTGCAGATTTGTCCTCAATGCCAAATCTAGGGCTCTGCTAATGGCGCTGGTTTCGATACTAGCCCCGAGGCTGACGTGTCCGATGCAGGTCAAGGATCTGATTATTATCTATTCTGAGACACATATTCCATCTCAAACTAGATTATATTCCCAGTTTGAGACTAATTTGTTTTGGGATGAGTTTATTTTTGATGAAGGGTACTATGCTTGTGAACAATGGGATGTTTTGGGGGATTTAAAAAGCTAGTAATCTAGATACCTCACCAAGCGCTGGGCTTTCTTCCCCAAATCCTGCAATAGCTACTAATGAAACGTCATCATTTGCCACAGTTATCAAAAGATGCATTGCCATTGCAGGCATGAGCTGCTGGTATTACGGAACTGTCCGTTTGCCGAAATCTTGGATTAACTGGGCCAGTAATTCCTTAATTCATTTATTTTCCTGTGGTTTTCATGATGGAATTCGTTTGCAGAGTGTGCATTGACGCCAGGACCTCATCGATTTCTACTGGGCAGCTTACACCGCAAGGATTTCACCCATTAAGGACCTTTCTTAATAGTCCAATTTCATTACGTTTGATTGGGACCTGTGAACACATTGTACCAAGCTTTTCTAGGATAATTTGATGTTTCAAATTGATTTCTATTGTTGCTGCTTTGATTTTTGGCCACTTCCGTCTCAGGCATGGAAATGTATATGTCCTGATGACGATGCTAGAATTATGTGAGGGATCGAAACATCGTCGACTTTGACACTCTGATCGTTTGTCTTTATTGATATAATTGTTTTTTTTTATAAATTGTGACTAATTCATTTGATTAATTACTATCACATATGTATGCCTGCATTTTACATATATACTGCTTGGTCTTTGTCCATTGTCTCCCCACTTATTTTGACATTTTGTTCTAACTCAAAGATAAAATATATTTTTTATATATGTCGATTGGACTTGGTATATGGGCATGATTATATTCCCATTGTAATATTTCTGTAAATGCTGATCGGGACCATTGTTCTTAGATAATAACAGTTATTAGAAGGGCAGCTGAGACCCATTACCTCATCTTGCCCTCAAAGGATGTCAAAACAATACTCGTGGCGGAGGTATCAAACACAGGGCAATTCACACAAGATCCTTTATTTATATAAATGTGTTCTCTGATCTGACTCCCTTTTCAGAACTATCTCCTGTCAATAGCTGCAGGGCTTAGTCTTTCACTCGAGCCTGTATGACCTGCGTTCACTGGCCTGATATCTGTACTGGGGGAAAGGCTTTTTCTGCTGTTGCCTTGTTCTGGAAAGGAGTCTCGTTCTGCTGTGCAGTGCCCAAGGACTTTGGGCCAGATGTAGGTAGCCGTTTGCATGGTGCAAACTGCGAAAATCGCAGTTTGCGCCATGCAAACAGCCTAACGCGATGCTCATTCACAAATTGCGAGTCGGTACCGACTCGCAATTTGTGAATGCGACTCGCAAATAGGAAGGGGTGTTCCCTTCCTATTTGCGACTTGCATCGCAATTCAGAATTGCTTTGTGACCGCGAATGCGGTCGCAAAGCAACTCGCAGTTACCACCAGTGTCACACTGGTGGTAACTCATTCGCAAAAGGGAAGGGGTCCCCATGGGACCCCTTGCCCTTTGTGAATGTGGGCATAAAGGTTTTTTCAGAGCAGGCAGTGGTCCAATGGACCACTGCCTACACTGAAAAAACGAAACCAAATGGTTTCGTCATTTTTTTCATTTTGCAACTTGTTTTTCTTTAAGGAAAACGGACTGCAAAATGACAAAAAAAAACTGCTTTATTGAAAAAGCAGTCACAGACATGGAGGTCTGCTGACTTCAGCAGGCCACCATCCCTGTGAGTGCAGGGACTCGCTATGGGGTCGGAAAATGCGGCCCACCTGATTAATTTTGATGAGGTGGGTCTCTGCGAGCCCATAGCGAGTCGCAGACGGTGTCTGAGACACCGTTCTGCATCCGATATTGCGACTCGGAAATTGCGAGTCGGACAGACTCGCAATTTCTGAGTCGCAATATCGGACTTTGCTACATGTGGCCCTTTGTCACTTCTGGGGGTAGCCACCGTGGGAGGACCCGTGGCTGCTGAGTCTGCGAGTCCCACAACCCCCTCTGCCAGAGCCACCTGTGGCTTGTTTCTCTGGCGCTACTTGGGGCGTGCCTCAGTCCCGCAGCAGGGGCCATTTGCAAGCCATACCTTGGCAAAGCCCGGGCCAAGGGCAGACCTGTCTCTGCACTTCCGCGGCCGGACTAGGCTGGACTAGGCCACCCCCTTTGAATCTCGCAGGAAACAGAGCTAGTGGACTTGTGTCATGCCTGAACTATCCATTAAAGCAAAGTGAAATTTGAATTATTTGCTGTTTCGCAATTATGGGGAAGCGCAAAGTTGTTGGGGGTGCTTTCATCACATGCCCTCCTGTTTCCATTGACAGTATGCTTCAAAAAGGCTGTTGGGATTATTGCCAATGAAATAGAACACACAGAACGCAGACTCTCTGGAGCATGGGGTATTACATACTCATCATTCCGCTGACAAGGATAACGTTCTTCGGTACTCAGAAGGAGGTACAGGGCTATCGCCTGGGCATGTTGGTCCCAGTAATTGTAGTGATATAGTTGACACTACTGTTGAGCCCGGGTTGGGTAATCCCCCAACTATGCAGCCGGCCCCAAGTTTAGCAGTTAAGCAGAAAAGACAACCAGGAAGGAATGTGGCAACAAGGAGGAAACAGCCTCCCTCTCATCAAAGTAATGAAGGTCGGCTGCTCTCTTGGCTCCAGCTTTCATTGCAGTTATTAACGCAGTCTTCTGCAAGCCAGACATGTGATATTCTGTCACATGACCCATTTTCACTGGACGCATTATGTGAGAAATGCAGTAGCATTCTTGTGGGGAAACTTAAACCACTGATGGAGCGATTGGACCAGATAGAGGGTCTTTTGGCTAACACTCTTAAACACCCAACCCATGATTACCTGGGGAACAAAGGTAGTGGACTACTGTAAGGAAATGCCTCCTTGGCATGGTTATCCCCTGACTTTTGTGCCTTTGCTGATGCCAAGTTATGATTTGAAAGTGTGCTGAGGCCTGCTAACCAGGCCCCAGCACAAGTGTTCTTTCCCTAACCTGTACTTTTGTTTCCACAATTGGCACACCCTGGCATCCAGGTAAGTCCCTTGTAACTGGCACCCCTGGTACCAAAGGCCCTGATGCCAGGGAAGGTCTCTAAGGGCTGCAGCATGTCTTATGCCACCCTGGGGACCCCTCACTCAGCACAGACACACTGCTTGCCAGCTTGTGTGTGCTGGTGGGGATAAAATGACTAAGTCAACATGGCACGCCCCTACAGTGTCTAAGCAAAACCTTAGACATTGTAAGTGCAGGGTAGCCATAAGAGTATATGGTCTGGGAGTCTGTCATACACGAACTCCACAGCACCATAATGGCTACACTGAAAACTGAGAAGTTTGGTATCAAACTTCTCAGCACACTAAATGCACACTGATGCCAGTGTACATTTTATTGTCAAATACACCCCAGAGGGCATCTTAGAGATGCCCCCTGAAACCATACCGACTACCAGTGTGGGCTGACTAGTTTTAGCAGCCTGCCACACACCAGACATGTTGCTGGCCACATGGGGAGAGTGCCTCTGTCACTCTGTGGCTAGTAACAAAGCCTGTACTGGGTGGAGGTGCTTCTCACTTCCCCCTGCAGGAACTGTAACACCTGGCGGTGAGCCTCAAAAGGCTCACCCCCTTTGTTACAGCACCCCAGGGCACGCCAGCTAGTGGAGTTGCCCGCCCCCTCCGGCCACGGCCCCACTTTCTGCGGCAAGGCCGGAGGAGATAGTGAGAAAAACAAGGAGGAGTCACTGGCCAGTCAGGACAGCCCCTAAGGTGTCCTGAGCTGAGGTGACTCTGACTTTTAGAAATCTTCCATTTTGCAGATGGAGGATTCCCCCAATAGGATTAGGGATGTGCCCCCCTCCCCTCAGGGAGGAGGCACAAAGAGGGTGTAGCCACCCTCAGGGTTAGTAGCTATTGGCTACTAACCCCCCAGACCTAAACACACCCCTAAATCGAGTATTTAGGGGCTCCCAGAACACAGCAAGATAGATTCCTGCAACCTAAGATGAAGAAGGACTGCTGAGCTAAAAAACCTGCAGAGAAGACAGAGACACCAACTGCTTTGGCCCCAGCTCTACCGGCCTGTCTCCCCACTTCAAAAGAACTGCTCCAGCGACGCGTTCCACAGGGTCCAGCAACCTCTGAAGCCTCAGAGGACTACCCTGCATCTAAAAGGACCAAGAACTCCCGAGGACAGCGGCTCTGCTCCAAGGAAGAAGCATCTTGGCAACAAAGAAGCAACTCTGAAAGAACACACAATTCCCGTCGGAAGCGTGAGACTTTGCACTCTGCACCCGATGCCCCCGGCTTGACTTGGGGAGAACCAAAGCTGCAGGGAGGACTCCCCGGTGACTGCGAGCCCGTGAGTAGCCAGAGTTGACCCGCTGAGCCCCCACAGCGACACCTGCAGAGGGAATCCAGAGTCTCCCCCTGACCGCGACTGCCTGCTTCTAAGAACCCGACGCCTGGTAAGGACTCCGCACCCGCAGCCCCCAGGACCTGAAGGATCCGACCTCCAGTGCAGGAGCGACCCCCAGGTGGCCCTCTCCCTTGCCCAGGTGGTGGCTACCCCGAGGAGCCCCCCCCCGCCTGCCTGCATCGCTGAAGAGACCCCTTGGTCTCCCATTGAACTCCATTACAAACCAGACGCCTGAATGCACACTGCACCCGGCCGCCCCCGTGCCGCTGAGGGTGTACTTTTTGTGCTGACTTGTGTCCCCCCCGTGCCCTACAAAACCCCCCTGGTCTGTCCTCCGAAGACGCGGGTACTTACCTGCTGGCAGACTGGAACCGGGGCACCCCCTTCTCCATTGAAGCCTATGCGTTTTGGGCACCACTTTGACCTCTGCACCTGACCGGCCCTGAGCTGCTGGTGTGGTAACTTTGGGGTTGCTCTGAACCCCCAACGGTGGGCTACCTTGGACCCAACTTTGAACCCTGTAGGTGGTTTACTTACCTGCAAAACTAACAAACACTTACCTCCCCCAGGAACTGTTGAAAATTGCACTGTGTCCAGTTTTAAAATAGCTTATTGCCACTTGTGTGAAAACTGTATATGCTATTTTGCTAATTCAAAGTTCCTAAAGTTCCTAAGTGAAATACCTTTCATTTAAAGTATTGTTTGTAAATCTTGAACCTGTGGTTCTTAAAATAAACTAAGAAAATATATTTTTCTATTTAAAAACCTATTGGCCTGGTATTGTCTTTGAGTGTGTGTTCCTCATTTATTGCCTGTGTGTGTACAACAAATGCTTAACACTACCCTCTGATAAGCCTACTGCTCGACCACACTACCACAAAATAGAGCATTAGAATTATCTCTTTTTTGCCACTATCTTACCTCTAAGGGGAACCCTTGGACTCTGTGCATGCTATTTCTTACTTTGAAATAGTACATACAGAGCTAACTTCCTACAACTACCTACACATTAACTAACACTCTCACAAAGCTCATTGTGGGCAAATTTAATGACCAGGGGTAGGAGCACCTGTGCGAACTCCCAGGGTAACCATGGACCAGTGTCAATTGCAACTGGTGAGGGCTCGGACACCTTGAAGCCGACAGCTCGAAGTTCCAGCATCCAGCTTACTCTAGCCCGCCCCTGTCTGACAACACTCAATTCATCTTCTCAAGTTACTGGTAGTTCTGCTCCAGCTCCTTGTCAAGACATTTTGAGTCTTTTACTTGCAGCCTGTCCATATGTTTTAATTGTGGCTGGGGTGCCCCATCTTAGGGCTGGCCAACAGGATTCGTGGGATCAGCTCTGGAATAGGGTTGCTCATTGATTGTCCAAGTACAAACATTTTAATGCATGGGGCCATAATGAGATTATAAAGGTGAGGGAGGTGGGCAGTCTTGGTCAGTTAAAGAAAATTATAGCAGGGGACTGTATTGCTGTACATTTTTGGAGACCTGCCTGCTTACGAAACATATTGAGAGTAAAAGATTTTAACAGTCTAAACCAAACCAAGATTGTCACACTTTCTCTTGGGTATTTTTACAAGCCTTTTGTCTCCTTCTAAGACACTTGTGGTGACCCTGCCCAGATGTTTAGTGTTGCCTGCACAAACACCTTCTCTTCACTTAGTGGCTTGGAGAATATATATTGATGCAACAGTGATGGTGAATAGTCACAGCAGCCATCTATTCATAACAAGTCACTTACATTATCCCCCTTCTCTACAGCTTCCGGGGGAACATTATGATGGGCAGTGTTCTAGGCTGCCCTTGCTGCATCACATAACCACACACAAGGATGACCCAGTGACATATTGTATTGCTGCCAGCCCTGGGATTTGTCCTTGGGACTGGGGAGCCATGCCACTTAAAATATTAAGCTGGAATGTGGCACACCTCCGGGCAAAGATTAATATACCCAATTGGCTTAATTTTTTAAGGGTTATAAAATCATCCGGTTTCAAGAAATATGGGACACACTGCCCCTACTGGTAGATGGTTACCATTGCTTTTAGGTCCCTGCCATTCCATCTTGTTGTGGGCGTGTTTCTGGGGGACTGGCTATCTGGGTGAGTGTTGCCATAAGTGGACATGTTAAATCTATGGAGACCTTGGGTAGTAGCTTGCAAGTCATAGTAGTAGGAAATAGTTTGAGTCTTTATATCATGAATTTCTATATCAATTATTTTATTGGCACAGGGCACACAGCGTACCATTGTTTGGCTGGTAATTTCAATGTGCGGCTTCCCCTCACAAACGTAGGGCTTGGTCCGCCTGCTAGTATTGACCAGCGCAGTGCAGAACTAATTTAATTTCTTGCCCCCCATAACCTGGTTAACGTACTAGAAATTGTGGGCCCAGCTGAATGTGAAGTACCCATCTTTTGGGGTAGAGGTAGTTCCTCTATAATAGATTACTTGTTTGTCATTTGCAGTCTAGAGGACTTACTTACCCATGGCACAGTGGTCCCATCTAGTTACAGTAACCACAAGCCTATTGAAATCACATTGCCCCTCTGCTCCAAGAAAAGATTTAGGATGAATATTGGGGTCCGTAATCTGCAGCATTCCATGGAGTATTTGAGGCTGGTGTGGAGACTGCAAAATCAGTTCAATTTGTTAACACTATAATTAGGGCAAACCTGGGGACGGTGGTGCAGTGCCTAACTGAAGAAGCCAATAACCTTCAGGTGGTTTAGGCCTTCACTGATCTTTGTACTAGCATCAGGAAGGCTCTTGCAAAACCTCTACATCCTATGTCCAATTTCCAACAATGGTTCAACACTGAATGCTCTTCAGCAAAAAGGGTGTTGCACTCAACCCTGGCCTTTAAACCCAGGGACTCTGCATTGGCGGCCCTTTTGCGTAAGCAATATAAAAAGACCACTACTAAACAGTGGCAGGAGGTAATTGTGAAACAATGGGATGTGTTAGTTCAGGCATCACAGTTGAATAATAGTAAATCTTTCTGGATCACTGTATCTGAGTTGAAGCATGAGGGTAGGCCCCTTAGCCCCATCTTGTGCCACAGTGCTAACAAGACATGGGAGAAGCACTTTAGTCAAATTTATGTTGCAACAATAACTCCCGACACTTTTTCTATAGAACTTTGTCTTGTATCACACATCCGGGTGACACTGATAGAATTTGAGGACGCCATCAATCAAAGTGTCAGTGGCAAGGCGCCGGGCCCTGATGGCGTCCCCATTGGTTTAGCAAAAAACAATATCATCATTTGGGCTCCACTTCTTACTAACTTTGTTAATAACCTTGCCCACTCTTCCTTGCTTGATATGTTGGGCACATCCATTATTGAGCCTATTTTTAAAAAAGGCGATTGATCACTCCTGGGTTGTTACTGGTCGATTTTGTTAATTGATACTATGGCCAAAATCCTGGAAAGAGTAATATATAGCAGGATCAACCAATGGGTGCTGGATGAGTCAGTGTTATAACTCTGTCAATAGGGGTTCAGGCACATAGTGGGAACTGTTGGGCATTGCCTCATTATAAATTTGGTCCAGGAAAAATACACAGGAGCCAAACAATCCCCCCTCTATTTAGCATTCATGGACCTATCATCAGCTTTCGACTGTATGAACCGGTTAAAATTGTGGCTTTTGCTTATAGATAGGGGCTTGGACATAGCACTAGTCCATTTCCTTGCACACCTACACAAGGACATGAGGGGAATCCATTTCCTTCCATACCTACACAAAGACATGAGGGCAAGGGCCCATATCAGTACACACGGAGAGGTACCTGGAGATATAGGCATACATCGGGAAGTAAGACAGGGTTGTGTGTTGGCTCCCCTTTTATTTATTCTTTATATCAATAACCTTTACCTGTTTTAGCAAGTTCAATGCCTGATGTTCAGATAGTGAAGGGTAAGCCACTGACTGACCTTTATGACGCAGTGCTCATGGCACCCACCACCAGGGCACTGCTCAGCTAGTGTATGCTTTTGTAGATTTTATGGCCTCACTGGATCTGCAGACTAATTTTTACAAAGTCCCATATTATGTCTTGCGGCCCTAAAAGCAAATCCCCCTCAAGCATGACTATTGGCTCTCAGAGCCAGAGTAGTACTAGCACCTTTCCCTCCCTTGGTGTATTTTTTTCTCCTCGAGGGTCCCGGTCCTCTAATATTGCGCACAGTTGCATTAAATTTTCAATAAACAATGGGTCCCTATATAGCCTCCCTCAACCAATGGAGGGGGTTCTCTTGCACTACTGCTACAAATATATAAATCACAGTGCCTACCCATTGCTATGTCTGGAACAGAGGTTTGGGGCATTTCGCACTGTAAGGTCATTCAGCTCGAAGAGAACAGACAAAGGGCCTGATTACCATCCTCCAAAGTTGTAATCAGGCCCTATGTAGGAAACCCGTGTCTGTCCCTATATCAGCCTCGCATCTTATTTGCCACAAAGAACTTGGCCTTCCCTATTTGGCAGATCATATTAGGGCTTGGCCCGTCTGGTTGTGGCATGCAATTTGGAGGAACTAAGAGGCAGCCCTATCTAAAGACATTATAATGGATTGTCTTTCCTTAGATAGAGGGTTACTTATTCCTTGGTTTGCATATGTGAAGGTGGAATATTGGAAACATTGGTATGCAATCTACATACTAAGCACAGACAAAAAGACTGTGGCACAAGCACTTTATAACCTTGAGAAATCACAACGGTTAAGGGAATTGGAGAGGAAGCCCAATGTGACTGCATACCTAAGCCTGAGTGAATCTGATTGCTCCACTATCTACATTGGATGGGCATCCGTGTTATTTCGTTTTAGATGAGACACAAATAAATATTTGCTTTGCTTCCCCCTGGGCTTTGCATAGAATTTAGATGACATTCCTTACCCCTGTGACAATGTATCTGGCCAATCGATGCTTCACCTTACCTTCCTTTTTAAATTTTATGTAAGATACATAGGGGGTCATTACAAGCTTGGCGGGAGGCGCCGTGCGGCCGCCAATGCGGCCGCACTCCTGCGGTCCCCATTACAACATCCCCGCTGGGCCGGGATGCGGCCGCAACATAGGAGCCGGCTTCTAATGGAGCCGGCGGTGTTGCGGCCGTGCGACGGGTGCAGCAGCACCCGTCGCGCTTTTCACTGTCTGCTATGCTAGGGGGCCCCTGCACTGCCCATGCCAGTGGCAAACCGCCAGAAACAGGCTGGCGGTAGGGGAGTCATAATCCCCAGGGCAGCTCTACTTGCAGCGCTGCCCTGGCGGATTATCACCGCCGGGGCTAAAACCGCCGCGGTCATAATATGGGTCTCCGTACCGCCAGCCTGTTGCCGGTACGGACGCCACTTTAACCCTGGCGGTCTCAGACCGCCAGGGTCGTAATGACCCCCCTAATCTTTTTAATTCAGTTTTTAAAACAACATTGTCACAATACTGGCCAATGCAGGCCTGCTTTTAATTTTTTACTATTATTACCTAACGATGAAGCCGTTTTGCATATTGGGGCTTTTTTTTTAAATCTGCTGCTCAAGCTCACAGGTGTATGTTGTCTTAACAATTTGTGCTGTTAACTGCATTTTGTCCCTTTTTTTCTTACCATTTTAATTATTGTGCTTACCCTTGTATTTTAGGAATTGTTTATATTGTATGATGCTTTCATGAATGCTACAATGCCTCTGAATAAAGATTGCATCAAATTGAATTGATGATTCTACCATTATGTGATGGATCAAAACTTTGTTGACTTTGATACTTTTTCATGATTGATATGATTGGTTTTTCATAAATTGTTACTGATTCATTTGATTAATGACTGTCACATACGTATGCCTGAGATTCACATTTATAATGCTTGGTTTCTGTCCGTTGCCTCCCCACTTATTTTGATTTTTTGTACTAATTCAAGAATAAAGAATATTTTTCATATATATGTTAATTGGACTTGGTATATAGACATGATTATACTCCAACTGTAATATTTCTGTATATGTTGATGAGGGACCATTGTTCCTAGATAATAACAGTCATTAGAAGGGCAGCTTAGACCCTTGACCTCATCTTACCCTCAAAGGATGTCAAAACAATACTTGTGGCAGAGGTATTAAACCTAGGGCAATCGCTACAAGATCCTTAATTTATATAAATCTGTTGTCTGATCTGACTGCCTTTTCATAACAACCTCCCATCAACAGCAGCATGGCTTGGTCTTGCACCAGAGCCTGTATGACCTACCCCTCCATGCATGGAGACTGAGTAGTGACAGCTGATGACATTCGTCCTTTGTCCTGAGGTAGTTGTTGTTAAGTCTGGCATCCAGGTGTCCTTCAATTAAGTCTGTCTAGTCAGGACATTTCGACAAGTTTGTTGTGTGGTGTTCTTCTTGTCACTTCAACACTTTCATGCTTCTTTAAATAATATTTTGTTATTTTGTTTATCATTGGCCAAGCAAGGCATTGCTGGGCCACAGTTAAATGTTACTTATGACCCCTTTCAGCCTTTTTACGGTTACTGGATCAGCCATCGTTCTTCAGATTACTTGTAATGCTTTTTTTTTAAAAGGGTTAAACAGTATGTGTCCACCTACTCCTTACATTATGCCACAATACGATCTAAGTCTTGTGTCTTGTCTTGACCTACATGATTTGCTTGCCTTTTGAACCTTTGCCCAGTTGTCTTTTATGCCTTGTTACACTTAAAACAGTGTTCCTCATTGCCATAGCATCTGCTAGGAGGGAAGGTGAACTTCAGACATTGTACATTATTCCACCATTTGTTTCCTTTTTTCAGGACAAATTAGTGCTTCAAACAACAGTTGCATTCCTGCCCAAGATAGTCACATCCTTTCGTGTAGGGAAATCGTCACTGTATCAATATTTTATGCACTGTGACATCCATCAAATGTGGAGGAACAGCTGCATTGCCTCAGTCCTAATAGGGCCCTTAGCTTTTACATCGAGAGTACCAGGGAATTTTGACAGGATGACCAACTGTCAGGTGTTATGGAACAAAGAAAAGCAAGATGGTACAGGAAAGCACCTTCTCTGGGTGAATTGTCTTATGTAATACAATTTGCTATGGGTCAGCCAAAAAGCAGCCCCCAGAAAATTTGCATACTCAATTCACCAGAGGAAAATCTGCTATCATGGAGCTAGAGTCTGGTTTGACAGTCTTGGACATTTGCCGGGCCTCTATGTGGGTGTATCATCATACCTTCACCCAGCACTACCGTCTAGATAGCCAGGTCAAACAGGACTGACATCCTGTCCGACCTGTTCTTCAGGAATTCCTGGTCTGAGTCATTCCACAGAACCACCACCTGAGAGGTACTGCTTTGGTATGTATTCAAAAAGAGATGAATCTGGGTTTAGAAGACTCTATGAGAATAAAAAGTGACTTATCTTTGATAACACCTTTTCTGGTGGAGACGCAATCTAATCAGAAATTCCTGATCTAACTTACTGTCTCCCCATTCTGTGGAATTATCTCATTCAGTCCAATCTTAATAAGATTCCTTCTCGTGTTCTGCACACTGTTTCATTTTGATTTCAATGGACTATTTGGCTTCAACAGAGTTCAGAAAGGATTCTGTGCCAGCCCAAGCATTTGCTGTATACACTGGTCTTGACATCACATGCCCCTGGTAAGGAGTGGCTTGAAGTAGAATGATGTTGCATGATGCCACCTGTCGTTGCAAGGGAGAATTGCTATACAAACGTTTCTAGATCCAGTCTAATGTCTGGGAATGTTCAAAAGGTGAGGAACCTGGAGTTAGATAGAGTCTCTACCAGAAAAGACGTTACAGAAGTTAAGTAACTTGTTCTTTAGACACTGTCCCTGCAGGGCCAGCAGGAATTGGCAGACGTCCCATCATTCACCATTCTTACTTGCCCTTTACAAACATCACAGGACAATATCCACTTTGGAAAGAAAGTGTCTTACATGTTCTTCATCACTTTCACATCTTTGGCAGAAAGGTCAGGCATGGCAGAAGGAAGGTCACATCCTGCTTCTGTACTGGATACTTTGGAGAGTCTGCCAAAATCTTGGTAGGAAGAGGGGGCACACGGTGCTACAGGGCTTCACATCCTGAGGTGGCTGCACCTCTGGCTCTTTAAGTAGTGACTCCCACTGGTTTAACACTACATGCTCACCAAGGAACCACCTACCTTCTCTCGCACTTCCCTTCATCACCATAATCTCACGTAATTAGATCATGTCACACATCCATTCTGTTATGCCAAGCCCCACCAGACTTACAACTATTGCATCCTACCTAGACATCTTCAGTTTTTTAATTAATTTGGCATATCTCCACAGGCAGGTCTGTGCCAAAATACTTGTGCTGCACAAAGCATGTAGTTTTCCTTTACACCTCAACATACATGTTTTGTACCTTGTCCACTACATGCGATGCTACAAAGTTATAGATGTACTGAAACTTAACTTTTATTTCTAAAAGATGAGCAATCTCAGTTTGATGCACTGCTAGATATAGTTACATATACAAGAACAAGATGTGTTAGTCAAAACGTTGTCCAGTTAAAGATGGCCGCTGGTCAAAGGCCATGGCACAATTAAAATCTAAAATAAAAGTAAACCACAGACATTTGTTACCATTTACTGTAAGCGTTTTAATGTTTCAGAGGACAGACAGAACTAAAGCTGAAAACCTACCTCCCATCTTATCCTGGCATTTGACAAATTGATGGTAACTAGGTTTGTAAGGAAAACATTTTGTACGTGATCTTTGGCAAACATAAATGATAAAAATAAGCAGATACCTGACTTTTCCTTTGGTGTTTCTGAGGACAGTTGCAGCAAAATTCTGTGTTACTCCCACCAGACTGATTCCATCGACTTCTACTATTTGATCATTCACTTGTATCCTATTGAAAAAAAGTCTTTGTTACTGCTTGCATTTCTATAAAGTATCTAACCAATACATCCTCCAATTCAAATCCACAAACAAAATTCAAGCAAAGGAAGGGTGCGGTACAATACTTAAAAAGCAAATTGTGCTGAATACAAATCTCTGCAAGACGTAATCCACAAAATGTACAAAGAGAACAAAAAAAAACAATGAAAGTGCTTGAGAGATGCTGATGTTGGTTTAATGTAGTCATGTGTAAACGTCTTGCTGTCCTTGAACCAGCTCTCCTTTGCTACCTAGTTTAGGGCTCCTCCTGGTTGCCCTCAGAGCTCCATCCAGCCGTTGTGTCCAGTCGTAATCAATACTGTTATCTTTGTCGTAATCTTTGTATTTGTATTGCTTCTATTGAAACCTCTGTATCGGTATTGTTTTCATTGCAGTATTTGCATTTGTATTCTTTCTATTGCAATCTCTGTATTTGTATTGTTTCTATTGCATTCTTTGTATTTGTATTGTTTCTATTGCAATCTTTGTATTTGTATCTTTTCTATTGTAATCTTTGTATTTGTATTGTTTCCATTGTTGCCTGGTCTCTTGTCTCTGTGCCACTCTGTGTCCCCTCGCTGCCCCCTTTTTTCCATTGCCCACCACTCCCCCTACCTCCTGCTTCCTGCCTCCCAAATTCCCTACCCCTCCCAAGGACCTACTTAATGGAGGCCGGAGTGCAACACCATTGAGCAGGTCCCTGTGCCAGTTCCTCCTCACTACCTAGCTTAGGGCTCATCCTGGTTGCCCTCTGTGCTCCACCCAGTCATTGTGCCTGATCATAATCACCCTTGTTATCTTTGTCATAATTTTTTGTTTTTGTATTTCTTTTATTGCAATCTCTGTGTTTGTATTGTTTCCATTGCATTCTTTGAATGTGTACTGTTTCTATTGCAATCTCTGTATTTGTATTGTTCCTGTTGTATTCTTTGTTTTAAATCATTTCCACTGTAATCTTTTGTATTTGTATTGTGATCTTTGAATTTGTATTGTGATCTTTGTATTTGTATTGTTTCTATTGTTGCCTGGTCCCTTCTCTCTGTGCCCCCTTTGTGACCCCTCTCCGCCCGCTTCCTCACTTTTCCTTCCGCCCTCCCACCACCTCCCGCTTCTTGCCTCCTGGCGCCCTTCCCAAAGACCTACTTAATGAAGGCCGCAGTGCGGCCGCGCTGCTGGGGCACCAAAGGCAAGCCTGTTTGTGCTCATACGCACCTGGGAGCGCGCCCAACAACAGGAACCCTGGTTCATCCGTCCCACACAGCTACACCACCACTCTGAGCTTTGGATCCTGGGTGCGTTAACAAAAATAACTTTTGCTGAGCATCCCCGCAAAACACCAGAGGACCTTTCTCCTTCCGATACTGCCACTTCACCTGCAACACTGAAGCAAGCAACAATGCCAAAAAACACTGCAAACAGAACAATGCCAACACCAATCAAGACCACCTCGGCAGAACTCCTGTGCAACCTATTCAATGTATGACCACTCAGCAAGCAAGCCAACGAAATCTGGGACACAATCTCCTCCCTCAACCAGGATGCCATTTTTCTTCACAAGGCCAGGCTGAACCCCACCTCTGTGCCCAACATTGCCATCACCATCTCCGAAGGTTACAAGATAACTCATCAAAACCAAACCAACAAACAAAGAGGTGAAATTTCCATCATCTACAAGAACACCCTTTGTTACATGACCTCCAGGAACGACTCGTCCCCAATAATGGAACACATCAATTTCCAGCTCCATTCAGATGGAAAAAGCATCATCAGTGACACTTTCGAATACCGAGCACCACGACCATGCACAAACTTCTGCAACACCATTCCTGACCTCACTGCCCCAGTCGCGATCGAATCTGAACCCTACATCTTTCTCAGTGGCCTAAGTTTCCACCTGGATGACCACAGCATCACCAACACTCCCGAACTCCTAGAAAGCATGAGCAACATCAGCCTCAGGCAACTTGTCACCGTCCCTACCCACATCGCAGGACACACGCTCAACCTTATTTTCACTTCCAATGCCACAGTCAAGTACACCAATGTCTCACAACTCACTTGGACCAACCACTATTCCATCCATTTCACCATCCACAGGGCCAACCAACACTAGCACCACCCTCCCCTGCTGTACGCACAGAAACTGAAAAAAGATACCTGGAGACCAATAAAATGATGCTGTCAAACCCCATCCTCATGATGCAATATCCAACCCAGATCAGGCTGCAAAAAACCTCACCCAAAGGATCACGGAATGCTTCAACAAAATCGCCCCGTCAAATCCAAAGGATCTGCCAGAAAACCCAGCTGGTTCACCGATGCCTTGAGAGCCACAAAATGCAGCTGCTGGCAACTAGAAAGGAAACGGTGCATCAGCAAAAAGACAGGAGACCACACTACCTTCAAATCAGCACTGAACCAGTACCACCAACTCCTCAAATTAACCAAGAAGAAAGCCCTCACAGACCGTATTGAATCCAGCTCAAACTGCAGCAAGGAACTCTTCACCATTGTGAAAGAGTTCTCCAACCCTCCAGGTGCCGGAAATCACATCACCCCCTCCGAAGAACTATGGAACCCTTCCCCTTTGTGATTGAGGGATGCAAACATTTTTTCAGAGCAGGTAATGGTTTTACAGACCACTGACAACTCTTAAAAAATGAAATGAAAACTTTTCATTTTTTTAAATGTATCACCTTTTTCTATAAAGAAAACTGGCTGCATTACAAAAGAACTGTCACAGACATTGTGGTATGCGGATAAGAATAAAATAGGTGGCAGGGAGAATGGCAAACACACTACCACTGTATATTCAATTGTCCGAGAATGGTTTTCAACCTGCAAATTTTGAGATGGGTGCTTGAAATGCAGGACAGACACCTGTTCCTTTGGGGCAGGAAAGTCTGCAAAATATACGATTATGATTTCAAGCACTCCACTGTTACATCTAGGAAAAGTATCAAAGTAAGTCCTCCAGTAGGGGTGTTTTTCTTGTTTATTTCACTTGACAGATTTTCACAGGTTTCATTAACGAGCAGCATCCAAGCAGAAGGCCAACACATGTTACTCTAAATGTCTTTTGGGGCTCAGCCTATCGTAAGAATAAAGGATATTATTAGATGCTGATCTAGAGGCAGCTTGAAACACTGATTTTGGAAGGTACAAGCTATAGTACTGGTTTGAGACTCCTCTTATTTGACGCTAGATACTAACTGCTGGATCATCAGTAATAATGGAGAAAACAGGTATTTTCAAACTGTGATCACCCTGCAGAATCTTTTGGTGGGTGGACACTATCTCTCAGCTTGTTGGCTAGCTAGGAGATCTTGGGGAAGTGGTTATTTCCAGTATTTTTGCACACTCTCACAATTGTGTCATTCATCTTCCTCCTCCTCGTTAAAGAGGTGGAAGACAGTCCCATGTATGCAGATCCACATTTCTCTTGCGTTTTGGGATACTAAACATATATCTGTTTTCAGTTTGCTTGGTGTCCCCTAGGTAACAAACCAAACCCAACATAGGCACGGAACTTCAGGAAACACTTCAGGATGTACTTTGAATGGGAAAATAATAACAAACTGTCTTTTATTGCAAGGTGGAATGCATTTTCTTCCCTTCATTACCCTTATTTACTGAAAGAGGAATTTGTCAAGCCCCTTTCAAAATCCTTGTTAAAAGAGGCTAGTAATTCATAGCGCTATGGAGAGGGCAATGGGAATTACTCTGTTTTAGTCTTCTTTTGTCTGCACGCAATATAAATGGCAAGCTTTGACACGTATCTTGCTTTGTAGAATGGGTTTATCACTGCACTAAGCTTTCCATGTTCCAAGTCTGTCATTTAGAACTTTGAGATTAGCAATCTGCATTTCAATATTTGGAAAGACTGAAGTAAAAAACTGGTAAATCTAGATATTGAATGATATTCCGAACCTTCCAAATGAAAGTTTGGGATTGTGTATTTACGTGCAGCAGTCTCACAAAGTAATGAGAAGCCTGAGTGTGCATTACTGCTGATATGTTAAGCCAGACAGGGTCTGGAAAATTAGTTGCCCAGCCTACTGTGCTTTGTGGTCATGTATATTCAGCATTTCAGGGGGCTCCTATTTGGAGTGCCTCACTGAGGACTCAAGACCAGACACATGATGGCCCATTTTCTGCCTGTAGTGCTACCAGGTCCTGTGTGGCCTGTGGTGATGAGTGTTTTTAAATTAACTTTGGCTTCTTCAAAAGACCACGTCAGTAACTCTACTTTAAAATATCATTTATCAAAGTACTGCAGGTCACTTTTTTTTAGAACAACAGTATTACATCTTTAATAATCATCACTAGTTTAGGGCTAGTGGTGTAAGGGGCAACTATTTGATGGTATTTTAAAAATGGCTAGCAGATGAAAAGCTACAGAATGCATGACATTTTCTAGCTACACAATAAGAGTGCCCCCCCTGTGGTGCAATATACCACAGTGCACACTAGTGTAAGCATGGATTACTGATCCTATTTTATGCAATTTGATACCTCTCAATATATGGTGGAATATGAACACCTTGCCAGTTTTCTTTTTGATTGTGTCCCTTCTGTCCTGCTTCATTATTCCAGCCCACGTGACTCCTATGTCCACACCCCAGATGTGTCTTCTTCAAAAGGTTCAGCAGTGGAGCTGTGGCAGCTAGCATGCAGAACTTCTCTCCACACTCTGCCCATTGTGTCCCCTTCACTGCAACAAACTCTGATTTCAAATGAAGGTCCTGTAATCACAACTGACCCCTTAATTTCTCACACTGTTAAGGACAAGAGACTTGCACTGTGCAGACCTTCCTGACTTTTTCAAAAAATAAATCAAATGTAGACCCATATTTCTCTGAGAACATTATAACTGAACCACACGTATTGATTGAATTCTAGGATATGCTGAAAAGTGGAGACTGCGCCCAAAGTGAATACCCTCACCCATTAGTGTGGCTGTAATCCACATCCCAACGGACGTTTAATGGTTCCCTTTCACTCTCCTAGAAAAAAACATCAGCATGCAGAAGGAGTATGTTGGGACGTGTTGTGGAGGGACCAGGGATTGCCTGCTGCTTACCTGCAAGCTGGGGTGTGAGGCACGGTGTCCCTGACACTAGGGTCGGCCTTTTTGTGGTGTAAGTGGATCGGGGGTTAGATGTGATGCACAGACTCGCCTGGGTGAACAGCGGGGGGTCTGGTGCGGCCGTGTGAGGATCCTGAGGCCTCCCATGACTGCAAGTTAACCTCAGCAGAGTGGGGCCAATAATTTAAGTGACACCCTAGAGACTCCATGTTGGTCCGTTGACTCTTGCTGCGCCGGCTGTCTCCAAGCCAGAATGAAAAGCGTAGAGGCTTATATCACGCTCTGCACCTGTGCAGCCACAGACTGCTGGGGGGCCCACCTTAGGAGATACACCCCCTTCTCCAAATGCAGAGACTCTGATCCAAGCAGCAGTCTCAACAAACTGACCATGAGGCCCCACCTGGCAAGTTGAGGGGGTGGAAGTAAGGTTCTCTGGCACTGAACTCCTGCAACATAAGACCCCCTTAGGGGGAACAATGGGGGGCAGGCACACCATTCGCTGAGACGGCCTAATTAGACTTTGGTGTAGTTTGAAGGTGTGTGGTCCTCCCGTATTCATCCTTTCATATTTCTCCGAACACTCCTGACCTGGGTGGGCGACCCAGCTCACCAACACTGTTAGAGATCCAGTTTCCTGACTGCATGTGCCACCCCACAGAGTTGTACTGGGAGTCAGGAGGCGCAGTTGAGGCACCAGAGACTAACTAGGCTTCAGTGAAGTTTGCGGTAGTGTGTGGTACCCCCATATTCCTCCTTCCATATTTCTCAGAATGCTCCTGACCTGGGTGGGTGGCCCCAGCCAACCAACACTGCTGGAGATCCAGGGCCTGATTACGACCTTGGCAGAGGGGATTACTCCTTCCCAAATGTGACAAATATCCAGTCCGCCATATTACAGGTTCCATTATATTCTACGGAACTTGTAACATGGCAGACGGGATATCTGTCACATTTGGGACGGAGTAATCCCCTCCGCCAAGGTTGCAATCAGGCCCCCAGTGTCCTGACTGCATGTGCCACTCCCCAGATCTGTACTGGGAGTCAGGAGGGGCAGTTGAGGCACCAGATATTAGGCGAGGACTGTGCTTGGCCTCTACCCCTGCACCATGGCGAAGGACAAGGCGCTACCCACCACCAAACCGATAACCCTTGACAAGTACACTTCACTGGGAGGGCCCTCCATGGATTCAGGGGTAGGCAGCCACAACAACTCGATCCATGATAATGCTGCCCTGTTGGCGGCCATCACACAGTCAAAAGATATGCTGGATGCCAAGATAGGTGCGGGTGGCTTGGTAGTTTTATTTCTCCCTCAGGACCTGAACAATGCATTAGAAAGGAGTTCCAAGGTGGAGGCCCAGGTCTCAGGATTGAAGTCTCGGTCACATCCTTACAGGAGACAGTGTCTGAAATTACCTCTGTGACCAGGGAATTGGCCGCATGAGTGGAAGATGCGTACGGAAGGGCTTACAGTAATATTGTGTGATTTGTTGGGTTTCCCAAGAGATGTGAAGGCTCCTTGACCAATCGCTCCGTCAATTGCTACCATCAGGGACAGTCTCCCCATTGTTCATGGTGGAACTTACTCACAGGATCCTAGTGCGATGTACCCTGCCCACCAGCCAGGCTCCAAGACAAAATTTTGTACCAATCACACCATAATGATCTTCCCAGACTACACCAGGCTGATGCAACAGCAACTCCAGTCTTTCCAAGTCACCTAACAGCTCCTCTAAGAGTTGAACATTCAGTACCTACTCTTATATCCTGCAAAACTCAAAGTGCTGTATCAGTCCCAGGTGCTTTTCTTTGACATGCCAGAAGAAGTGCTCCAGTGGATAGATGAAAGGATCCGTGTCAATCGTCACACCCTTCCACGACTCGATTCAGACTCCTCCACGGACGACAAATTAGTCCAACCTGCTAAGACCATGGCAAAGCATGGCAACAGGTTCACCCTGGAGGGGCTAAAGATGAATGATTGATAATCCACCTGTGGAGGAGGGACTCCCAACAACTCACACTTCTGCCACACACTCTCCTAAATGACAGTAGCAAGACACCATTCTTAGATTCGTATCATGGGGATACATTGGAGTGGGCCTCGGGGGCTCCCTGTAGCGCCCAGTAGTGGTCTGCCCCGCAACAGATGCTTCCTGTTTCCAAAGAACTGGGGTGGTTGGGATGTTTGATCTACTAGTAATTGCTGTTGTTCTACTGGTGCAACAGTGTTTACAAGTTTTTTTCCTTCTTCTTTTTATGTGTGTGTTTTATTTGTTACGTGCCTGTTCAGCATCTACTCCTTCGCAAGCCTCACAGATAGATGCTGTCGCTCAGTCTTGACATGAGTCAAGTCTCACGGACCACCTATCGGTAGTGTTGTGGAATATAAATGGTCTACTTGATAAGGTTAAGAGAGGGCCAATATTGAAACACAAAAAGTAGGTGGGGGCTGAAATTCTGCTTCTGCAGGAGACTCACCTCATCGGGAACAAGGCCCCATGCCTGGCTAGATGCGGATGTACACAGATTTGTCATTCGGGGTTCACACAGAGGGCTCCAGGGGCATGGGTGTGCTGATCAAGCAGACAGTTCTGTTTCAGCATCTTAAGACTTGTCAGGCAAATATGGCTATTACACAGCTGTCACAGGCACACTCTGTGGAGAATCTCTTACACTGCTAAGTGTGTACACCACTCCCCCTTGGACATTCTTTTATAGAGATAATGATGATGATCTGGGGTGAGCTGCCAGATGGACTTGAAGTGTTGGAGAGGTGACTGGAATGGAGTGGTGGCACTGGTGGTTGATTGGTGGCACCAGCAGGGACAGCCTCCGGAGACCGGGGCAACACATCTGTCCTCCTTTATATCAGCGCTGGGTCTCACAGATGTATGGGAAGCACATCATACATTTGCTGGAGGTCCCACCTTCTTCTCGGCTGCCCATAGCTCATACTCTTGGCTTGACTGCTTTCTAGTTCCACGGTCACATATCCACAGAATATCAGATATCACTGTGATGCCCAGAGGCTTGTCCAATCATTCCCCGGTGGCAGTGAGGCTCTAGGTGGGTCACCAACACCCAGTATTATAGTGGCATCTATTGACATGGCACCTTCGGTACCCAGACTATCACAAACATATGGACAGCTCCATTGACGATTACTTTACTCACAACGTAGGCACAGTGACATACCCTCAGACATTATGGGAGCTACTGAAACCCACACTATGGACATTAGCTATTGCACTGGAGTGCAACGAACAAGATGAGGTAAGTGGCCTACCTTGATAACCGGATGGCAGACCTAGACATGCTGAGTCACCAAGCATGGACACACTGTGCGCAGACAGTTGGATTTGGTGCAACATCAGTATTGCCAAACCCTATTGAATGAGGCGCAGTTAACTGGGCTGACATCCAAGAGCTGTTTTTATCAATAAGGAAAAAATCGAGCCAGATGCTCCATCGACTATGTCAGGGTATCCCCAGATCACCTCCCTTTCCCCTGATAACAGATTAATCAGGTGTACTGCTCACCGAACCTGGTGCGGTAGTATATAGCTTTGCCTCCAATTCTTAGGGTGTGTATGCCAAGAGGGAAGTGCTGATACAGACACAGATACAGGAGTTTTTGCGGGGGATCCACCTTAGGACACTCTTCCCAGGTTCCAGGGAATTGTTGGATGCCATACTTACGTGGAGGAACTCTCCTTGGCTGTGGCTGCAATGAACACAGGTAAAGCCCCTGGAACCAAAGGGTTCCCTTGCAAGTTCTTTAAATTATACATGCCCAAACTCCACGATCAACTGTTGGGAGTGGCCCCCTTGCAGCGGCTGAGGCCATCCTGTCACCAGATTGTCACGGTACTGAGATGGTGGTGTTCCCTAAGACTGGCCGACCGATGGATGACTTGTTGTATCATCCAATTTCTCTCCTTAACTTACAAGTGAAGGTTTTGGCCAAAACCCTCGCAAATAGGCTGATAACTAATATCCCAGATTTGATCCATCCCGACTAGGCAGGGTTTATGCCCTGCTAAGCAACTCGTCACAATATCTGTGTGTATATAATGCACCAGATGACAGAACTGGCGGTGACCCTCCTAGCGGACACAGACAAGGCCTTTGACTCCATAAATTGGGAATACCTGTTTCTCCTCCTCCAGTGTCTCAACTTTGGCCTGCAGTTCCTCTCTTACTTCAGATTACTATGTATGGACATAACAGCGTCAGTGTAAGAAGCCAGGGCCTGGTTGAGCACACTTTCTATCCAACAGGGGACACACATGGTTGCCCTCTGTCTCCCCTACTTTTTGCTCTTGCCATGGACCAACTAGCGGTGTGGGTGACAAAGGATGCCCAGGTACGGGGCTTTGAGTGGGGGGAGGGACTGTCGAACAGGATAGCATTGTCAACCGACGACATCCTCTTTTCCTTATGACACTGGGCACCTCAAGACATAGAATACTGCAAATCATGCATATATATATGCAGAGACCACTGGGCTATACATTAACACCAAAATCCACAGTGTTTGCAATTGGCTGTAGCCACAGGGGACTAGGGTGGGCAGCCAGACTTAGAGTGGCCACTATCGAGTTCAGATATCTGAGAGTTTTTGTATCCCCGAATGGAACAGTGGCGTGGACAGCCAATGTGGAGCTGATGTTGGCTTGTTTGAGGTAGGACATAAAGATCTGGTTGGTGCTCCCCTTGTCTTTGACCCGGTAATCTGCCATCTTCAAGATGGTATCCCTGCCCAGATTAATTTGCCAGTTGCAGAACTTCCTCTATGGCATTCCACAGTGGCGGTTTCACAAATTGAACTCTATCCTTAATGCATTCCTGTGTGACGAAGGGACCACTTGTGTTGCCCTTGGAAAATGTTTTCAGTCTACCTACTGAGGAAGCATTGCTTTTGCAGAAGTTGAGCCATGGCATCTCACCTCCTGGTCATTAATGACTGATGGTATGATGTGCAGGGGGACCCGGCAGATGCATTAGACAAATGGGCAGTGGGATCTACTCCAGTAATCGCATACTTATGTGGCAGTAGAAGGGGTGAGGGTCTCCCTAGGTCACAAGAGCTGTGCTCAACCTATGACGGTTGACACTGCGGCGCATGGGTTGGTGGGACAGACTGACAGAGCAGGTGCTGCTATGGCAAAGACAAGTGCCTCCACAGGTGGCTGCCCTAGAGGGGTTCCGGAAGTGGCAACTCATTGGAATATCCACACTAAATGATATTACGCAAAGTAGAGTCCTTATATCAATTCAATCCATGTAGACTGAATATCAGCTCCATCAAAGTCAATTCTACAGATATCTGCAGCTTCGCCATGCACTAACCCCATGTATATTTACTATGCCAACTCTTCCCGAATTTAATCCCTTGGGGGGCAAGCTTGTCATGGGGGATCTGGAGGACTGTAAAGTCATGAAAATGTACCCAACTCTTATCTCTAATCAACTGGACGCCTTTGGTGCCCTGTGCGCAGCGTGGGAGACAAATGTGGGAGAGATGTACAACAAAGATTGGAAGTTCTGGGGGCGAGAGGCAGCCATAGCGCCCAGGCTGATCCAACTCAAATATCTCCACAGGGTCTATTTTACACGTCACCACCTTTGGCACATGGGTGTGATTGCCTCTCCATCCTATCTCTGCTGTGGCACTGAAGACTACACATTTCACCATACAGTCTGGAGCTGACCTGAATTAGAGAGATTCTGGAAGGGGGTGCTGACATGCCTGGGTAGGTCCCTATCTTGGCAGATTCCGAAGGACCAGAGACTTGCCCTCGTTTACCTCACAAACTATTTAAGTGGGAATAGATACTAATTGTCCCTGCTTTACTTAGGATTGACCTTGGCTATAAGAGATATTGCTGGAGAATGGTGGGTGGCGAGCTGGAGGTGTGGAAGAAGGGGATGGACCACTGTATGGGATTGGAGATTGGAGTGTACAAGGCGAGAGGCTGAGCCCAAAAACATCCCAATACAAGGCCCGTCCAATACACCACGTAATTAATGAAGAACTTCAGGCATTCCAGGAAAGGTGGCGGAATACACAGGAGTGTGATGATCAGTGCATCACATAGACTTCATATATTTATGCAATGGATTGGCGGGAGGATCGGGCTTTGTAGGGCAGGTGCATTTTATTGGTATTGTTTTTTACTTTTTTCCTATTTGTATTTTTTTTCCTCAATTTAAGAAATGAATAAAATATGTTTTTTTTAATTAAAAAAAGAAGTCTCTTATTTTATTTCTCTTTGTAATATCTGCAGTTCAATTTTTTATTAATTAGCTGATACCCAGGTACAGCTTATTTTCTCTCTCTTTGTAAAATCTGTAGCAGAATGTAACAAACATTTGCAATGCAACGGATATCACGTTTGCTCCAGTTATAGCTATTCCTGTTTTAAACTCCTAACGGGACTTTTCTTGCCACATAAACTGAAAAGTAAAACAGCTTCACATAAGTGACCTGACAGCTGACATGAAGCGTGACGGAGACACACAAAAGGAAACAGAAGTTCACTTGCAGTGAAACATATTGGCAAAAATGCAATTATTCATGTAACCAGCAAAGGTGTAATTAGCCATATAACAGGGTCGATGTCATGTAAAGCGCACGACTGCTGCCCAGCAAGATCGCACTGTCTGCAAAATAAAGAGAAAAAGTAGTCCAGAAACCTTACGAGAAACATGGAGCCTCGTATGTTTTCAGTAGTTGGCTGGTGCTCTCAAAGATAGCTAAACACCGGAAAAGGCATGACGTACGCATGCTTTTCACTAATGAAATGAAGCAAACTGTAAAAGGCAAGCCCACGAACCAACCAAATTGATGGGCATGGTTAAATGCCCACAGAGAGATTACACCAGGGACAGAGCACTTTGCGCTCAACCCTAAAAATGGCATAAGGAAGGTAAACAAAAAAAGTCTGTGGTGGTATTAACTGATCTAAAATGTTTCCAGACCCAGTCAATATCTAGCGTTAAAAATATTATTCATGAATTTGGCCAAAAGTAGCTGAAAATTTACAGTTATACATTGTAAGTCTCAGACAATAGATATTTACATGAGACACAGTATGTTCAATGAATATTGCTAACAATACATTGCTGGTTAAATGTTACAATTTGCTTGTCAAACATTCTTGAATTATGAATCGTCCCAGCTTTTCCAGCACCAGCCTAGAGAAATAATACATTTGATTTTTTAAATACTTTCTCTTATTTTAAGCCTCATCAATCATATATTTCACTTGCCCCTTCCAAGTGTATTAGTCAGTGCATTGCCCAGAAAAATCTTGTACATGGATTTTCTTTGTCCTTTGTCATTTAGTTTATTTTAATAAACTATGTGTAGGAAAGTACCATCCTTCTTGGCATGTTACCCACAACTTAAACCTGTTTGTCAGTGTGTTTTTACTGTCTCACTGGGATCATGCTAGTCAGGACCCCAGTGCTCATAGTTTGTGGCCTATATGTCAGTATACTTGACTGTGTCACTAGAGTCCTGCTAACCAGAACTCCAGTGCTTATGCTCTCTCTGTTTCCAAATGTGTCACTATAGTCTAGTGACTACATATTCCAATCCAGATTGGCACACTGGACCCCCCTTATAAGTCCCTAGTATATGGTACCTAGGTACCCAGGGCATTGGGGTTCCAGGAGATCCTTATGGGCTGCAGCATTTCTTTTGCCACCCATAAGGGGCTCATGCAAACACTCCTTTAGGACTGCCACTGCAGCCTGAGTGAAATAGTGCAAAACCCTATTTCACAGTCATTTTCACTGCACCAGGTAACTTAAAAGTCACCTATATGTCTAACCTTCCGTTACTGAAGGCTGGATGCAAAGTTACTGTGTGTGAGGGCACCCCTGCACTAGCAGAGTTGCCCCCATATTGTCCAGGACCAATTTCCCAGACTTCATGAGTGCGGGGACACCAATATAAGCGTGCACTACATATATGTCTCTACATATATGTAGCTTCACAATGGTAACTCCGAATATGGCCATGTGAGGTGTCTAATATTGAGAAATTGTACCCCAAATCCGATTCTGGTACTGGGGGGCAAATTCCATGGACCCCCAGTACAGCCAAGCCAGCTCTCTGAGGTTTCCCCAGCTGCTGCCACATCACAGACAGGTTTCTGCCCTCCTGGGGATTGACCAGCTCAATCCCAGGAAGGAAGAACAATTCATTTCCTTTAGTCGAGGTGTGTTACACCCTCTCCCATTGGAAATAGGTGTTACAGGCATGGGAAGGGTATCCTCCCAGAGCCTCTGGAAATGCTTTGAAGGGCACAAACGGTGCCCTCCTTGCATAATCCAGTCTACA
This sequence comes from Pleurodeles waltl, assembly GCF_031143425.1. Taxonomy (NCBI): domain Eukaryota; kingdom Metazoa; phylum Chordata; class Amphibia; order Caudata; family Salamandridae; genus Pleurodeles; species Pleurodeles waltl. The sequence goes on from NC_090449.1 coordinate 947,906,217, forward strand.
CCTGTTCTGGGACCCCAAGTCCATGCTCTGGTGCGAAACTGGACAAAGGAAAAGGGAGTGACCACTCCCCTGTCCATCACCACCCGAGGGGTGACGCCCAGAGCTCCTCCAGAATGTCCCTTGGTTCTGCCATCTTGTTTTCAGGGTAGTCAGGGAACTCTGGGAGCATCTGAGTGGCCGGTGCCAGCAGGTAACGTCAGAGACCTCTCCTGATAGGTGCTTACCTGGTTAGGTGACCAATCCCCCTCTCAGGGCTAATTAGGGTCTCTCCTCTGGGTGTTTCCTCAGATTCAGTTTGCAAGACTCCACCAGGACTCCTCTGCATCCTCTGTTTCAGCTTCTGATCATCGGATCAACTACAGACTGCTCCAGCAACACTGTAACTGCAACAATGTATCCAAGAAGGCCACTGCAACTTTGTAACTTCAGCTCCTGGCAGCAATTGCAACAGTTCCCAGGTTGTGCATGTTCTGAGGACTGCCTGTCTTCATTCTGCACCAGAAGGACAGAAGGAATCTCCTGTGGAGTGAATGAGTCACTTCCCTGCATCAGCAGGCACCCTTCTGCAGAGACAACTGGTACTCTGGATCCCCTCTCCTCTCAAATAGCGTGATTCCTGGAACACCGGTGGTGGACCGAAGTGGCCCTGACTGTCCAAAGGTCCAGCTGTCCGAATTTGGTGGAGGTAAGAGCTTGCCTCCCCGTGCCACACAGTACCCCTGTGCACCGCGTGTTCTGCAGCTCCTTGGGCTTCTGTGCACTTCTTCCAGAAAACCTTCATGCACAAGGTAGCCTAGGTCTCCGGCACTCTATTCTGCGACGCTCAGCTCCTTGAGTTGTTCTCCGGTGGCATGGGATCCTTTTATGTAGTGCTGTGATGACCGTGTTTTGCAACTCCTTTGTCCCTGTGTCCTGGGACTCCTGTGGGTACTGCCTCATCTTCTGAGGGCTCTCTAAAGTGCTGAGAGTCTCCTCTGTCTCCTCAGTCTGAGTTGAGACCCCCAGGTCCCTCCCGGGCTCAGATAGCACCTTTTCCCACCAAATGCAACATTTGCATTAGCCAAGGCTTGTTGACAGAATCCAAAAACGAAAACCAGCCTGCATCTAATGACTCAATGTGGGACATCTCTTGCACTAAGCAGGAACCTGCAGCTATCTTCTTTGGTGCATTTCTGACTTTTTCTTTCAACTGGACAATCCAGTCTTGCACCTTCATCCGGGTTAGCAGGGGCTCCTTTTCTTCCTGGACTCTTCATCGACTTCTGGACTTGGTCTCCTCTCTCTACAGGTCTTCAGGTCCTGGAATCCATCATTGGTGCCTTGCAGTCTTGCTTGGTTTTTGCATACTCCTTTACCACGACTTCTAGTGTGTCCTGAGTAAACTTGCTGTACTTTACTCCTGGTTTCCTGGGCTCTGGGTTGGGGTATTTCACTCAACTTTGGTGTTTTCTTACACTCCCAGCGCCCCTCTACACACTACACTTGCCTTAGGGGGGAAATCGACATTCACATTCCACTATTTTAGTATATGGTTTGTGTTGCCCATAGGCCCATTGCAATCCATTGTGTTTTTCACTGTTTGCACCACTATTTTGTGACTGTTTAATTACCTGATTTTGGTTACTAGTGTATACTTTGTGTATAATACATACCTCTAAAGGGAGTATAGCCTCTAAGATATTTTTGGCCTTGTGTCACTAAAATAAAGTACCTTTATTTTTGGTAACACTGAGTATTGTCTTTCTTGTGTGTAAGTACTATGGGCCAGATGTAGCAAGCCTTTTGCGCCTCGCAAACTGCAAAAAACGCAGTTTGCGAGGCGCAAAAGGCCTAACGCAATGCACAACTGCAAATTGCGAGTCGGTACCGACTCGCAATTTGAGGCTGCGACTCGCAAATAGGAAGGGGTGTTCCCTTCCTATTTGCGACCGCATCGCCATGCAGAGTTGCTTTGGGACCGCGAATGCGGTCGCAAACCAACTCGCAGTTACCATCCACTTGAAGTGGATGGTAACTCATTCGCAAAAGGGAAGGGGTCCCCATGGGACCTCTTCCCCTTTGTGAATGCCAATAAAAATATTTTTTCAGAGCAGGCAGTGGTCCTATGGACCACTGCCTACTCTGAAAAAACCCAAACCAAATGGTTTCGGAATTATTATTTTTTGCAGCTCGTTTTCCTTTAAGGAAAACGGACTGCAAAAAGAAAAGAAAAAAACTGCTTTATTCAAAAAGCAGTCACGGACATGGTGGTCTGCTGTCTCCAGCAGGCCACCATCCCTGTGAGTGCCTAGACTCGCTATGGGGTCGCAAACTGCGACCCACCTCATTAATATTCATGAGGTGGGTCTTTGCGACCCCATAGCGAGTCGCAGAAGGTGTCTGAGACACCTTTCTGCATTTCGTTTTGCGAGTTGCAATTTGCGAGTCGCTGTGACTCGCAAATTGCAAGTCGCAAAAAACTACCTACCTACATCTGGCCCTATGTGACTACAGTGGTATTGCAAGAGCTTTGCATATCTCCTAGTTCAGCCATGGCTGCTCTGCTACAGCTACCTCTAGACAGCCTAAGCTTCTAGACACTGCCTACATTTCACTAAGGTGGATCACTGGACCTGGTATAAGGTGTAAGTACCTCTGGTACCCACTACAAACCAGGCCAGCTGCCACACTATGGCCCATATTTAAGAAAAATGATGCACAACTGTGCTAGAGCAGCTGTGTGTCCTTTTTCTTAACGCCAGCTAACGCCATTCCCGAACGCCATTGGTGCCACCATATTTAAGAAATGACGCACAATGGCGCTAAATAATTGTTAGTGTCTCAAAAAAAGACGGTAGCCAGTGACGGATGGTGTTAGGGGAAATGGTGCTGGTGGGCCAAAAATGACGGTAGGCTGATTATTGTCAAAATATCTGCCACTAGTCAGCCTAGCACCATTTTTTGATGCACAAGTAGCCAAATAGGACTCCTGTCCAAATATAGACAGGAGTCATTACCACTACCCTAATGCCCACAAGAGGGGAGCAGTATCCCCAGGGCATGCCAAACATACCCAGTGCCAGCCAGGGAGCCTCATGTAAGGGGTCCCCAGTGGCGTACCACTCTTACGCATGTACATTTACCTGGGATGAGCTTCCTCCTCCAATAGTGTCCCTGTGGTGTGGGTGGTAGTGATGCTGGGGGTTGGGTTGGGCATCTTTGTGCCCATTCCATGGTGTTTCCCCATGGAAATGGGCCTACCAGCATATTACGTCTGGCCTGACCAGGCATTAAATAATGACGCTAATCGGGCTTAGCACCATTATTTATGTCAGCCTCCTAGTTGCACATCATTTCAGCATCAGAAGTTAAATATGGCAACTCATTGACGCAAAGTGGGTTGGCGCTTCCTAAAAATAGGGCTAGCTTCAATATTTTGATGCTAGACAGGTCTGGCGTCAAAATATAAAATTGGAGTTAAGTTAGCGCCGCTTTAGCAGCAAAATAAATGACGCTAAGGTGACGCTAACTTTCCATAAATATGGACCTAAGTATTAAATTAGAAACTGATTCATGGGAGAGGAAAAATATTTTAGATCAGTTAACAAATTGTGTCAAATTAATACCATTTAGATTTCTTTTTTTGTTTATGCATGCTTAAAAAGATTTGTTATGGGTTTTGACACATGCCTCTTGTAATGGTGGTGATAGTGTTCTGTGTTGACTCTGACACTCGAAAGAGTTGTTCTGCATTTCATGACACTATGTCTACTGTTTGCTTGATAGGCTGCTATCTGACCTTATAGTTGTTTTGTGTGTTCATGAAAGTTTTACCCTCTTAATTATTTCCGTCTGCACATCCAAACTAGGCCATTCACCACAAAGATCACATACAAGTAGACACCTACTTCTCTTTCCCACAGTGAACTCATGATGTAACAAGGATTGGCAATGCAATGTGTCTCGCATTTGCTCGAGTAAGAGCTATTAGTATTGTAAATTACTAACTGGACTTTTCTTGCCACATAAATTGAAAATAAACAAAAGTTGACATAAGTGAGACAATCAAAGGGCCATGGCCACCATGAGTGTTAGCACGAAGGAGAGACACAAAATGAAAAAGACGTTCGCTCGCAGTCAAACGTATCTGCAAAAGTGCAATAATCCATGTAACAGGGTCGATGGCCAAGGCGGTAATAAAACTGCCCCAAGGAGGGACAAACATAAAGCATTTACAAATGATAACAAAGGATTTTTGAAAGGCGAGCCCATAAATGAGTGATAGAGATAGGCGTATGGTGGGCATGGTTTCAAGCCCACAATGCTTACTACAGGTCAAAGCGCTTGCGTGCTCGACCTGAATATTGTCAAAAAGTGATCACTCCACAATTATACACGTCGTGGAAGGCAAATACAACAAAAAACACTTATGGGGAAGGCCCAGAAAAACAGAACTAAAGGTACTCTCAATAACAAAACTCAACTAGATATGTTAAGAACAAACTGAATGCAATGGAAAGGTTCATTCTGCTTTTGTGCAGACTCTTATTCATACTGAAATGTGTGTTGTGTACTGACATTTAGAAGTGTAAAAGCACATAACATTTAAACATGTAAACAATAAGATTATACCAAACGATCAATGGAACCAGTTAGGATCAGTTTTTTAAAGAAAAAAATAAACACGCAAACATTGTAACAGTGCTTCATTCCAGTTACACTGGACATCGCAAGCACAGAAACAACAGTGTGTACAAAATATTCATTTATCAACTAAATATAACTGGCTAGACGTTATTTCACAAAGCATAACTCACACACACACATATATATATATATAAAATTAAATAAGATATTCACACAAGATGCAAAATTAGAATACAACAGCAAAGATCCCAGACTGTATGCTCTATTGGGCATATTTATGAAAATGTGGCACACTGCAGCGCAGCAAGTATTCTTGCTGTGCTGCTCTGGGTCACAGGGAAAGGGATGGAATGTGCTGTATTTAAGGCAACATTGAGCATTCTGCTTCTTTCTCCTGAGCTGGTGCACAATCTGCTGCCTACCGCCAACAAAGGCGCCTTTACACCATGGTGCATGGGTGCTGTGTTGCATGCACAGGAAGGGGCTCCTTTCTGCACAAAAACAATCCTAAGAGGCTTTTTACTCTGTGTGTGCTCCAGACTGCAGCACACATAGGACCTGATATCAAGTGTGACGGAGGGGGTTGCTCCGTCACAGTATTACAATCCCATTATATCCTATGGAGATCATAATACTGCAGACTGGAAATCTGTCACTTTTGTGACAGAGTAATCCATCCACCAAACTCTAATTCAGGCCCACATAAGCAGGAAAAATTAGGAGAAATAAAGATAGTTCACCTTATTGCACCTCGCGTGGGGAGGCATCGGTTTTTGGTGCATTTCCAGGTCTACCACGTCTGGTAAATCTGGGAATGTATTAAAATCCATGGATATTGCATGGGAACACCCATGCAAGACCAATGGACATACCTCCCTGGTGCAGAGTAATTTGCGCTGTGTTGTATTATTCTAGATCTAGATTTATGAAGCCACTCAGGGCCACCCAAGGTGGCTTCATAAAGCTCACTTAAGGTTTGCGTTGCACATATACCTCATTGCGTGGTGCAAATGCAACACAAACCGGGTCATAAATATGGCCCTGTGTTTTCAAAGAAACAACTTTACATCATAAACAATTTTTAAAAACTGATCGATCACCAAAACGTTCTACGGATAACCCCCAAACTGGTGCTCTAAATTTGTCTAATTTGGGAGACCTTGTTAATGGGAACGAATCCATGATTCACAAACATTCACATAGGTCACAAAGTCTAAATTCGTCATAGAGTAAAATGCATGATGTATTACATAAAACTGCATTATTTTCAACAAAGGGATATACCCAGGTCCATAGCAAGAAACGTTCTTATGTTAAATATTAATTAAAATAAGGGTTTATTAATTCAGTTATAAAACATACATAGCTTTGGAGGACATTTTTCAATTTACCCTCGTTTTTTTTTTATTCTTGAAATAAGATTTTTTTTTTAATTCCTAAAAATAAGACATGGTGGCACTGACAACTAACAAACAGGATAAAGGAAAGGTAACGTGTGTCTTGTGAAAATGAACACGCCGTTTGGATATTTGCTATATTGAGGGTTGTTGGACTTTTGCTTTTGCAGGGTCATCCCCAGACTTTTTTGCCTCCTGCCTCCTATATTTTTCTGACATGTTGCTGTTGGCTTTTCAACTCTGAGCACTTTACCACTGCTATCCAGTGCTAAAGTGCATATGCTCTCCTGTTTAAATTGTATGTAAGTGGTTTATCCATGATTGGCATATTTGATTTACTAGTAAGTCCCTAGTAAGGTGCACTAGAGGTGCCAGGGCCTGTAAATCAAATGCTACTAGTGGGCCTGCAGCACTGGTCGTGCCACCCACATAAGTAGCTCTGTAATCATGTCTCAGACCTGCCACTGCAGTGTCTGTATGTGTATTTTTACACTGTAAATTCGACTTGGCAAGTGTACCCACTTGCCAGGCCTAAACCTTCCCTTTCCTTACATGTAAGGCACCCCTAAGGTATGCCCTAGGTAGCCCCAAGGGCAGGGTGCAGTGTATGGATAAGGTAGGACATATAGTAATGTGGTTTATATGTCCTGACAGTGAAATACTGCCAATTTCGTTTTCACTGTTGCAAGGTCTGTCTCTCTCATAGGATAATATGGGGGCTACCTTTAAATATGATTAAAGTGTAGATTCCCCTAGAGAAGAGATGGACAGGTGGAGTTTGGGATCCCTGAACTCACAATTTAAAAATGCATCTTTTAGTAAAGTTGATTTTGAGATTGTGAGTTTGGAAATGCCACTTTTAGAAAGTGAGCATTTTCTTGCTTAAACCATTCTGTGACTCTGCCTTGTTTGTGGATTCCCTGTCTGGGTCAGTTGACAGTTGGGTTGTTTTTCACCTCACCCCAGACAGTGACACAAAGGGAGCTGGGGTGTGATCTGCATTCCTGATTAGCCATCTCTGCTAGGAGGGAGGGGTGGAGTGGTCACTCTCATCTGAAAGGACTGTGCCTGCCTCTGACAATGCTGTCTCCAGCCCCCTGGTGTGTGTCTGAGGCCTTGCCTGGGCAAGGCAGGATCTCACAAAAAGGTGTGAGTCCCCTTTGAAGAAAGGTGACTTCAAAGACTAAAATGGGTATAAGAAGGGCACCCAAACTTACAAACTTTAGAAACACTTCTGGAATCAAGGGGAACCTCTGCCTGGAGAAGAGCTGATCGCTGAGGAACAAGTGCTGCCCTGCCTGTGACTGTGCTTTGTGGAGCTTTCCTGCAGTGCTGCTTCTGCCAGAGTAAGAGGGCAAAGACTGGACTTTGTGTGCCTTCCATCTTGAAGAAGAAATCTCCAAGGGCTTGATGTAGAGCTTGCCTCCTGTTATTGAAGTCTCAGGGATAGCAAAGACTTCTTCCTGCCAGCACCTGGAGTCTCTGGAGAGACCCCTACTCTGCTCTGTGGTGCCCTTCCAGTTCCTGGGACCCTGAAAGGAGAGGCTGGCAGCCTAAGGACAAAAATACACGCACCGAGCGCCGTGCGGAGAAAAGATCGACGCGAATCCGATCGCGGCTGAGAAAACGACGCGACGCCGGCTCCGCAGCTGAGAAACGACGCCGCAGGAAACGCGACCGAAGAATCGACGCCCGGAGCAGGAGAAACGACGCGCAGCATCGCTGACGAAGGCTGAGAGATCACAACCTGCGCCGCGGGACTTTCGGACCGTCGCGTGGCTGGCTTTTTCGACGCACATCGCCGTGCCGAGTTGTTTTCGACGCATATAACCGTGCAGGGTTATTTTCGACGCGCACCGCCCGTGCGGGGTTATTTTTGACGCAAACCAGGTACATTTACACGCGAGCAGCGCTAGTGTGTTGTTACAACTACCTAAAGACTCTTTTTATTTTAAACCTTTAAAAAAATCATAACTTGACTTGTGTATGTTGGATTTTTGTCGTTTTGGTCTTGTTTTGTCTAGATAAATATTTCCTATTTTTCTAAACTGGTGTTGTGTCATTTTGTAGTGTTTTCATTAAGTTACTGTGTGTGTTGGTACAAATACTTTACGCCCAGCACTCTGAGGTTAAGCCTACTGCTCTGCCAAGCTACCAAGGGGGTAAGCAGGGGTTAGCTGAGGGTGATTCTCTTTTATCCTAACTAGAGTGAGGGTCCTTGCTTGAACAGGGGGTAACCTGACTGTCAACCAAAGACCCCATTTCTAACATTGGTGACCAGCGGTCGGGATTTGGACTTGTATTTGTACTTGACATACAGTGATTAAGTGTACACTACTGTTTTGATCTCAGACCACTACGTGACCACATACTACTTGTCTTGTGATTCTGCTTTTTGTTCTCTGATGTCCTCCTGGAAGTATTGATAATATTTTTGGACTTTGTTTTTTGGTTGTGAAGCCTTTGCAGAAATGGAAGTCAATTTCTGGCACCTATCTATGTATAAAAAGTGGCAGCTTAAAGCATTCTGCATGGAAAGGGGACTGGCTGTGAACAAGGAATCCAGAAGGGAGGATCTTGAGTCAGCCCTGTTTCAGGATGAATTGAAACGTTGTCAGGCAACACCACCAAATGAGTCTGAGGAGGATAACTACTCTGAGGAGGAGGACTACTCCAAAGAGGAGGGCAGTGGCCCTGAGGAGGGAACAGAAAGAGATGATAGGCTCCTAGCTCGAATCCGGAGTCTGGAAGAGCTAGATGCAGAGCTTAAGAGGGCTGAGGAGAAGAGAGCCTTAGTCCTGGAAGAAAGGAGGAGGGACTTAGAGATTAAAAAAATGATTTATGCTTACGAGCTTAAATTGAAAGAGCTGGAAGTCATGAGGGCTGAGTCCAGCTGGAATGGTGGCAGCAACAATTGTATATCCAGTGATGCTGCAGAAGTGCACATGCCCAGAGAGGTGGTGCCCTACTTGAAGGAGGGAGTTAACACCCGCCAGGAGGTTCAGGGGTATGAGGTAGCTCCAGTGATGCACAGGGTCTCTGAGGTGGATTGGGGAACTGGCATGGGGAGTCATATTCCTACTGGTGGGAGGGACACTCTACTGACTCTAGTTGAGAGTGACAGGGAGAGGGGTTCCCCCCAAGTAGAAGTCCTGGTTATGGAGTGTGAAGACATCCCAGAAGAGTGTGGGTTGAGTGTCAGGGACAGTCAGGTACTGTCTCACCAGTCTCAGGAGGGTGATGTGGGGTGCTTTTTCAAGGCAGAGTCACTGGATGGTTGGGTGAAGGGTACTTTGGTTAATTCATGTGAGGGGCTGAGTGATGTAATTGCTGGAGAGCATATGTCTAGTCCTTATTTTCCAGAGCTATGCCAACACCAGGTGGAGTGTGAGTTCTCTGACCCCAGGGAGCTTACAATGGAGGCAGACTTCTGGGTGAGTACCAGAGAGTCTGAAGAGGCATTTGGGGGTGCTCCTGAGAGGAGTGGTCTAGGTAATTCCCAACCAGGTGAGGTAGGGAAGGATTGTAGTGTCCCAGGTAGGTCCCAGTGTAGTGGGATGGGTGAGGGACCCCATGTCCAGTCTCAGAGGAGAGGGAATGGGGATGGGTTGAGGCCCAAGGTGCCCGAGATCCGGTCCCAGGTCCTGGAGGGTTCCCTGCGGGAACACCAGGAGGGGAGCCTAGCCTGTACCATAGGGCCATCTGTTGAGGGAGACCCCACAGTGTCAGGAGAACTTGGGGGGGCGGCTGTAGCCAGCGTCCCACCAGTTCTGGTGTCTGGCAGTACCACTCCTAGTGAGGGGGTGCAGAAGTCCAGACAGAGGGTTGAGAGGGGGTTGCGGACCCCAGTGGAGAACCTGGAGGGTCAGGGGTCAGCTCTGAGAGCAGAGCCCCCCATGAATGACCTTGGTGAGACCATTTCTGGGCTGGGGGGAATCCAGACTCTGTCAGATGGGCAGAGGTCAGGAGACCTGCGCCAGCCAGACTCTTGTGTGGCCCTTCGGGACAGTGTGTCCCTTGAGGGGGGTAAGTGTGCCCCCCTGGAAGTCCTGGTGTGCCAGGCAATGGTTCAACCGCAGGGTGGTGATTCTGGGTTGAATGATCAGGTTCAGGGGGTAAACTCTGACCTGATGGGGGGTAAGTGTGCTCCCAAGGAAGCCCTGGCGTGCCAGGCAATGGTTCAACCGCAGGGTGGTGACTCTGGGTTGAATAATCAGGTTCAGGGGGTAAACTCTGACCTGATGGGGGGTAAGTGTGCTCCCAAGGAAGTCCTGGTGTGCCAGGCAGTGGTTCAACCGCAGGGTGGTGACCCTAGGTTGGATGACCAGGTTCAGAGGGTAAACTCTGACCTGGTAGGGGGTAGGTATGCCCCCCAGGAAGTCCTGGGTTGCCAGGCAGTGATCCAGTCTGTGGGTACAGACCCTGGATTGGGAGGCCAGGTTAAGGGTGTCTCCCCTGACCTGGAGGAAGGGGCTACTGCTAACAGTGCCCCTACCATGTTGTCTTCTGGGGGGGCCACTCCTAGTTGGGTGGTTCAGGACCCCAGAAGAGAGGGCAGGGGGAGGGAAGCCTCACCCCTGGCCCTGGTCCAACCTGAAGGTACAGACCCCAGGTTGGAGGATCAGTTGCAGGTTAACATCCCTGCACTGATGGAAGAATTGTGCAGGACTGCTTCTACAAGCACCCTGACAGTTTTTGACTCTGGGGGTGCCGCTTCTGCAGGGAGGGTACAGAGCCCCAGAGGGGAGGACCAGGGTCAGGTTGTCATCCCTGACCTGGTGGAAGAGAGAGTGGTCAAAGGGTGCCAGGCACCTGGGGCTACCACCCCCCACTCTCCACAGTCACAGTGGTTAGAGAGGCCTGAGGTCGGGCTCTCATCCCTGACAGTTGTCTGGGGCCACTGTGGCTTGCTGTCCTGGTGGACAGAGTTGCCCCTGGGGGGGGGAGGACGAGAGTCACACCCCGGGGGTGGAGTGGGCAACACCACTGTGTTGGCCCTGGTGGTACTATCTGCCCATTGCAATACATCTGTGAGCAAAGTAAAGTTAGGTGTTGCACAGATGGTGTCTGTAGATGTGGAGAAGGATTCCCCATGGGTTAGCTTAGTGGGCCCTGAGAGTATGGACAGAGGGATCCAACCGGAGTCAGGAAGGCGTAGAACTGGAACATGCCCCTGCTGTTGTGGGCCTGGGTCCCTGTTCTATCGCCCCAATCAGGGAAGTACATCAAGGTATTGATTGTTCTCCCCTGGCTTTAGGCTGGTAGGGGGTCGTGTTGGACTTTTGCTTTTGCAGGGTCATCCCCAGACTTTTTTGCCTCCTGCCTCCTATATTTTTCTGACATGTTGCTGTTGGCTTTTCAACTCTGAGCACTTTACCACTGCTATCCAGTGCTAAAGTGCATATGCTCTCCTGTTTAAATTGTATGTAAGTGGTTTATCCATGATTGGCATATTTGATTTACTAGTAAGTCCCTAGTAAGGTGCACTAGAGGTGCCAGGGCCTGTAAATCAAATGCTACTAGTGGGCCTGCAGCACTGGTCGTGCCACCCACATAAGTAGCTCTGTAATCATGTCTCAGACCTGCCACTGCAGTGTCTGTATGTGTATTTTTACACTGTAAATTCGACTTGGCAAGTGTACCCACTTGCCAGGCCTAAACCTTCCCTTTCCTTACATGTAAGGCACCCCTAAGGTATGCCCTAGGTAGCCCCAAGGGCAGGGTGCAGTGTATGGATAAGGTAGGACATATAGTAATGTGGTTTATATGTCCTGACAGTGAAATACTGCCAATTTCGTTTTCACTGTTGCAAGGTCTGTCTCTCTCATAGGATAATATGGGGGCTACCTTTAAATATGATTAAAGTGTAGATTCCCCTAGAGAAGAGATGGACAGGTGGAGTTTGGGATCCCTGAACTCACAATTTAAAAATGCATCTTTTAGTAAAGTTGATTTTGAGATTGTGAGTTTGGAAATGCCACTTTTAGAAAGTGAGCATTTTCTTGCTTAAACCATTCTGTGACTCTGCCTTGTTTGTGGATTCCCTGTCTGGGTCAGTTGACAGTTGGGTTGTTTTTCACCTCACCCCAGACAGTGACACAAAGGGAGCTGGGGTGTGATCTGCATTCCTGATTAGCCATCTCTGCTAGGAGGGAGGGGTGGAGTGGTCACTCTCATCTGAAAGGACTGTGCCTGCCTCTGACAATGCTGTCTCCAGCCCCCTGGTGTGTGTCTGAGGCCTTGCCTGGGCAAGGCAGGATCTCACAAAAAGGTGTGAGTCCCCTTTGAAGAAAGGTGACTTCAAAGACTAAAATGGGTATAAGAAGGGCACCCAAACTTACAAACTTTAGAAACACTTCTGGAATCAAGGGGAACCTCTGCCTGGAGAAGAGCTGATCGCTGAGGAACAAGTGCTGCCCTGCCTGTGACTGTGCTTTGTGGAGCTTTCCTGCAGTGCTGCTTCTGCCAGAGTAAGAGGGCAAAGACTGGACTTTGTGTGCCTTCCATCTTGAAGAAGAAATCTCCAAGGGCTTGATGTAGAGCTTGCCTCCTGTTATTGAAGTCTCAGGGATAGCAAAGACTTCTTCCTGCCAGCACCTGGAGTCTCTGGAGAGACCCCTACTCTGCTCTGTGGTGCCCTTCCAGTTCCTGGGACCCTGAAAGGAGAGGCTGGCAGCCTAAGGACAAAAATACACGCACCGAGCGCCGTGCGGAGAAAAGATCGACGCGAATCCGATCGCGGCTGAGAAAACGACGCGACGCCGGCTCCGCAGCTGAGAAACGACGCCGCAGGAAACGCGACCGGAGAATCGACGCCCGGAGCAGGAGAAACGACGCGCAGCATCGCTGACGAAGGCTGAGAGATCGCAACCTGCGCCGCGGGACTTTCGGACCGTCGCGTGGCTGGCTTTTTCGACGCGCATCGCCGTGCCGAGTTGTTTTCGACGCATATAACCGTGCAGGGTTATTTTCGACGCGCACCGCCCGTGCGGGGTTATTTTTTACGCAAACCAGGTACATTTACACGCGAGCAGCGCTAGTGTGTTGTTACAACTACCTAAAGACTCTTTTTATTTTAAACCTTTAAAAAAATCATAACTTGACTTGTGTATGTTGGATTTTTGTCGTTTTGGTCTTGTTTTGTCTAGATAAATATTTCCTATTTTTCTAAACTGGTGTTGTGTCATTTTGTAGTGTTTTCATTAAGTTACTGTGTGTGTTGGTACAAATACTTTACGCCCAGCACTCTGAGGTTAAGCCTACTGCTCTGCCAAGCTACCAAGGGGGTAAGCAGGGGTTAGCTGAGGGTGATTCTCTTTTATCCTAACTAGAGTGAGGGTCCTTGCTTGAACAGGGGGTAACCTGACTGTCAACCAAAGACCCCATTTCTAACAAGGGTGTAAACCTAATTAGCAATGGCTGCTCTAGCCTCTTTTTGGCCATTACAAATGTGAATGTGGTGATTTCAAAAGTGAATAGATAATCAATGTTTAGTTAGCAACAATTTATCTGTAGGAGTTTTACATTTCACAATACAAAACATATATATGTATCAAAGTGCATTATTTTTTATGATAAATACATCTTAAAATGGTGTCCACCTGTCCAGGGCAAACTTTAATAATGATACTAGTTTTAAATTTGTATAACATTTTATTATATTTTGCTCTCACCGTTTCCCATGTGCTTTATTTTTAACTGGAAATCAGTGGCGTAGTGTGGGTTGTCAGCACCCGGGGCAAGGCAAGTAATTTGCGCCCCCTAACCCGGGGCAAGGCAAGTAATTTGCGCCCCCTAACCCGTGGATTTTAGCACTCGAGTCTCTTCCAAGATGTTGCGCCCGGTGCGGCCGGCCCCCCCTGCACCCCCCACGCTACGCCACTGCTGGAAATACAAAGTGGAACACGAAAAAAACTGTCGCCTTCATTGATGTTCCCTTATGAAAAAAGTATAACTTGCCTTGTACGGAAATCTTTTCAACCGTAATTCAATATGTCAGAGGAAAGGTTTTGTTTTCAAATAATCAGAAGTATTTAAACCCCTCCCTTCTCTCTTTATATGTCCACAGAGAAAAGTTTATGATGAAGGTGAACTTTAAAAATGAGAAAGTCAAACAATATCAGGTCATATAATTCAGGCAGTGAGAAATAGTTGTACAGGAGTTTCTAGTTCCGTAAGTTTTCTGTGACATTTATATGAACCGCACACCGAGCCATATGTCGGAAGAGCAGAACTTTAAATAAATATCAAATGTTGTTTTACCTCGTCTTATTCCTGTACATCTCCTTCTCATCTCGATGTAGGCCTCCGGAAGCATAGCCTAGCCTTACTCACACTGTAAAGTTCATGACTGGTTTTGTAAGATTCTCAGACACTTCAAAAGGTTGTACCTGGTTTTACAGTTTGTGGGAGAACACAAACGTTTTCTCCAGACGGCAAAATCGCCTGGGACTTTGGCTGCTGCTGCTACAGCTAAGTCTCATGCCTGCTCAAAGCAAGTAGCAAATGTATACGGTAAAACCTCATGGGGCAGGGGAGTTCTTGTAGTTTTAGAACTTGATAAATTGGCCACGTACTGTAATTCCCCATTCCAGGGGGCTTTACTTTTAATTGCACGGTACTCGGGTGATTTCAATGCAAGGAAATAGTAAAATTGCGCGCGATTTTACCGTGTTCGTAAAATCGTCCCAGTACAGTGCAGCTCGTAATGTGCCTGACGAACATGGATTACAGAGAGAATAAACAAAAGAAAAATCTGACTTGATCGCCAATGGGAAGCACGTGGAGTGAAAGACTGCATTTGTTTTGCGAAGGCTTACTTGTACTAGATAAGGAGGGGGTCCCATCTCCCTGTCCACAACATGAGCATATAATGGAAGCTTAGAACTGAGGGGAGAAGGAAACAAGCCTGGCAGCTGCCTCACTGCTGCTTCAGGATGTTTACACTTGTGGATAAGTGTGGCTCAATTGTTAGAGCGGCAGACCCTGATGCAGAAATCTGGCCTGGGACCAGGGTTCAAGTCCTTCCTTGGTGGCTCTTAGGCTCAATTTCCTTGGACCTGATAATTCTTGCATTGGTGCCTAATCTAATTCATGGGTCCCACTCTGTAACTCTAGGCAATAGCTTGCTTAATCTCCACAATGGCCCCAACAGTGCTGGGATGCCTTGCTTCACCTTGGAGGCTGGCCAGGAGTGGGCACCTCCCAGGGAAAAGCCAGGAGGGGTTCCACAGCAGTATGTGTACAGTGCCTTGAGACCCTAATGGGTGAGTAGTGTGCTATACAAGTACAAAGTTTACGCGCCAGGTGGTGAGACTGAGTTGTAGGGGCAGAAGGGAGGTTCTGTCCATGGCAGACCATTGATCCATGGACCAGAAGCAGACAGTTGTATTTGTTTTTTAACCCCAGTGTTATAGACACAGCAGTGGTTATGTTGTGATCATTAAACTAATGGACCTGAGCTATTTCCATGCCCTAGGTAATATTCTTCGACTCAGCGTTTTTGAGAGATGATGTGTGAATGGAATATTGTGCTCTGGGACACCTTTAGGTCTGGATGCTGAGCAGACACATCCTTGTTGCTGGCGAGGTGTCCTAGTTACAGCTTACATATTTATTTGCCCTGTAGTCTATTTGGAAGTTTGCATAGTAAGGAAATATTTTAGGTGAATTTCTGAGTACTGCTACAGCACCATAAAGGTACTTGGATCACTACAACGTCTCACATCCCCTGGTTAAAATTTGAAGACAGAGAAAATGATGGTCAAACATTTTCATGTCAGTATTGTTGGTGTAAGTGGTGTTGCAGTGCCTTTAATTAAATTCTCAGTCTTGTGCGTTTTGAGAACCCTACAGATTTTATCCACACCCACTGTGCACTCAGTTAACAAGAAATGCAGGTCCATAGCCGCAGGAACGTTTGAGGGCTGGGTCAGTCCATGGTCAGCCTTGCCTCCCCCAAAGGACCGAGGCAGCTGGAAAGGTAACTCAGTTTAAACTCCATTTTTTAAACACACTGTTTTCACATTTGAATGCAAATCAGAATAAAAACATGCTGGAGTTCAGAAGGTGAATAAGCAATAAAAATGCATTTTTATCTAGTTACATTTGC
Source organism: Pleurodeles waltl (assembly GCF_031143425.1). NCBI lineage: Eukaryota > Metazoa > Chordata > Amphibia > Caudata > Salamandridae > Pleurodeles > Pleurodeles waltl. Next base: position 947,922,351 of record NC_090449.1, read on the forward strand.
TGTGAGTTAAATGCCAGACTATTTCTTCTGACAAATTGCTTCTTCTTCTAATATGGAGATGGTTAATGTTCTTTCTCTGATTGCAAATTCAGGGGATTTTGTAAAGTGAACTAGGTGACAATCTCACTTGGGCACTGACAGCCACTGGAATTATGCAGGGGAGGCCCAGATTATGATGCAAGGTTGACTAAATTATGGAGCTAAAACTCACAAAAATACGTTGCTTAATGTGGCACATTCTGTGCTAGAATTACTTTATTATTTTGTCTTTGTTATACATGGTAGCACTGTCTGAGCAAAGGTTTCACATCAATATCAGTTCCACATCCAAATACAGCTATAAACAACTGTAGATGGCTAGTCAACCTTTGTGAGCAGCATGTGTTGCAGCATTTTTAGTAACTTTTAATCCATTTGACCTGGAAACGTTTGCTTGGTTAAAATCTGCAGATTATGCACCAGATGATGTTTTAAGTGAAAAATGCAGCGAATTCCAAATTATGTAGGAAATGCAGTGACCACAAAATCACATAATTCCCGTGGCTGTGCATACAGGGGTGTGTGATAAGAAAGAATGCAGTATGTCAATTTGTTTCTAACAGACAAAAATATTTAAGCACCTATAAATCAACTGTACAAATATTGCCACAGATCAGAAGTTGAGAAAGCACAAATGAAGCACATATGTTTTGTATATCTGAAGTGTGAAGGAAACAAAGACTGTAATATGATCAAAACAACTCTTGGTGATAAACACATTTTAAATATTGTTTTGTTTTTCAGCATTTGTATAGCGTTTACTACTCCTCTGTGTGGCACTGATGTGCTTACGTACATCTGCTGCAAGCTACGCTATATAGGGTGACGTGCAGTCGGAAGGATGTTGTCTTTGCTTTGTAATCCTATGTGGGAAGTGTTTTCATGTCATGCATGTCTACCACTGAGGTGTGGTTACTATGTTGTGGGGCACGGCGCATTGTAGTGTGGTGAATGATGAGGTGTGAGAGACACAGACAAACAGTCTATGGGCTTCAGTAAGCTAAAAACATTGAACAGCTCTACAAATCCTTTTATGGTATTTCTTATGATTGTGGTCTACCTAGATGGTTACTTCACTGGTTTGTCCAATCAGAAATTTTGTGTAAAATTGTGAACCTGAGCAGCAAGGAGGATAGAAGTGGAGAGCTCTGCTAGGATGTGCATTGTTATTATCATCCCATATATGAGTGTCACTGTGAAATGTAGTCAAGCGGCCAAAGTATGCAGATGTTTGGGGCCTGCAGTCATGGACTAGTTGAAAGCCCTCCAATTGACCTGAAGTGTGTGCCGCATCTCTTCAGTTATTCCATACCTGTTCATTCAGTTATTGCTGGTTTAATGGCTGTTCAATACTGGTGATGGACAATCCTCATAGCAGATATGTGTTATGTGAATCTAAGAGGTCTAAGGGCCTGATTTAGATCTCAGCGGAGGGGTAGCACCAATGGTACAAGACTACCAGGAACGACAACACACCCTGGAAGATTTTGGATGGCAAGTCATCAAAAAGGTTGTTCCATCACCTAGAGGGGGTGACATTGCACTGAACTTGCAGAGACTGGAATGCAAATGGATTGACAAATATGATTACATAAGAAAAGGGTTGAACTCCATGGAAGAATGAAGGAAATACACTACACTACTGAATAGATATAATGTTGTTCAATTGTATCATTGTACTACTGTAATGTTAGTTACCCCTTGTACTAGAGATATATCTTGGCAACTGTATGCAATTCTGACAGGCCACTCACTGCCTACTAGTAGCTTAATTTGCCTCTTTCCCCTGTTTCTCCTAGCCGCCCAATGAATATCTCCCTTGAACCGGTTTCCTTTGACACATATGTTAATCAAGGCATACAACAGTTTCCTATAACAACCATGACGACGCTCGTAAATAATCTATGTAATTCCCCTCCTTGTCCCTTCGCCCTGGGATGAACCTGCAATTTACTCCCTCACTTTATAATGACTAAAGCACGGGGTTTGCCTTTCCATATTATTTTTAAATCTCAAATGACAGACCAACATTGGGTCCATTTGTCATTTAGGAATGCCATCTTCTTTAGGGTTCCGACCAATTTCGGGCCAACCCTCTAAAATCCGAAAGTAGGGTATTTTTTCACCATTCTGGCCTCCCCCGTTAATGTTAGAATTTGAGAATGGCATTCAGTTATTAGCCTCCATTGTTTGATATTTATCTGACCGCTGTTAGAATGAGTAGGCAAGCCTGCCTTACTTGCACGTTTTCTGCTTTCTATTTAAACTTCCTTCATTTGGGACACACACTACGCATCAATATTATGTGTGCGGGCTACCTGTTATTGAAATAGCCTACTGTTCCAATTCAGAATATGCCATCCAAAGTGTGAACATATGTTCCACTGTTACTCTTCGTAGTCTAACTATGTATGTATTTAAACTCAACCACCTGGTGGAAGGCGTTTTCTATCGCCTTTGTGTTAGCCGGGTGGTATTGTGTAGGGCATGTTGGCAATGTTGTAGGGTTTGATTCCCAACACATTCGAAATTTTGTTTTCAAATACAAGTGTTCTAAATTTCTAGAACATTTTGCATACGTTCTCTGTTCTTTACTTTAATATTGTGTGTATGGTCTCCCGAATACTGTATTTCCATGTTGTGCCGATGTAGGGTCTGCGTCTTTAAGTGTGAACACATTTCACCTTACTCCAGCTATGGAGCTAGCTGAGCTCAACTACCCCGTGGAAGATCTTTTTATCACCCTCGTACAAATATTTTACCTTGAATGGCGAGAATGTCGGGTTCGATGCTCCACCTGTGCAAGATACTTTTGTTCCAAATGAAGTTCTTACATTTTAGAACGTTGTGTTTTTTAACTAATGTTATCAACATGGTTCCTTCCCAATTTTTGAACAATTCCAATCTTTTTCATCCTGTCCATTCCAACTGCTTTCTCCTTCTCAGCTGTTATTGATCTCAATTTGCGCTCGGGCGAGCGCGAAGGTCGTTCTTGTTCGTCAGAAGATATATTTTAGGGAAAGTCCGGTCTGACTTTTCCTGTTACTCCGACTGGGAGACCTCAGTGTGGGAAGAAGCTGCCAGTCAGCCCAGGCTATAAATTAAGGTAAAATTGTCTTTATAGCCCTTCATTGAGTTATCCAACATTAGGCTTATGAATAGTCCTTCTTTTTATTACATTTCATTTTTTTTACAGTCGACTAAAGCACTTCTGTAGGCTAGCCATGGGTGAGTTATGGCTCCCACAAATAATTTACATTTCTTAATTACATTGTAACAGATTCTGTTTCACTGACTTTAGGTACTTTTTTTCAGATACAATTATCCCTTTTCAAAACTAGCTCCTTAAATTTCTCAATTTGTAACAACTACTAGTATATTCTTTTTCAGATACAAATTTCTCTCCTTGTTTTTCTCATTATAGTACACCTTTAATGCTGATGCTTTCCTTGTTAGTTCCCTAGGTCATTTTTGTCCTGGTGAGTCCCTGTACCCTTAGTGAGGGCCGAAACGTTGTTGACAGTCTAATCAGACAGACTTTTGTTATGTTGTGACTGATAAATCACTGTATTGACAAATATATACTCCATAATCAAATAAGAGGCTGTCTTTTTGAGATACACCAAGGATTACAGAAATACAAGCAATTCTTTTATTGTCTTTTTGTTGTGTTGTCTCTTGTTTACTTGGGGAGCACTTTCTCACAATTTCTCTTCACAGTTTAATTACATAAATTATATTTTACGACATGGCAATGTCTCTCTCATACTAATAAACGTGTTGTTACAAATGTTTGGGTACTGGCTTTAGTAGACCACTTTCAGATACTTTAAACAGATGATTGTCTTCTTTATTTGGGAATTGTGTCATGATTAGGTTAGTAGCAAGATATTTCTGCTACAATATAAAAAATTGATTTAAAGTGAGTTTCACGTGAATATGTTTTATGTGACACTTTCTAAAAGTGGTCTTTCTACGATAGTAATGAAAAATCCACCTACACCAATAAGCAGGATTTCTCACTACCATTCCAAACATACCAAACATGCCCACGCTACTCCTCACAGATCAGAAATGATCACCTAAGTAGCTTTAGGAGAATTCCCAATGCTAGCCTAGGAGAGGAGGAGGCCTCACAGCGGTGAGAAACCAAATAGGCACATGTCCTATGTTTTACCTACACAGCACCCTTCCCATAAGGTTACCTAAGGCCTACCTTAGGGGTGACCTATATGTAGTAAAAGGGGAGTTTCAGGCTTGACAAATAACTGTAAATGCCAAGTCAACGTAGAAGTAAACTGCCCAATCAGGCCTTGCAGTGGCAGGCCTGAGACAGGTTTGAAAGGTTACTTCTGTGGGTGGCGTAAGCTGCGCTGCAGGCCCACTAGAAACATTTAATTTACAAGCCCTGGGCATATGGTATACCACTTTACAAGGGACTTACAGGTAAATTAAATGTGCCAAACAGGTGTAGGCCAATCATACCAAGTTTAAAGGAGGGAGCATATCCACTTTAGCACTGATCAGCAGTGGTAAAGTGCCCACAGTCCTAAAGCCAACAGAAAGGGGGACAGAAAAACAGGAGGAGGAAGGCCAAAGGTTTGCGGATAACCCAGCTATAAGGGCCAGTCCCCCAACATATCTCATATGATCAGTGTCATTTTAGGATTAATTTACCATAGGATTAAATTACCTCATTGTGACCTACGGACTGTTGTTTGTAAAGCGTGTTATACAGTTCGCTCTGCCACAAGATGTGTTCTGCCTTACCTTGCTTGCCTTCCACAGAACAACCCATTGTCATCAGGAATAACTCCATATAACACCATAGACACATACAGCAAGACTTAGTGCAATGCTATTTGCATTGCCTAAATTCAAAATACACCGCACAACCCTCCAATTGGAGCAAGATTGACAGACCTTTAAATATGTATCTAACACACTTCTGATGTGCCATAATCAGCACCCATAAAAACATCCAACTGCATTTGACACCCATAAATCCACTACATACCACCATTGTCAAATACACACTTAATTTACCTTTTGCAAACTGAACACACCATGTAGAACCCCTGTAAGCACAAAATGGCATAAAAGCCATATAATTGGCATATTGATGCCAGCTCATAAGCACGTTTTACTCATCAGGCCAAAATACATCTTTGAATCATTTGGATAAAATTAGGCTAAGCACACCACATCTTCTCACACAAATCACCACTTCACAGCTTCTATATCTGGCTAGAAAGGCTATTCTAGGAAACGATGTACAGATGCAAAGCTGACAGCCCAATCTATGTAATAAAGCATACTAAGGATAGATGGCACTATACAAATGCTTATAATATGACATACATTATTATAATGAGGAATAGATATGTTATCAAATTAACTCTTGTATCAATGAAGGAATAATCTTGTTTTGCAAGTTATCAAATACAAACAGTATCGATTATACCTCCAAAAAATGAGCACAACCCAAGAAACACGTGTTCATTTGGGTTCACCTATGTGTTCCTCTGGCACATTTGTACAGGGGACCAAGGAAGTGTAGGGGCGACTAGGGAATTCTCATTTAGATGTTGAGATGGACGTCTATGGAACTCTCCTTGATGCAGTGGTTTTGAAACTTTTTAATGCTGAGCCTCTCCCTCCCCCAAGTGGGAAAAAAACAAATAATTGGGGCCCCCTCAGAATTTTTCACGATTATTTTATTACGTTGGAAATGTTTAAATATGTCTAGACTTGGTGAACATTGCAGCTATGCTCTGTTACCTTTTTAAAAATGTAATAAATGTTTTTTTCTGCTTAAATAAAGCACTGTTATCTGCATAATGGTTCTTTTGGCCTGAGCCTCGCAGTCCCCCAGGGATCACTTGAGGCCCCCCTTGGGCCGCGCCCCAGTTGGAAGACCCCTGCCTTCATGAGTGTAGATGGTCTTGAAGCAGAGAAGGGTATTTTTAACCCTGTAATCCACGCTGGCCCACCATTACCACAACAGATTATTTTGCCAAATACTACTCTGCACAAGCCGAATGTAGCAAGAGCTGGAGCAAAGCAAGAGAACTACTTTATCAAGCAAGCATCATCCACCACAATTTCCACTGCAGACCTATTACCTTCCTATTACTTAAAAGATGTTCTCTTTGGGCCACTGTGAACCGCCATAGGGTTGCTCCTTCCCTTTAAGCACAATCACACAGCAGATACTCTGTCAGGTGAGCTTGGGTGTAGTTCACAAAGTCAGGAACAGGTTATGTTCACTTTGGGCAATCGACCTTCTTTTCTTCCTTACAGGTATACAAAAAGCAGATACATAGCATAAAGCCTACTCCTGGCAATGAAGGCCCAGGTACAGAGTTGAACAAATAGTCCAAGCCGTCCTCAAGAAAAGTTGGAGTGCTTCATTAGGAATCAAGGGGAGCTAAACTGCTGACACAGGTGTGCCAATTTATATTCAGAGTTATGGTAGTTTTATAAACTCCGGTGGTGTTCAATCAATTTGAAGGGCTTCTTCCTGGGATGTCCTTAAAGGACTGAGGATGAGTAGAGAGGAAGAGTACTGCTGCACATCTGTAATGGTCAATTTTCCTGGCTTGCTCACTTCTACAGGTATTGGGAGCAGCTGCACCTTTCAAAAGGAGCAAGTTTACACTTTGGGTGTACCCCTAACATGGTGGAGTACAGACCTCTGAAGGAGAGAGCAATCACAGATCATATGTGAAGCACTATTTGATGGGCTCAGAATTCGAGTCCAATGGTCAGGTATGTGGTATGAAGGAAAGAAAGAAAGAAAAAAGGAAGGAAGGATGGAAGGAAGGAAGGAAGGAAAGATCAAAACAGGGACAGCATGATGCATCTGACAATGCTTTAAGGCACCTTCAAGTCAACAGGTGGGGGATCTTATTGTTGCATTAGGTGGCATTTCTTGTGGGGGTAGGGGTGGAGGCAGCATGAGAGTGTAGTCAGTTAACAAGCGTTTTTGAGGGTACTGGTGCCAATGAGGTGAATATCATCAACACAGTATACATTTGGTTGTGAGATAGCAGCCTAACTTCCTGTTAATATTGTGAGACGGTATTGGTGGCATAGGGATTGTAGAGGATATTTATGGGTGCATTCTGATTAAAGTTTGTGCCAAAAGGAGTACATCAATAGGTTATACTTTCTATATCGTATTATGTTCCTTACTTATCTATAACATGCTACATTCACTGATGATCTTATCTCACTGTTGGGTGTGCTCCGATGCCCACTGGATTTTCATTGTCCAAAGCTCACTTTAAGATCCTTACCATTAGGTAAGCAAATAGTGTGAAAAGTACAGTAATTAATTCTTCTGGCTCATAAGACTGGGGAATATCTAAAGGAGAGAATACACAAGATAGAGGTTTTAATAACAAGTAATGAAATCTACACTTTATGCAGCTGCAGAACTAAAAATGGGTGGAGAGTGAAATAATGGGAATCTGTCAGTGGTGTAACAAAGGTCCTCACGGTGCGGGGGCCGAGCTACAGCAGGCCCCCTCAGCACAGTACTCTGGCCTAGGAGTTCCTGCGTGAGTCTGGAGGGGGAAAGGGGCATCCATGTACTATGCAGGGGGGCCACTTAAAGTTTTGTTAAGCCACTGGAATCTGTAATGTTCTGTGATGTACTATTTTACTTTACCCACCTTTCTCACTGTGTTCACTGACCTAGCCTTGTCAGTACATCCTTCATCCTTTTTTCCAGGTGAACTCCATCACAATGACATAGTAAGTCTACCTCTAGAATCATATAAGGCATAGTACAGTGATCTTTGGTCTAGGGATGATCTGGTCAGGGAATCCTCAATCAACTCTGACTCTGTCAGGAGTACCCAACTCTTTCAGCACAATTGAGATTGTGCACTCAGAGGAGGCGTAAAATGTATATCCTCCTCCTCGCTTTTTTCCAGTTTTACTTTTAGAAACCTTACATATGAACAGTGTGTAAGTAGTGTGGAAATTCCTTGCGATATTATTAACACATTGGATTCTTGGAGAGTTCTAAATGTATGTTCATTCATAGTGGGCTTCCTTAAAATTATAGGTAACCTGATCTAGTAATCACTGAAGCAATTTGTATATATATAGGCAAAGAGCACTAACGTGAACCGGACTGAGATTGGCAGAAATCGCTGTACAAGTTGGCAGCAGACCTCTACATTATACTGCTACAAGTGAGGGTAGCAAACTACCTGACGTAGCAATATTCTAAACCGTGAATCTGCTGAGTCATGGAAAACACAAAGGAAATCATTTATGGAGAAAGGCAGAGAAATATAATAGAGGTGTGAATCATTTGGCTGCTGCTAATTCTAATTCATTCATGGCACTCTTCGCTAATGTACATTTTACTCTTTGACCACAGTAACATATATTTCATAGCTCAGTCAATTCAGGAAGAAAAACACGTGCTGCTTTTTTAAGTGCCGTCCCAACTCTACAGAATGTAATAAATTGATGTAAAATTAGTTACAATGTTGCAGTTTTGTCCAGTGTGGAGTGCTGCATGGGGTTCTGTATAGAAATGACCTTGCATTAAGAACATATTATTCATCATTAGAAGACATTTTGAATGCTATCTCTAAAGTTTGTAATCAGAATTAAAAATAACTCACGGTGATGTGGTTCAATAGTGGATGCAATTCAAGCCATTAACATCTGCTTACAGCAATTTAAGTGTATTTGGTTCTACGGTAGTGTTTCCCAATCTTTTTAAAACCACAACCCAATTTTAAGAACAACAAACTTTCGTGACCCACCTAGTTTAAATGGTCATGAGGCGTGTGATTTTGTAATGTAACTAAAGTATTGTGTGGTATCACAATATCATTTACAAAAAGCACATTTTGCTTTGAGATGGCCACTACATCTGCACAGCTATACAGTTTTACTGTTAATACTATATTGCACACAAATGAACAGCTGTGGAAATCAGGTTTTAGTGAATATTTATCATTTGTGCATCACCAAGTGTCTTGATTCGTTCTGAACCTATTAAAAGGTTTGTTTCAATCAAATTTCAGAATTACAAAAAGGTGCTTCATTTTTGCTTTCCTAACTGCTGAATGTGTACAAATCATTACAGGTATTTACGTTTTGTTGTGTGTTAATAACATTCTACAGCCTTTCATTTCACACTCCCTCTCACATAATTAATTTTAATTTTCTTTCTCTCACTGCAAAGTGAGAGGAGTTTGTAAACACCAATTCCCCTGTTAAAAAAACATACACAGCAATTTGCCAGATTACATAGCCTGATATTTCACCTCTGTCTTTGAAGCGCAGCAAATGTGACAAGAAAAATATAGGATTTAAAAGCATCTTTATTTATTGCTTGGACTTTAGTCAATCACCAAACATTGGCTCGCAACTCAGAGTGTGGTAAACACTGCTCTACTGGGGTGAATAACTAGTCTTAAAGTAACAAAGTAAGAATCAGAAAATATTTCTTAGGGCAAAAAAATCTAGTGGCAAACAAAAAGGTGTTTAGAAATAGAGGATGCAGTTGGATCCCAGGATTTGAAGATTCAAAACAATTGGCTGCTTGTTTGTGAAGGACGGTCAACGGTCTCATGTCTCATTTTGAGGAATCCTTGGCTTCATGCCCTTCTTCCCTTCATGATCCATCAGTAGAAAGAACTGACCCTTTTATCTCTTATAATAATGTTGATTCCAGGTTAGTGGTCACTAAAACACTTACTGCAATTACACACATTCATAAAACATCGAAATATAGCACAATGTCCACAGCCTGGTGACACCATTAGCAGGGTATTAAAGAAGACTTCCAAATGGTGGGTCTAATATATTAACTCTAATTTTGCCCTATTGTAATAAAAAGTATCTTCCTGTGCACTTGGAAGCAATTAATTTTGAAGCCAATTTTTAAAAAGGAAGTCAGATATTCCCATCTTTCTATTGGTTCTTGTCACTTTTTGACACTGGACCAAAAAAATATCTGTAAATATCCTGCTAAACATTCTGAAGGCTTGGGTGGTGTCTATAAATTTGATCCTCTTTGAGCAGGCACATTTTCACTCAAATAGGGATAGCCCAAACCATATCTTTGCGTTGTGGTACCTCAAAGGTAAATTCATAATAGGCAGTGTTGCACTTGACCTTTTTTGAAGGGTCATCCCCAGTCTTTTTGCCTTCTTCATCCTAATTTTTCTGACCAGTTTTTGTTGGCTTTAGGACTCTGGGCACTTTACCACTGCTAAAACAGTGCTAAAGTGCATATGCTCTCTGTGTAAATTGTACTGTTGATTGGTTTATCCATGATTGGTATATTTGATTTACTGGTAAGTCCCTAATAAAGTGCACTAGAGGTGCCCAGGGCCTGTAAATCAAATACTACTAGTGGGCCTGAAGCACTGGTTGTGCCACCCACATTAGAAGCCCTGTAAACATGGCTCAGACCTCCCACTGCAATGTCTGTGTGTGCAGTTTTAAACTGCCAATTCGACTTGGCAAGTGTACCCACTTGCCAGGCCTAAACCTTCCCTTTTACTACATGTCAGGCACCCCGCACGGATTCGCATTGCCCCGCTTCACACCGCGACCCTGGTCTCACCGATGCCGTCATCAGACAACTTCACCGAGCATCTGCTCGCACCGTGACCTGTGGGCCCCACACTCTGGCATCGACTGCTCACAGCGCAGCCTGGGCCTCCCCGACGACGACGCTCCTGCTGACACCGGTGCCACTGCCTGACCCGTGGCCTGTGGACACCGCTCGTGAGGAGCACGAAGCACCGTCCCGTCCCGCACCGCAGCCCCAGTCCACCGACGCCAGCACCATCGACTCCCGTGTCGTCACCAGGCAACCCTGCCTGCACCGTGGCATGTAGGCACAGCTTGTGAGGGTCACGATTCACACCGCAGCCCTGGCCTCACCGAGGCTGCTGGACGCCGTCACCCAGCTGCTGTCTGCACTGCAAACAGTGGGCCCTGCACTCTGGCATCGCCTGCTCACAGCGCAGCCTTGGCCTCCCCGACGACGATGCTCCTGCTGACACTGGCACCGCTGCCTGCACCCTGGCCTGTGGACACCGCTTGTGAGGAGCAGGAAGCACCGTCCCATTCCGCACCGCAGTCCCGGTCCACCGACATCAGCACCATTAACTCCAGTGTCGTCACCAGGCATCCCTGACTGCACTGTGGCCTGTGGACACCGCTCGTGAGGGTCACAAAGCACCATCCCGTCCCGCATTGCTGGCTTCGGCCTACTGAGGACAGCACTTCCGCAACAACAAAGCTGCTGCCTGCACCGTGACCTGTGGACACTGCATGTTGCACAGCCCGCTTCACACCGCAGCCCTGGTCTCACCGATGCCGCTGGATGATATCACCGAGCCAATCCCTGCACCAGAGCTCACCGCGAGGATCACGATGCCCTATAAATCCAAGGTACTGTTTGCAGGTCTTCCCAACACTGTAGCTGGCCCGCGACGCTGCGGCCGGCCTGAACTGTTGGTTTGTTGATCACGACACCGTGATAGCCCCAGGTGGAGCTATTGACTTCAAGGAACTGTATTTTTGAGTAAATCTTGCAGAAGTCATATTTTTATTACTGTATGTTGGATTTTTTTCGTATTTGGTCTTGTTTTAAATAGATAATAATTGGCTATTTTTCTAAAACTGGTGTGGTGTTCTTTTGTATTGTTTTCACTGTGTTACTGTGTGTTATGTGCAAATGCTTTACACATTGCTTCTGAAATAAGCCGAACTGCTTGTGCCAAGCTACCAAGGGGGTCAGCAGGGGTTATCTGTGCGGGTATCTCCCTTATCCTGACTAGAGTGAGGGTCACTACTTGGACAGGGTTCAAACCGACTGCCAACTAGAGACTCTATTTCTAACATCGGTTGTCAGCGGTGAGGATAGGACTTGCATTTGCACTTGACCCACAGTGATTGGTGTATACTACTACCAAATCGCAGATCACTACGTGCCACTACGTACTGTGTTTTCCTTTTTGTTCTCTGGTGTTCACCTAGAGATATTGTGATATTTTTGGACTCTGGTTTTTGGTTGTGAGGCCTTTGCAGAATGGAAGTTAACTTCTGGCACCTGCAGTACTACACATTGAGGGAGCTAAAGGTTTTCTGCAAGGAAAGGGGGATGGCTGTGAAGAGAAGGTCCCCAAGGTGGGTCTTTGAGACAGCCCTGTTTCAGTATGAGATGAAACGGTGGGAAGCAGCCATAACAGATCGTTCTGAGGAGGAGGACTACTCTGATGAGGAGGGCAGTGGCAGTGAAAGGGGACCAGAGAGAGAGAGGAATGGCTCCTAGCTCAGGAGCAGTGGATGAGAGAGCTGGATGAACAGCTTGCGAGAGCTGGGGCTAAGAGAGCCTTAGCCAAGAAAAAATAATTGTGTGCAGCTCAGGAACTGAGCTGTGAAGAGTTGAAGCTGGAAGCCATAAGGGCTGAGTCCAGTTCAGATGGTGGCAGCAAAAGTGTTATATCCAGTGCTGATGAAGAAGTGTGCATGCCCATTGGACTTGGTATCTGACTTGAAGGAGGGTGTTACCACACACCAGGAGGTTCAGGAGTATGAGGTAGCTCCAGTGATGTGCAGGGTCCCTTAGGTGGATTGGGGAACTGGCATAGGGAGTCATATTCCTAGTGGGGGGAGGGACACTCTACTGGCTCTCGGTGAGAGTGACAGGGAGAGGGGTTCCCCCAGGTAGAGGTCCTGGTTATAGAGTGTGGAGACATCCCAGAACAGGGTGGGTTGAGTGTCAGGGACAGTAAGGTACTGTCTCACCAGTCTCAGGAGGGTGATGTGGGGTACTTTTCCAAGGCTGACATGATCCATCTTGTTAAGCAGTATTAATATTGTGAAACCTTTTCTACACTGAAGCTTTCTTTGTTGGTAAACATGGAGATATGTTACACCAATGTGTTAGACACAAAGTTTCCCCTTGCTAACTTTAATAGGATTTGTTAAGTCTTATTATCACACTCTATTTAAATGGACTACATAGACCAGTGAACAACATCTAATAAAGCTAAATTAAAATGTGTTTTATTCCATCAATAATAATTCATTATTTGTTGTACTGATTTATTACAGTGCATTTATCCAAGAAACATCACATACAGGCAACAACAAATGGTACAAGAATAATACAAAGAGACACCAGAGGTAGAGCAAGACACTCTCACTCTTTTAAGGTCAGCAGATGGTCCTTTAAAAAATTCTTGAGAACAGACAGAGTAGGCGCAGAATGAATAGAAATAGGCAGCACAGTGCAGAGGACTCAATTATGAAAGAATGAAAGTGCAGAAAGGCAGAAGGAGGCCAAGAGACAGAGAGAAGAAATTGTGAAGTAGAGTAAAGAGAATGAGTAGGAATAGGTAGAGAGAGCAGAGAACTTAGATAAATTGGAGCGAGTGAGTACAAACAATTGAAAATGATACAAAGGGGACTGAACTATCATTGAGAAGTGATCAGAAGCCACTGAAGCTGAGTCCTACTTGCAATAATATCAGAATGACTGTCAAAAGACAAAAAGAGACCAATACTGGAGTTTTAGATGGATTAAAGTTCAGCAAGAAGATATTTAGGAAGACTGGAAAATACCAATGGCCAGTAGCTGATCTGAGAAAGAACCGCACATTAATGAAGCAGTTTGAAACAGGAAAAGGTAGAAAATATTTGATTTTCTATTGTTTTCAGAGAACCAGGTGACAGTTCTTGACCACTAAAAAAAGATGCTCCAAAAGTCAATGATGAGCCAAAGATAATTCTGAGCATGCTAGCTGAGTAGGAAAACAGAATAGGAATCAAAGAGACCTGAGTAGGGGTGTAGTATCTATGGCTGAAGAAGCAGGAAAAAAAGACATTCTCAGTTCAGTTTTAGGAAATGTAGCAACAGTTAGATTCAAGTAGCAAAGGGGCAGTTAGTGATTTTATTATGAAGAGTCAATGAAGGGAGAAAGGGAAAGTAGATCTGGAAACGGTCAGCATAAACAAATGAGCTAAAGTCAAAAGATGAAATAGAAACTAAAGGAATCGTATAGAGAGAAAAGAGTAGAGGAACGAGCATCAAGCCTTCTGAAGCACCACAGAGAAGAGGGCAGGAAAAGGATGCCGTCCTTTTCCAGGAAATTGAGAACGAGCAGTCTGAGACATAGGAATTTAATCAGTGAAGAACAGTGTCAGAAATCCCAATAAGGAGAATAAATAAGAACCAAATGATCCACTGCATAGGAGGAGCAAGGAGATCTAGGCCAATAACAACAAAGAGCTATTTATTTTGGCAATTGTGAAGTAGTTGGATACAGAAAGAAATGTTGACTCACAGTAGAGATGACAGAAAACAGATTGTACCACTGAGAGATTATTAGACTGAAGAAAAGAAAAAAGTTAAGACAAAACCAAAAGCTCCAGTGTTTTAGTGAGAAACATAAGCAAAGAAATAGGCCAAATACGGAGAGATCATTAGGGCAAGAATAGTTTTGAACCAATAAGAGAACCACTGCAAATTTGAAGTTAGAGGGAAAGCAGCTAGGGACAGCATTCCCGTGTCCCTACCTGTAAGCAGTAATATTGGTGGGATGGTTCGAGTAAAGAAATTGCTACTATGTACAATTCAATAAATGGCAAAGGTGTATTATTATTCATGTCAGAATCCTATTCTTATGACTTTGCTCGAGATCCCTGAATGCTTTACTCTTGAGCCCCATGTTGGGAAAATAGTACCTCAGCTTTAGTGTTATTGTACACACTGATTATATACAATCTCCAAGTGCAATGCAAGTCCCCAAAATAAAACCATTATGTTCTGTGCTAATATCTTAACTCTGCTGCCATCTTTCTATTTAAGGAGAGCTTTAACAGAGCATAGAGTGGATGTCAACATTGGTTGTCCAGATGTCAACACTGAAATTCCTCTAGACTCTTTATTCCACCAAATAATGATAATTTGAGTTGAGCATCGCAAAGTCACTAGTGTGGGCATTTGTACAGTCAAATGCATTTCAATGTTCACAGGTACAGGGGGGGTTAAGTGGCTGAGAGACAAGATAGACACTAGGCGAAATTGAATTTCAGAAAGCCTGTTTTAAAAGTAGGGATTCCACTTCAGAGAACAAGGATTAATCTGCATGCAGGAGGAGCAGCTGTTCAACAAACAGACACATAGGCCCTCATTATAACCCTGGCGGTAAATCCCGCTTACCGCCGTGCTGACGGTCGTCAAGATACCGTGGCTGTGGTGGGAATCCGCTGCAGGTATTACGACCCACATCTCGTAATCCGCCACAATACAGACACCCACACAAGTCCGCCACACCAAAGGTCAGTGATAAACTGGCGAGAGCAAAACCTACGCAGTCACGCCAATAGAGCTACGCCCACACTATCACGACCCACGAATCAACGCGGCGATCATTCAGCTGCGGTAAACCATTGGCGGTACACACCGCCGTGCTCAAAATACACACACATTTACAGTACACAACCACATTGGACAATTCAAAATACACACACCTGATACACATACACACACCACACCCACATACCCACAACACTATGCAACACACACCCACATTACCCACAACCCCTTACAATGATTTTCTTGGAAGAAGCAGAAAGAGAGAGAATAGAAAACACAACCCTAGCATCCACAGGCACACAACACCATCACTTATACAACATCCACGCACCTCATACAACACACACCAATACAACACATCACACAGCACAACAAACAGCACCTCACACATCACCCACACCACATCATGGCACCTCAAAGACACCCCAGTTTTTCTGAGAAGGAGCTCAGGGTCATGGTGGAGGAAATCATCCGGGTAGAGCCACAGCTATTCGGATCACAGGTGCAGCAGATGTCCATTGCTAGGAAGATGGAGCTATGGCGGAGAATTGTCGACAGGATCAACGCAGTGGGACAGCATCCAAGAACACGGGATGACATCAGGAAGAGGTGGAACGACCTACGGGGGAAGGTGCATTCCGTGGTATCCAGACACCAGGTAGCTGTACAGAGGACTGGCGGTGGACCCCACCTCCTCCCCCACAACTAACAACATGGGAGGAGCAAGTCTTGGCAATCATGCATCCTGAGGGCCTCGCAGGAGTAGCAGGAGGACTGGACTCTGGTAAGGCAAATATTTACTGCTATATCCCCTCCCACCCTATCTGCATGCCATCACTAACTCCTACCCCTACCCTCGCAGCCATCACCCCAACACCCCACAGATACCCCACTAGCACAATCCACACATCCTAATACCAAGCCCTGCATGTTACACCAATGCATGGACCCCCATCACCAAAGCATGTCCAGTAGAGATACTCACCCAGGCCCCAAAATTAACAATCACACAAGGCCAAAGACAATAAGCCAAGCACAGGAGTAGAGGGTAACTCACATTGGACAAGATGGCACCCACAGATACAATAACTATGCATTCACCCCCCCACAGGAACCCTACCCAATGTCACCGGACAGGAGGTACCAGACATATCCAGTCCCCCATAGAAGAGGCCCACAGTGACAACAGCAGCTCTGCACGCCTGGATCAAGATGACCAGCCCGTCCCATCTGGGACCTCGGGACAGTCGGTTCCCCTGCCACTGTCACAAACCACCACTGAACCTCCCCCCTCAGGAAACACCAGCACAGCACCCACCCACCCAGCGGGCCCATCCCTCTGCCCCCAGGACACGTCAATCAGCAGTATGTCCACCACTACAGGGACCCCAGGCAAACACACCAACCCAAGACAATCAGGCACCTGGGGTCAGTGGCAGTGGGAACACGGTTCAGGGGACAGAGGCACAGGACAACAGGGAAGCTGGGAGGACTGCTGTGCGACAGGGGGAGGACAGGCCCAGGGAACCCACTCTCCACGAGGCACTCTCCAACATCATGGAGGCATACCATCATTCCCAGGAGACCATGGGTATGGTACTGGCCAAGTTTCAGGAGACCCAGCGGCTGCAGGAGGAACACTACCTGGGGATCAGGGAGGACTTGAAGTCCATTAACACCCTGGTCACCATTGCAGGGGTGCTGGCAGACATGGTCAACACCAAGAGGGACACAGTGGCACACCAAAGGGCCCCTGACACTGGCCTGAACGATGAACAGCCCTACACCTCTGCCGGCGCTAGTGGACAGGAGGTCCCGCTACAGGACCAACAGGCCACCAGCACCCCACCCCCTGCAGAAGGAGAACCACCACGCAAACAGTCCCTGAGATCCAGGAACAAGACAAAGAACATTGCCAAGACCCCCGCCAGGAAATAAGACTCTCCTGATTGTCACCCTTCTGTCCCACTCTGTTACCCTGTCCACCTCGAACTGCCATTACTCCACTTCCTACGCCCCCTTGGACAATGCACCTGTGATACCAATAGACTGGACTCCACCATGGACATTCCTCCACCATCACCCTAGCCCATTGCACAGCCCCCTCCACTTATTAGCACAGAAATAAACACCTTTGAATCACAAATCAATCTGGAGTCAGTTTGTACTTTCACTAATGTGTAATTGCAACCTGTCTGAAAAATAGCAATGTCAATGTTCATTTTCACATACCAATGTTAGACAGTTGTTGGGCAGCAGTAGACATAGCAGAAGGCAGAAAGTGGTACACAGATATCTAAAATGGAAAGCCAAAGTGAACTGTCAGGGTCCATACACAGAGGTAAAAAGCCAGAATCATGCAATGTCCTACAGTAGTATGATATGAGAGGAGCAGTGCCAGTCTCCTACCTGTGTCTCACTGGAAGTATTGCATAATGATGTTGTTTCGGTTGTCTATATCTTCTTCTTCTGCCTCCTCATCTTCACTGTCCACAGGCTCCACAGCTGTCACAAGACCAACATCAGGCCCTTCCTCCTGCAGAAAAGGCACCTGGCGTGGCAAAGCAACATACAGCAGGCACACCTTCTTCGGTGAGTAGTACAGGGAGTCACCTGTCAGATGGAGGCACCAGAACCTAGCCTTCAGGAGCCTAAAGTACGCTCAATGATCCTCCTAGTTCGCCCATTTGCCTCATTGTAGCGTTTCTCTGCCCTTGTCCTGGGATTCCTCACAGGCGTCAGTAGCCATGACAGGTTGGGGTAACCAGAGTCACCTGCAAATATCGAAGGACAACTGTGAGACATACACCAACCCTTAGGGACTCTACCATACCCAGACACCTATGTAAACTCTGTTGGGACCTTGGGCTCACCTATTAGCCACACACGGTGCCTCTGGATTTGCCCCATCACATAAGGGATGCTGCTATTCCTCAAAATGTAAGCGTCATGCACAGAGCCAGAATACTTGGCATTCACATGGGAGATGTACTGGTCTACCAAACACACCATCTGCACATTCATAGAATGGTAGCTTTTGAGGATTCTGTACACCTGCTCATTCCTGCGGGGGGGACAAATGCCACATGTGTACCATCAATTGCTCCAATGATGTTGGGGATATGTCCCAGAGCATAGAAGTCACCTTTCACTGTGGGCAAATCCTCCACCAGGGGGAAAACGATGTAGCTGCGCATGTATTTCAGCAGGGCAGACAACACTCTGGACAGCATGTTAGAGAACATTGGCTGTGACATCCCTGATGCCAATGCCACTGTTGTTTGAAAGGAACCACTGGCCAGGAACTGGAGTACTGACAGGACCTGCACTAGAGGGGGGATTCCTGTGGGATGGCAGATAGCTGACATCAGGTCTGGCTCCAATTGGGCACACAGTTTATGGATTGTGGCACGATCAAGTCTGTAGGTGATAATGATGTGTCTGTCTTCCATTGTCGACAGGTCCACCAGGGGTCTGTATACCGGAGGATGAGGCCATCTCATCATCTGCCCAGTAGACGTGCCCTATGGAGGAGAAGGGTGAGCAGAGGGTCATACACCACATAGCTTGCACAAGGGTGTTTTGAACAAATGTGATGTAATCGGTGTGTGGCGCTGTATGTCCGTATTCCTGCTCAAAAGTGCTGTGACGCAGTTAGTTGCCCTGCCATGTGGCCCCCTGAAATAGCGGCTGTCTGACCTGTAAGGAGGGCCAAGGGGAAATGAGGTAACTGTGCTGGCGTTGTGCAGCGTCACGGTAGGCGGACGAGGACCACGGCGCAATTCAGCATTGGTTATCATTGGGCCCTATGGGTTCCAGGAGCCAATGATGATGTACGCCGGCAGTGACGGTACGCACCGCCGCAGACGTGAACGCCATTTTCTATCCATTCACTCACTTGATACCTGACCTTCAATAGGAGAGGACCAACACTGCAAGTGCTGCTGTGACCCTAGTCTGGAAGCGACAATGGCTACAGTGTCTGGGGAAAGGGCCCCTGCCTTCACTGCGGAGGAGTTAGAGAAATGGTGGGAGGTTGTGGCCAATGACTAATAAGAACTGGATGGGGGAGTTAAATCCATTCTTACTTCACTTTTCCTCTAGGTCAGCGCCCACCAGAAGAGGGGTATTTGGCGTGCCATTGCCAAGGAAGTGCAGACCCTGGGGGTCTACCATAGACGGAGAACCCACTGCTGCAAAAGATGGGAGGACCTGATCCGCTGGAGCAAGAAGACGGTGGAGGCCCAGCTGTGGATGGCCTCCCAACGTGGAAGGGGTGCCCGTCGCACCATGACCTCCCTGATGTACCGGATCCTGGCGGTGGCATATCCTGAATTGGATGGGCGCTTGAGGGCATCACAGCAGCCAAAAGGGGGTGAGTACAGTCTCATGCAGCTGACTCTGCACGCTTTATGAGGTTTCTGGGTGGAGGAAGTGGGCTGTGGGTTCCCCTAGGCCAGGGCAAACATGCCAGAGTAGATCCATTGTTAGGCAGACTCAGTGCCAGTCCAACCCCAAAAGTGGTAATGGCCCTCTACACCTAGTCAGGCTCCTGTGGGTTCCAGGTGTCCATCAAATGGGTCTAGGCACAGACCTCCATGGGCATGTGATTTTCACCTGAACTATTAGTGCATGCCTTAGTGCATAGGGCTGCTCCCTGTGTGTTGTGTCCGCCAATTGTGGTGTTGTTGCGGGCATTGACCACGTGTCTCCTCTGTCTCTCCCCCCCTTTTTGTTTTGTCACCCTGTCCTTGTGTGCATTAGCATCATCTGGCGGAGGAGCAGTGGCACCGGAGCAGGAGGGATCTGCAACCCACATGGCCCTGGAGGGTGAATGTACGGAGTCCGAAGGCACCAGTGGGACTGAGGGCGAGGGGAGCTCCACGACGGGGACAGGAGGAGACACCAGCGACAGCGACTCCTCCTCTGATGGGAGCTCCCTTGCGGTGGCGGGCACCTCTGTGCCCACCGCAACAACAGGTACAGCCGCCACCCCCCCTACCAGCACCGCCCTCCCAGCAGCCCCTCATCGAGGTTCCCGTGCCCGCTGACCCAGGAGGGTGGGCATCTCCTTCGCCCCAGGCGCCTCAGGCCCTGCCCCAGTCAGCCCTGCTGCCCTCAGTGAGGAGGCTATTGACCTCCTGAAATCCCTCACTGTTGGGCAACCAACCATTTTGAATGCCATCTAGGGTGTCGAGAGGCATTTGCAGCAAACAAATGCATACCTGGAGGGCAGTCATTCTGGCGTGGCAGCCCAACAGAGAGCATTTCAGGCTCTGGCCTCAGCATTGATGGCAGCCATTGTCCCTGTGTCCAGCCTCCCCCTCCAACTACCACTACCCAGACCCAATCCCCTGTACCTCAGCCTATCCCAAGGACACCATCAGACCAGCATGCACACTCATCAACACACAAGAGTGGACATGGCAAACATAAGCACCACACATCCCACAGGCACTCACACAAGCACCATCCCCATGCAGACACACCAACATCCACAACCTCCACGTCCTCCTTCTCCCTCCCAGTCTCGTCTCCACTCACACCTGCATGCACTACATCCTCAGCCACTACCTCCATCACCAGCACGCCCATCACCACACACCGCTCATGTGCAATCACCACCCCGACTACCATGCACACGTCCCCTGTGTCCTCTCCCAGTGTGTCTGTGAGCCCTCCTCCCAAAGTACACAAATGCCGGCACACACCAACTCAACAGCCATCCACCTCACAACAGCCTCCAGCCCATGCACCCTCACCCAAACTCAGCAGACGTACACCTCTTACAACCACTACCTCTTCCTCCACTCCCAAACCCCCTCCATCTTCCCATCCCAGTGTGTCCACAAAGCTTTTCCTGGCTTCCCTACACCTCCCCCGTCCTTCCCCTAAGGCCAGGATGTCCAGATCCGAGCCCAGCACCTCAGCCACAAAATCATCGTCCAGTGTGGTCCCTGCTAGTCCGGGAACATCGAAGGCTGCACCCATCAGGGCTGCCAGTGTGCCACCTAGTGAGGCCAAGGATCACCCCATTCCGCCACCTGCCAAGGTGAAGAAGGGGACAACATGCCGTAGGGAAAAGCCACACCAACCACCCAGCAAGGCCTCCTCCAAGCAAAAGAGGACAGTGCCAAGGTCCCAGCAGTGACTTCCAAGGTGGGGAAGGGACACAAGGCTAAAGGGAAGGCAGCTCAGGGCACAGAGCCTCCGGGTGAGGAACTGGTGACACCCCCTCTGCAAAACAGAACAGCAACCTGTACGGCGGTGGCCACCGCCTCAACCACCGCCACCTGCACGCCCACCTGCACATCTGATGCCTCTGCTACAGTCCCTAGCATCATCCCCAGTGGGCAGCCCTCTGAGGCTGCAGGAGACGTCCTGCTGTCTCCTCCACAGGTGCTGACACATGCACCACTGCCAGCATCTCCGCCGCTGACACCGCCGCAACCACCACCACCTGCCCCGCGACGTGCTCAGACAGTGCCACCACAGCCGACATGACCATCACCCCAGTGGGCAGCCGTCCGAGGCTGCAGGAGACGTCCTGGACCCTGCACAGAGTACATGAGGCACCACAATCAGCACTGGCAGTACCAGCAGTTGGCAGGCTATGTCACCGCAGGGTGGAGTGTGTCTCTGCCTCCATGGAGTATCATGCTACCTGTTCCCAGGATATCTTGTGGCTCGGACACCCAGGTGCTGGAATGGGAACTGCCACACACCATGTGCAGCACTCTGGGCACCAAGCCCACTCCAGAACCAGTGGAGAGATACATCCACTCACCCAGTCCTTGGCAGGATTTAGCACTCTGGGAAGAAAGCCCCCTCCAGAACCAGTGGAGAGATACAGCCACTCACCCAGTCCTTGGCAGGATGAAGCACTCTGGGCACAATGCCCCCTCCAGAACCAGTGGAGAGATACATCCACTGGAGAGACTGTGGCCTTGCACTCCCCAGGACCAATCAGTGGGCAAACCACCCACTTGAGAGACTTGAGAGACTGTGGCTTTGCACTCCCCAGGACCAATAAGTGGGCAAACCACCCACTTGAGAGACTTGTGAGACTGTGGCTTTGCACTCCCCAGGACCAATCAGTGGGCATGGAGCCCCCTCGTGGAGCAGCATCCTCGTCCCATCATCCGGCTGAGGTGCCCCCCCTTCCCTTCCCCTTAAGGTGCCTGTGTTTTTTTTTACCTGATGCCCCAGCAGTGTTCTTTCCGTTTTGAGGCAGGTCTTGTGAGGGCTTCGCCCATGCATTTTGGGACCACTGGTCCACAGATAATGAATGAAACACTATCCGGACTTGTGTAGTTGCTGAACAGATTTGTATATAATGACCTGTTACAGACATGTTTCCCTATCTGTATTTTCGATGATTACACTTGTTAAACTCATTTCATTTTGTCCTTGTGTTCTTCCAGAGGGTTATGGGGTGTATATGTAATGTTGCTGCATGTATTTGTGAGTATGGTGTTGGTAGTGGGGGTGGGGGTGTTGCGTGTGTGTGTCCCTCTTTTTCCTCCCCCCTCCCCTGTGTACTAGGTGTATCGTCGCTGCCGTCTTTGATGATCCTGGTAGAAGAGGAGGTAAACCAACATTGGTAGCACCTGTAACTCGGGCTCCATGGCGTCCTGGTTCCTCGTTGGGTGTCGAGAGGTGAGTGGTTTCCCTTCTGTGTACTGTTTCTGCCGTGTTTTTGATGGCGTTGGTACTTCCCCGAAAAGCTGGCGGATTGGTGCCTTGTAATACAGTGGGCGGTACACTGTCTTCCGCCTGTCTGTTGGTGGTTACCGCCGTGGTGTTTGTTTCTACCGCCGTGGCGGTCGGAGTGTTAAAGTGGCTGTCTGTGTTCGCGGTTTCCGCCATGGTCGTGATTCCCTTTTTTTACCGCCGGCCTGTTGGCGGTATTACCGCCGCTTTAACACTGACCGCCAGGGTTGTAATGAGGGCCATAATGTCACTGTCAACTCTGGCTTCTGCTTCATGATGCTCACCCTCATCTTCTACAAAATACTGGAGAACAGATGCCCTTCTAGAGCCTCCATCCCGATTATACATTTGGAACCAAATGAATGCAGAGGCTACTTTCATCTTTAGGATAAAAGTGTGTGCAGGTGCACCCACTTCCACCTAAGACAAGGTATCAAGGCCTAGATTGCTCAACCTGTGGGGATTTTGCAAAACAGCGTACAAGCCAGAAGGACCAGCCATGTATTTAGTACATGAGTGCAGTTTGTAGTCACTCAGCCTAATTTGCTCCCTCCAACCCAATCATGATGGAAACCAGTGCATGAAAAGGCAAAGCCTTTCATCACAGGCCCCGCAGTCCTACACTTGACCAAACAGGCCAATCTTTATAAGTTATGGCCACATGAGTATATGTGTGAGCTCCATAGTGGCCTTGCCAGGCCACCAGGAACATATAATTGTACCACCCTTGGTCTGTTTGGGGGATACTCTTCCCTGTATGCCTCCCTAGCACAGGTCTCGCTGAGGAGTCTGAACAGAGAGCTGAAATGCTCCCAGGTGAAGGGGGTCCCTGGAGACAATAACTGTTGGCTCCTGACGATGCTGCTTTACTAGTTAAGTACAGGGCTAAAAGCTTGCATGAGCCATTGTTAAGCTCAGGTATGCTCTGCAGTATAACAATTACGTTTCATTAGTTAAGAAAAGAAGATAGACTCATAGCCGCTACGCTTTCATTCCTGAGGTCAGGTGGTATAAGTGACATGAAAGTGAGATACAAGAGAAGGGGTGTCCGCTCTCTGCGGTAACTACAAGGATAATGGCCTGCACGTTTACTTCTACTTCATTGAGTGCAGGATGGGGCTTGCGGCCACTCTGGGAAGGGACAGTATATAGAATCCTATTGCCTTTGCTGTAGTGCATAAGAAAAGGGATGCCCTATTACCGCCATTATTTTTTCAAGCTTGTGGACCCTCAGATTGTCCCAGTACCACATGAGGGTGTCGGGAAAGGAAGAGGCGCTTTTTAGCCTTCAGCGAGGTAGTGGCCCTGTCCACCCCACAACAAGAAGGCCACTGATCAGTCTGGCTCCCCTCCAACCTGTGTGACCAATGTCTGCTAGTCCAGGATAACCAGGTTGCTGAGAAAAATACATTTTTGGTTTCTGGTTAAAGGTACAAGAGACCAAGAGCGATGTGCCTTGTCAAGGCAGCTCAAGGTTTCATGCAGTTATCAAATCACTTGGTAGGCAGCAACTTCCTGGGCAGGGAGGTGACAGAATACTTCTCTCGGCTAGCAGTGCCCTGCAACTTGAGAAAAAGCACTGACAATAAAGAACCAGCAGGCTCATATACTATTAGACCTGCTCTAACCAGTCACTAATTTCCCACTACATTCTGCATGATGTACTGCATCTAGGCAGGTCACTTTACCCTTCAGTCCAAACTGCGGCCTGACAAAATCCTACTGCCTGCAAAACTGTCATCTGAGGAATGCACTGCAACGTCTGTTTTTTGGAGTTTGCTCCTAAAAGCAAAGTTGCTTGAGTAAATCTATGTCACTTGTGACTGGTGCCCCAAACTGTACTGCAAGTGCGGGTCTACAGAAGACTCAGAAAACAATATATTTGAAAACATAGGGCCTCCATAACATACTGCAGCACTAAAACTCACCTTAAAAGGCGCTGCCTTCCACGATTTAATGAGAGGAAAAATAAAAAATAGTGAAAATAATTAATATGTGTGTGTGTGAAAATTGCAGCTGTGGGCGCAAACACCCTGATCTCCCCAGTACTTTTAAGACCTTCGGCGTTTTATGTACCCCTCTACCAGGGAGAAGTTGCCCCACATTCCTCTTTCAAAACACAAATATCCTCACACCAAAACTCACTTGAAATTGTAAAATAACTGCAAATTGTCCTTTAAAAAGGTAAATAATTATAGAAAAAATATTCGCAAAATAGTACGTTCTCAAAGGTGATCCATAAGCATTTACACCGTTTTTATACGACTGAGTTAAATCACCAAATTGAGGAATGCAATAAACTGCTAGGCTTTTCTTCTAACAAAGCTGTTCTCGGGTTGGGGGTTCTGAAACCCAGGACACTGGCGGAAAGATAACGGTGATTTTATGTATATTTACTGTTTTCCACTTTCTCTCTATTAAGTGGAATAATAGTCTAAGATTTATCTGCAAAAAGACGGAGACGCAATAATATTATGAAAGTGTTTCTCTACCAACTTTTTTAACGGTTGCTGATATTACAGATGAAATATCACCCAGAAAAAAAAATCAATACGAGTAAAACATGTAATTCAGGGTTAGAACCATCTGGAAATGATATATAGCAATGCAATCTTAGTTTAAGGCATATGCAAACTGTGATGCTTCGTAAGAAGGGTAACATCCAAAAGGGCTCAGACGTGCAACCGATTCGAAAAACGAAAGTTTAGGCGTAGCAAAATTGAACAAGGTTGTATTAAATGAATCATTAAATAAGAAGAAATATTATGCATGAGTGAAAGTAAAAAAGAAAAAAAAAAAAGCATCGTCGTTTTTGTTTGACTTTACCATTTTACGACGCATTAGTACTTCAAACCAATGGTAACTACCTAGGCAAACTAAGCGCTAGCACTAATAAACCTACACCTAACAGCAAGAATACTGGAGAAAAAACGGTGTTATTCCCCATTATAAACCACATTGTCAATAGGGAGCAAATATTCCCTGCACGCCAATTGCTTTGAGTAGGCGAAAAGAGGGGGGGGGGGATTTTGCGCGTGCCATTTACACCTCCATGTAGAATATCTGAGAATAACAAGCGACGAATGCTATCGCTGTGAGCGTCTTTTGCAAAGGAAATTGTTCCATGTAGGACCTGGTGGAGCCTTCTTTGCAAACACCTGTGTGTAATTTACACCCAATCTTTGGAAGCTGCGGGTGGAAAAAAACGACCACGAATTACAATAGAGCTGCAATTCTG
Organism: Pleurodeles waltl; assembly: GCF_031143425.1. Taxonomy (NCBI): domain Eukaryota; kingdom Metazoa; phylum Chordata; class Amphibia; order Caudata; family Salamandridae; genus Pleurodeles; species Pleurodeles waltl. The sequence continues at coordinate 947,948,717 of NC_090449.1, forward strand.
CGCTAGCTTCTTTATCTAAATGACCACGTTAGTGTGAACGTTTCTTATTAAAAATTCCTGTGAAATGACCAGTGTTTTTATTCTCCAGCCCAACATCTAAATTGTCACAAATCCGCATCATATTACAGGCTGGCAATAGTTTCTGTAAGGAAGATATAAGAAAACGCGTTTACCTGCCATCCCTCTGTGCTGCCCCGCCATCTGTCACCGTCTTGACAAATATTCCCAGCTTTTCAAGGCCCGCGTCTGCGCCAACTCCCATTCCAATAATGCTGATGCCAAGGCCGTCGTCATCTGAAAATGGTGATAACAGAAATGAAAGGAATTAAAAGAATGTACAGACTGACCCGACGTCAACTCAAGGCCGAATACTTCAACCAGCGTCCGAAGAAAACAGAGAAAACAGAGAACTAATGCTTACTGATAGAAGGGGAGGCCTTCTTTAGAGAGTGCGAATTATGTCAACTTTACTTAAGATTCCTGAGATTTCTGCTGATTATTTTCCTCTTCTAACGGTTTATATGAATGTGATTTCTTCTTTTATAGTGTAGCCAAGCAATCCCTGATTACTATGAAGAAAAGGCCGTGGGATTGCTGTGTTTGTCAAAGAAGAACTATGAAGATTATTGGTTTCCATAAAAAGAAAACTCCGCTCTTATTCTGATTTATTTATTCTTAATTAGCGTTTTTGTAGATGGATTGTAATTGGTGAGTTTGTAGTGGAAGAGTAGGAGGTTGCAGTACTAAATTGTAAAAAAAAAGAATATATATATATTTATATGTGCCGGGGCTCTTGTCAGGAAACTACTACAGCTGGCATCACCCATAGGGGAACATCTGGAACAACGACTCTGGAACCACCACATCGTTGTTAACGCCAGCAGAACCACGCTTGCGTTAACAACAACTCCCTTTTTCTCTGCCTTAACCAGCATGCGCTGAACAAGGCACATGCGTGGTTAAGGCAGAGAAAAAGGGAGTCACCATTGGGAGAGGACGCAGTCAGGTCAGTGGGGCTGGGGCAGGGTTGGGGTGGTTTTTAATGGTGGGGGGATTGATTAAAGGCTTGGGGTGGGGGGAGGTCGGGGTAGCTTGTTTTTTTAGGGGTGGGGTGGGGGGATCAGGGTAGTACTGGTTTTTAGGGGTGGAGGGATCAGGGCAGTTCTGTTTTTAGGGGCGGGGTTGGGGTAGTTTTGTTTTGGGGGTGGGGGTTGGGGTACTTTTGTTTTTAGGGGTGGGGTTTGGGGAATCAGGGTAGTTTGTTTTTTGAGGGCAGGGGGATCGGGGCAGTTCCGTTTTTAGGGGGGGTCAGGGTAGTTTGTTTTTTGGGGGTGAGGGTGGGTGATCAGGGTAGTTTGGTTTTTAGGATTGGGGGTTGTTGGTTTTTGGCGGTGGGGTGTCAGGGTAGTTTTTTTTTTTTGGTGGTCGGGGTAGTTTGTTGTTTGGAGTGGGGATGTGGGAATCGGGGTAGTTTCGTTTTTTGGGGGGTAGGTAGTTTGGTTTTTGGGGGTAAGGAGGTCGCTGGTTTTTGGGGCTAGGGTTGGGGGTGTCAGGGTAACTTTGTTTTTAGGGGCCGAGTAGTTTTATTTTTGGGGGTGGGGTCGGTTGTTTTTAGGGCGGATGGGGGTTGGGGTAGGTTTTAGGGCTCAGGGTGGGTGGGGGTATCAGGGTAGTTTTAGGGGCAGGTGGGGTAGTTTTATTTTTAGGGCGTGTTGGGGGGGTCGGGTAGTTGTATTTTTAGGGCGAGTGGGGGGCTGGCATACAAAAATCATGCATACCGTTCGACACATGCCTTTACAACAAAAAAATCATTGTAAAGGCATGCGTGGTAAAGGCATTTGTGAAAACAACGTGGTCGTTGTTCTGACCGCGTAGTTCAGGCATGTGTGATTGGTGCATGTGTTACTCCATCATACATTCCCACCGATAGCCTTTGTCAGCACTACTAATGACAATTCAGAATTTGTATACATTAAAAATGACTAATCACATCCAACCAAGCTATTCTTACAGCTTTGGGAGGCAAGTATTTGTCATCTCTAATGTATATAGCAATATTAAACAAATGTTGTTGTGTTCATTACAAAATTAGACAAGCAGCGCTGTGTGGCTGGCTGTCATAAATCCCAGTGGTGATGATTAAGTGCTGGTGCTGAGCACCGGAAACCACCGGCTCAAATTAAGCACTGGCAGGAAGGTTTAAAGGATAAGTTGGCAGTAAAGAAAAAGCATGTCATGGACAGTCTAAAAGTAAATTTGCTAGAAAAATGGTAGCATTAGGAGGTAATTTGCAAACTGGGGAAGGGTTGCTAATTATCTTACCCCTGCGGTGGAGAGCTCCAGAGAAGAGGAATGGTTCTGGAGAAGGACTTGACCCAATGCCAGGAAGGTCCTGATTTTTTTAACCCAGTTAAAGTACAACTTTACTTCAGATGTTGCTCATAGTGCCTGAAACACTCACAGTGGAAAAGAGATAGTTTGGTTGTGGTTGGCAGAGAGTTTGGTGTCTCAGACAGACAAAATTATATTTAATTCCAGCCTCCATGTGAAACAAGTGCAGACCGCTCAGCACTGGGAAAATGTGAATGAAGTTTTCTGCCATAGGCATAAGTCTTACAGCTTTATATGTGATGGTTCTTGGAACAGCCAGCTCTGGGGAAAGTGTTGTATGCCTGGTGGGGTTGTGGATATGCCATTATAGAAATTGGGCTACTGGTTGATGGGGGTGAAATCCTACTCAAGCAGTAAGCACAATCCTTGTCAGGGTAAAGTCACAAGCAAATCCCAGATAAACCAGTTCTCACCCGCTGGAAGTTTGGAACGGAGCAGCCAGGTTTAAATTAGAGACAATGTGCAAAGTATATGTGCAACATTTGAAATAGTAACAAAGTCAAAACACAACATAATAAAAATACCACATTAATTTAGAAAAATAGAGTAAAATGTAATAAATACTTGTTAGAAAGGGGGTCTTTTGTTGGCAGTCAGGTTGCTACCTGTGCAAGCAGGTACCCTCACTCTAGTCAGGGTTGAGGAGAAACACACCCGGTTAATCTTCGCTCACTCCCTTGGTAGCTTAGCATGAGCAGAAAGGCTTAACCCAGAGGCAATGTGTAAAGTATTTCTACCAGCACACACAGTTATACAGGGAAAACACTAAAAAATGGACACCACACCAGTTTGGAAAAATAACCAATATGTATCTAAATCAAACAAGACCAAAATGACAAAAATCCAACATACACAAGCAAAGTTATGAATTTTTAAAGATTAAACTTCAATGTAGCACTTAGAAACACAAGTGCTTCAATTTGGTGATATCACAGCATCGTGATGGAGTCGTTCCCAACAATCTGGCGCTAATAGCGTCAGTCACGGAGTCACACGGACCCCCAGGTACAGTAACTTATGTAAATGAGGAAACAAGCTGATGCACAGAGTTGGGGATTGAGGTGTGGTTGGATCCGGTGTGGCGTAGGTTCTGGTGTTGCGGAGCAAAAGCATTGGTGCAAGGCATCGGGTTCTTGCTTCGGGGCTGCGGAGGTGAGGAGGTGTCAATGCGAAGTGTTGGATCCGTGCACTTCCGGTGGGCTCAATATCTGGCGATTACGGTGTGGTGCAGCGAAGTTAGGTGTGACGGACATTGGTGACACGGCATTTCGGGGCTCATGGAGTCACTGACTTCGGTGAGGCTGCTGCGGCATCTGGCCTGCGGGGTCGTCGCACTCCAGCGAGGACCACGGCTTCAGTTGCAGGCTGAGTCGCGGAATCTGGCAGCGGCATCGGACGACTTCGGACTGAAGTCGGTGCACATGTTTCTTCTTGGCTTTCCACCAGCTTCTCCTTTCATGGGCCCAGGGACTGGATTAGGCACCACTTGGCAGGGTAGGAGTCTCAGCAGAGTCCAGGTGCTGGTAGAGGAAGTCTTTGATGGCCCTAAGACATCAGAACAGGGGGCAAGCTCAGTCCAAGCCCTTGGAGATACCTCTCAAGCAGGAATATACCACAAAGTCCAGTATTTGTCTCCCCAGGTAAAAGCAGCAACTACAGGATAGCCCAACAAAGCACATTCACAGGCCGGGGCAGCACTTCTCCTTCAGCTCTTCTCCTGGCAGAGGTTCCTCTTGAATCCCTGAAGTGAGTCTGGGGTTTTGGGTCCAGTACTTAAACCTCTTTCTGCCTTTGAAGTTGCCCAACTTCAAAGAAAAGTCTCTGTTGTTTACAGGATCCTGCCTTGCCCAGGCATGGCTCCAGACACACACCAGGTGTACGTGACCACTCCTCCCTCCAGTCTGGCCCAGATGGCCCATCAGAATATGCAGGTTACACCCCAGCACCGTTTGTGCCACTGTCTAGTGGAGATGCACAATCAGCCCAACTGTCAGTCTGACCCAGACAAGAAATCCACAAGCAGGCAGAGTCACAGAATGGTTTAAGCAAGAAAATGCCCACTTTCTAAGCATTTTCAAACTAACAATCTTAAAACCACCTTCACTAAAAGATGCATTTTTAGATTGTGAGTTCGGAGACCCCAATCTTTATATTTCTATCCCCTCTCCAAGGGAAACTGCACTTTAAGGATATTTAAAGGCAGCCCGCATGTTAACCTGCGAGAGAGATAGGCCTTGCAACAGTGAAAACCGAATTTGGCAGTATTTCACTGTTAGGACATGTAAAAAAACACAGGTACATGTCCTACCTTTAACATACACTGCACTGTGAGTGCACTTGCCAAGTCGAATTGGCAATTTAAAAACTGCACACAAAGACACTGCAGTGGAAGGACTGAGCCATGTTTACAGGGCTACTCATGGGGGTGGCACAATCAGTGCTGCAGCCCCCTTAGTAGCATTTGATTTACAGGCTGAGCACATCTGCTGTACTTTCCTAGGGACTTACTAGTACATCAAATATACCAATTATAGAAAAGCCAATTACACATACAATTTCACATAGGGAGCACTTGCACTTTAGCACTGGCCAGCAGTGGTAAAGTGCCCAGAGTAATAAAAACAGCAAAAGCAGAGTCCCGCACACAGCAACAACCTGGGAAGTAGAGGCAAAGAGTTAGGGGAGACCACGCCAAGGATGCTAGGTCTGACATGTGTCCCCCCAGCTGAAAGTGGAAAGAACTAACCACCCTCCTGGGAGTTCTCTTCACTAAGGCGTAAGAACCTGGACAGACCACCAGCATTGGCGTGTTCTGTGCCAGGACGGTGTTCCACCGTAAAGTCCATCCCCTGTAGGGAAATGGACCACCTCAACAGTTTTGGATTTTCACCCCTCATCTGCATTAACCATCTAAGGAGCCTGTGATAGGTCTGAACCCGGGAGTGAGTCCCAAACAAGTAGGATCTTAGCTTCTTCAGCGCCCAGACCGCAGCAAAAGCTTCACGCTCAATTGCACTCCACCTGCATTTCCGGGGAAGTAACCTCCTACTGATGACGGCTGCAGGTTGATCTAAGCCCTCTTCATTTAGCTGTGACAACACTGCTCCTACACCAAGCTCTGAAGCATCAGTCTGCACAACAAGTTCTTGAGAGAAGTCAGATGCCTATAGCACAGGTGCCGTGCACATGGCTGCCTTCAGGGCATCAAAAGCTGTCTGGCAAGACTCAGTCCCGATCACTTTCTTTGGTTGCTTCTTGGAAGTCAACTCTGTTAAGGGACCAACAATGGTGCCATACCCCTTAACAAACCTCCTATTGTAACCTGTGAAATGAGGCTGAAAAAGGCTCTCAAATCAGTCTGGGTCTTGGGGGGCTCCCAAGCTAGAATAGTGTCAATCTCAGGTTGTAGGGGTGCAGCCTGGCCACTCCCCACCTGGTGTTCTAAGTACACTACACAGCCCTGCCCTAGTTGGCACTTGCTAGCTTTCATAGTGAGGACTGCTTTCTGCAGGGCCTCTAACACTTTACAGAGGTGCTGCAAGTGTACGCCCCAAGTAGAGCTGAACACAGAAATGGCATTCAGGTAGGCTGCACTGAAATCATACAGTCCACCCAACACCTGGCTAACCAGCCTCTGAAAAGTGGCAGGGACATTTTTTCATCCCAAAGGGCATCACCCTAAACTGGTGTTGCCCATCTGGGGTAGAAAATGCAGACCTCTCCTTATCCCCCTCAGTCAGAGCAATTGCTCAATATCCAGAGGTCAGATCAAAAGTACTTCGATATTTGGAAACCCCTAACGGATCAATTAGCTCATGAGCTTAGGGCATGGCGTTTGCGTCAGTCTTCGTGACCACAATGAGTCCCTGGTAATCCACACAGAACCTGAGTTTGGGAGTGGCAGCAGGAGTAGCAGCTTTTTGGACCAAGACCACAGGACTGGCCCAATGGCTACTGGAAAACTCAAACATTTTGGATACTTCATCCTTAATGCTGGCCCTAACCTTGTCAGTCACCCTGTAAAATTTGTTTCACAGGTGAACTGTCCCCAGTGTCCACAACATGTATGCACAAGTGTGTGACCCCTGGGATCAAGGAAAAGAGAGAGGCAAACTGTCCCAACACTTGGCGACAGACCCTCTGTTGTTCTAGATTCAGTGAGGGGGAGAGGGTCACACCCTCTGCTGAACAAACTTTCTCTTTGGCAGACAGGAGGGCAGGAAGCGGTTCACTCTCTTCCACCCCATCATCTGTTGCCAAGAGCATAGTCACTTCTGTCCTCTCAAAGTGGGGCTTGAGGCAGTTCACGTTGAGGACCCTCAAAGGGTTCCTAGGAGCCGCAAGTTCACCAGATAGGTGACATCACTCTTGAGCTCCACCACCTCAAAAGGCCCAGTCCACTTATCCTGGCGAGAGCGAGCATCCACTGAGGCCATCACCCACACTTTTTGTCCAGGATGAAACTCAACCAGAGTGGCATTCTGGTTATACCACCATTTCATATCTTCCTGGCTTGCTTCCAAGTTCTCTTGAGCGAGCTTCCTGAAGCGGGCAGTCTGGTTCCTAAAAACCAGCATGTAACTGAATAAATCCTGGGGGGCTTACTGGAGGCCTTCTCCAAGCCTTCCCTAACCAGACTCAAGGTTCTCCTCACAGGGTGGCCACACAACAACTCAAAAGGGCTAAATCCAAGGCTCTTTTGTGGCATCTCCCCATAGGCGAACAGAAGGCATGGCAAGAGGACGTCCCACTTACGCATCAAGGGCTCTGACAGGCCCATAATCATGCCCTTCAAGGTGAGGTTAAATCTCTCAACCAGACCGTTTCCTTGGGGATGGTAAGGAGTGGTAAACTTGTAGGTTACCCCACACTCCTTCCATAGAGACTTCATATATTTAAATATGAAGTTGGCACCCCTGTCAGATACCACCTCCTTGGGGAACCCCATGCAGTAAAACCCCCCATCAATGTACGTCCCACCGCATGGGCTGTGATTGACTTCAGAGGTATAGCTTCTGGGTACCTGGTGGCATGGTCCACCAAGATCAGGATAAACCTGTTGCCCATGGCTTTCTTGTGATACAGAGGCCCCACAATGTCAATACCAACCCTTTCAAAGGGGGTGCTGACAACAGGAAAGGGTTGGAGGGGTGCCTTACATTTCCCCACACTCTTACCACTTGCCTGATAAGATTGGCAAGACCTACGGTGAGCATCAAAGTGCCTGTGCATTTGGGGTCAGTGTAAGTAGGAGACAAGCCATTCCAAAGGTCTTGTCCTGCCCCAAATGTCCAGCTAAAGGCACATCATGAGCTAGACCTAGTAGGAAGGTTCTGAAGCACTAGGCTACCATCAGCACACAGGCTGTCCCAGGTTCAGCAACCTTAAGCTCGCTATATAGAAGGCCATCCTCCCAATAAATTAAGTGTGAACCAGACTCCTTGCCAGACACCTGGTCTGCAGCCTGCTGTTGCAAACCTTCTAGGGTAGGGCATGCTTTCTGTACCCCACAGAGTGCTTCCTTGGTGGGACCCCTTACTGCTGCCACTGAGTCAGCTCGGGCACCTGCCCCAGTTCAGCCACCTATTCCCTTGTTCAGCCTCCTTCCAGACCGTGGGAACTTCTGGGGCGGGTTTCCTGTGCCCCTTGCCCTTCCTCCTTCTAACAGTCACCTGGGCCACTCTTTCAGGCTCCAGGGCCTCCTGATCACTCTGACGGGCTGCCATGAACCAGGTGGACACACACACCCACCCAGGCAACCCCAGAATCTCCAAGTGAGACCTGTGTTCCACCTCCTTCCAAGGGGAATACTCCAGGTAATTGGCAAGCAGACAATCTACAGGCACGGTTGGACTCACAGCTGCTCTCAAGGCAGCTGAGCCCCCACCCATTCAAAGGGAACCTGTGCTACTTTGCACAGGTGCTCTGAGTTGTCTACCGCAACTACTTGGTGAATTGCATGGGGAACTACCTGCCTCTCAGACACCAGGTGACTTCTCACAGTAGTCACACTTGCTCCTGTGTCTTTCTGAGCCTCCACCATCTGTCCATTGATGGTCACCCACTGCCTGTATTTCTTAGTCTTTTCAGGCACAAGGGTCCTCTGGACCATCTTACTGTCCCCAAGGGAGACAAGGGTCATCTCAGCCGGCTCCCACCGACATTGAATCAACTCCTCCCGAAGCACTACACTGGCCAAACCCTTGACTGAGCACCAGTGGGTGCCGGTGTCTACTTGGGACATTTGAGATCCCCCCCTCACATGACCTACCTGGTCACATGCATAACAATTGCGGGGACGCCTATCTGCAGGTTTCCCTGTAGCGATCCATGGATTCTTTTCACTGAGGGGCTGGGAATCCTTACCCTGGGAAATAGGTTGGGGCCCTTTAGAGAACTCCCCCTGTTTGCCCTTACTCCCTCACTTCTTCTGAAGGGGACCCTGCCCACCCTTGGCATGGTCTCTCCCTTACCCCTTTTGGACCCTGGTGCTCTCCTAACGATCTGCTTCCTGCACAAGCTTCCTGGGGTATATCAGCTCTGGAAAACAAAGACTGTACAAGTGCTCCCAAGCAATTAAGTTGTAAAGCCCCTCAGAAGTTGTTACCTTACTGCCCTTCACCCAACCTTCCAGTGCCCTCCAAAAAGAGTCCACACATTCAAACCATGTTTGGGATTCCTTCTTTTTGTAGGACCTAAACCTGTCCTTATACTGCTCTGGGGCGAGACCATACCTTGTGAGTAGTGCGTCCTTCATTATGGTGTAGGTGAGTCCCTGAGGATCCTCTAAGGATGTCAAGGTATCCCTCAGTTCCGCCTCAAAGTGGTTCCACAGACCCACCCCTTCAGGGACCATGTGTATGTGGAGAGCAGACCCATACCCTTTGAACCACAAGTATATGTCATCCTCCCTCTTGTAATCTTTAACTAGGTCTTCGGGAATGCGCACCCTCCTCTCAGGCTGCACTGAGGTACTGCTGCCACCATCTCTCCAAGACTGGCTTCGCTGATCTAGTTCCCTTAAACTAAGCTCATGAGCCAGCAGTATCTTCTCCTTAATGGCAAGCCTCCTCTCCTCTATCTCTATTTTGAGCTTCTCCAACACAAATTGGTGCACTCTCTCTGCCTGTCTGTCCTGCAACTCTTCAGGAGTCAAACCCTCAGAGGCATCTCTACTATGCCCTCATGACTGTCTTGCACGTCCTCACCCTCAATCTCTTCCTCTGTGTGCCCCTCAACCTCCTTGGCTGTCACCCAGGCCCTCAGTGCCTTTTGCAGCTCTCCTTTCCTGGCGGAGCTCCTAATGGGACAGGCAAGATCCTTACCGAACTGTTTCAGTTGGGCAACTGTATAGCTCTCCAGCTTCTCCTACTCAAAAACAGCTCCAGCTGTTGCATCTCCAGATTCAATCAATCAATCAATCAGGGGATTTGTATAGCGTGGCTAATCACCCTTGAGGGTCACTAGGCGCTGGGGGAAGGAAGAGGGGTGGAAGGATCAGTCGAAGAGCCAGGTCTTGAGGTCCTTCCTGAACTGAGACAGGGTGGAGGATTGCCTGAGGTGGATGGGGAGGGTGTTCCAGGTCTTGGCAGCGATGAGGGAGAAGGATCTTCCTCCGGCTGTTGTTTTCTGGATGCGGAGGGACCTTGGTGAGGGCCTGGTGGGCGGACCAGAGCTGTCTGGCAGGAGTGTAGAAGGAGAGTCTATGGTTGAGGTAGGATGGTCCCGCGTTGTGTAGGGCCTTGTAGGCCTGGGTCAAGAGCTTAAAGGTGACTCTCTTGTCGATAGGCAAACAGTGTAGGTCTCTTAGGAGGGCGGAGGTGTGGCTGTGTCGTGGGGCGTTCTTGATGAGCCAGGCAGAGGTGTTTTGGATGCGTTGTAGTCTTCTCCGGGTCTTGGCGGTGGTTCCGGCATAGAGAGCATTGCCGTAGTCGAGTCGGCTGCTGACAAGGGTATGGGTGACTGTCCTTCTGGTTTTGGTGGGGATCCATTTGTAGATCTTTCAGAGAATGCGCAGGGTGTGGAAGCAGCCCGATGAGAGAGTGCTCACCTGTCTGTCCATTGAGAGCGATGAGTCTAAGATGACGCTGAGGTTGCAGGCGTGGTCGGTGGGGGCATTTCCGAGTGTGGAGGGCGACAAGGAGTCATTCCAGGCAGAGGGTGCAGAGCCGAGGATGAGGACTTCTGTTTTGTCCGAATTCAGATTGAGGCAACTATCTTTCATTCAGACGCCAACTGCTTTCCTTCCTTCGTGGAAATTATTTTTGGCAGTGGTCGGGTTATTGGTGAGGGAGACTCTCAGTTGGGTGTCGTCGGCGTAGGACACAATATTGAGTGCGTGGCTTCTGACAATGGTGGCTAGATTGAGACATTATGGCAAGTCAAAAGTGCAACGTTCCAAGGCAGAACAAAGAGTTTCAAGTGGGAAGTTCAAAAGTAAAAAATGGAAGCATATGAAGTCCAAGAAGAGAAAATGAAAAAACAAACTCACAAAACAAGTGGTATGTGGTTGTGTAATGGTCTGCACTGAAAACAGTAGTGTACACTTAATATCTGTATGTCAAGTACAGATACAAGATCAATCCAACCGCTGCCACCAATGTTAAAAATGGGGTCTTTGGTTGGCAGTCAGGTTGCCCCCAGTGCAAACAAGGAGGTAGAGTAGAAACACACCCGGTTAACCCCCGCTCACTCCCTTGATAGCTTGGCATGAGCAGAAAGGCTTAACTTAAAGGCAATGTTTACAGTATTTGTACCGACACACACAGTAATACAGGGAAAACACTACAAAATGTACATCACACCACTTTAGAAGAATAACCAATATTTATCTAAATCAAACAAGACCAAAACAACAAACATCCAACATACACAAGCAAAGTTCTGAATTTCTAAAGATTAAACTTCAATGTAGCACTTAGAAACACATGCGCTTCGATTTGGTGATATCACAGCATTGTGACGGATTCTTTCCCAACAATCCAGCACTAATGGTGCAGGTCACAGAGTCACACGGGCCCCCAGGTACAGTGCCTTTTGTAATTGAGGAAAGAAGCAGGTGCACGGAGTCGGGGATGGAGGCATCGCTGGATCTGGTGCAGCATCGGGTTCGGTGCTGTGGAGCGAAGGAGTGGGGACGTCAGTGCGAGGCGTTGGGTCCTTGCTGTGGAGGTGAGACGGCATGAGTGCGAAGCGTTGGATCCGCGTGCTTCCGACGGGGTTGATATCAGGCGGGTACGTCATGGTACGGCAAAGTCGGGTGTCACGGATGTCGGTGACACAGCACTTTGGGACTTACGGAGTGCCAGACTTCAGCGAGGCTGCTGCGGTGTCAGGCCTGTGGCATCATCGCACTCCAGTGAGAACAACAGCTTCAGTTGCAGGCGGCAGTGCAGAATCAGGCAGCGGCGTCAGTGTGGAGTCGTCCGAAGTCGGTGCACTTGGTTCTTCTTGGTTTTCCAACAGCTTCTCTTTTCAAGGGCCCAGGGACTGGATTAGGCACCACTTGGCAGGGTATGAGTCTCAGCGGAGAGTCCAGGTGCTGATAGAGGAAGTCTTTGATGGCCCTAAGACTTCAGAACAGGGGGCAAGTTCAGTTCAAGCCCTTGGAGATACCTCTCAATGAGGAATATATCTCAAAGTCCAGTCTTTGTTCCTTTCGCAGGCAGAAGCAGCAACTGCAGGATAGCCCAACAAGGCACAGTCACGGGTAGGGGCAGCACTTCTCCTTCAGCCCTTCTCCTGGCAGAGGTTCCTCTTGAATCCTTGAAGTGATCTGAAGTCTGGGGTATTAAGTCCAAATCTTATACCCCTTTCTGCCTTTGAAGTTGCCCAACTTCAAAGAAAAGTCTATGTTGTTTACAGGATCCTGCCTTGCCCAGGCATGGCTCCAGGCACACACCAGGGGGTTGGAGACTGCTTTGTATGAGGGCAGGCAAAGACATTTCAGGTGTAAGGGACCACTCCTCCATCCAGCCTAGCCCAGATAACCCATCAGGATATGCAGGTTATACCCCAGCGCCCTTTGTGTCACTGATAGTAGAGACACAAAAACAGCCCAACTGTCCGTCTGACTTAGACAAGGTATCCACAAACAGAGGGAGTCACGGAATGGTTTAAGGAAGAAAATGCCCACTTTCTAAAAGTGGCATTTTCAAACTAAAAATCTTCACTAAACGATGTATTTTTTAATTGTGAGTTCAGAGACTCTAAACTCCTTATGTTTATTTGCACTCCAAGGGAAACTGCACTTTAAGGATATTTAAAGGCAGCCCCCATGTTAACCTATTAGAAAGACAGGCCTTGCAACAGTGAAAAACAAATTTGGCAGTATTTCCCTTTTAGGACATGTAAAAACACACAGGTACATGTCCTACTTTTAACATACACTGCACCCTGCCCCTGGGGCTACCTAGGGCCTACCTTAAGGGTGCCTTACATGTATAAAAAGGGGAGGTTTAGGCTTGGCAAGCGAGTGCACTTGCCAAGTCGAATTGGCAGTTTAAAAACTGCACATACAGACACTGCAGTGGCAGGTCTGAGCCACATTTACAGGGCTACTCATGTTGGTGGCACAATCAGTGCTGCAGGCCCACTAGTAGCATTTGCAGGCCTTGGCCACCTCTAGTGCACTTTCCTAGGGACTTACTAGTGAATCAAATATGCCAATTATGAAAAAGCCAATTACACATAGAATTTCACATAGGGAGCACTTGCCCTTTAGCATAGACATCAGTGGTAAAGTGCCCAGAGTAAGAAAAACAGCAAAAACAGAGTCCAGCACACAGGAACAAGCTGGGAAGTAGAGGCAAAAAGTTAGGGGAGATCACACCAAGGATGCCAGGTCTAACAATAACTTAAGACCAAATTTCCAAAAATGCAATCAGTTAATTCAGAGATATGTAACTTTAGAGTTTTATGTGAAAATAGCGCTCAAATCATAAAACTCCCACTGTGGTTATCTGGTCGTAAGGACTGGGACAAAGTCACAAGTTCAGGCCGACCGCGATGAACTGTGGTCCAGCTACAAGGACCCAGTTAGACCCGCTGAACAAGAGTACCTCAAATCCTGGTTGCAAATAGATGTGGAGTCCCATGACAAGGATGCGTCGCACGGCAGAGGCGATGCGAGGTCCAGACGAGGAGATACTCAAGCAGCAGTAATTCTGGGGAGCTGTAAAGTGCTATGTGATGTCCTTGCGTGGAGATGCATCATGGGGGTTCTGGCAGGCTGTGTTGGGAAAGGTGGTGTCCTTGTGTGGAGATGCATTGTACAGCAGCAGTTCCAATGAGCTGTGATAGGTGATGAGAATGCCACACAGCAGAGGTTTTGCATCAGTTTCAAGGATGATGCGTTGAGCAACAGAGGCGATGTGCCAGTTCTGCGAGAGATGCACTGCTGAGGAGATGAATCGGTTCTGCCGAATCCACAGATGGGCTGGCAGAGCACCTACACACCCACTGTCAATGGTCCAGGAATGGGTTGACACCTCTTGCGAGGGCAGGACTTGCAGATGGCAGAGTCTGCGTGCTATGTTCAAGGTGATTGGAAGCCTGTTCTGTCTCTGAAGCTTCTGATCAGGAGGCCAGACAATTAGCCCTTGGAGTCCCTTTGGGGTTCTGGGCTTAAATGTGCAGGTCTGATCTTTCCCACCCACACAAGAAGGCCATAGGTCAACATAGCAGGGCAGCCGTCCTTCTGGCCAGCAATGTAGCAGAGTGGCAGTCCTTTCACCAGCAAGCAGTCCTTCTTCCTAGCAGGGTCCAGAAGTGCACGAAAGAGTTGCAGGTCTGAAGTCCAATATTCATACTTGGTGCCCACTTTGAGGTAGAAGTGTCAAGAACCTCCCTTCCTCCCTGTCTTGGCCCAAGCTTGTCTGGGGTAACAAAAGACCAGTGTCAAATCCTTTGTGAGCATGCTCAGGCAAGCCTTTGTGATGTGCAAGTGTGGTAGGTGGCAGTTCCTTCCCTTTATTAAATAACAGTGGCCGATCCTGCCAACACCTACCTTCCCTTTGCCTCACTGTCAGGGAGCAATACACAAGGACCACCTGCCAGCTACACCTAGTCATGTGACCCAGGAGAAGGCTGCAGACACCAAATGATTAGGACAAGAAAATTCCAACTTTCTAAAAGTGGCATTTTTAGAACTGTAACTAAAAATCCAACTTTATCGTTAAAGAGGGATTTTAATTTCAATACTTTAGACAACAAACTCAACCTGCTCTCAACTGAAAGTTATCACTTATTAAATGTAATAAGGTAACAAAAAGTTATCCTATGGAAGAGGTAGGCCTTGCAGTAGTAAAAAACGGATTTAAGAATTTTTCACTGCCAGGACATACCACTGCCAGGACATACCAAATATAAAAGTATATTTCCCATTCCTTAAATAAGCTGCACCCTGCCCTCTGGGCTGTTCAGGGCCTACACTAGGGGTGACTAATATGTATTAACATAAAGGGTTTGGGCCTGGAAAGAGGTTTATTTTGCTAGGTCGAAATGGTAGTTTACAACCACACACACAGGCTGCAATGACAGGCCTGAGACACATTTAAGGGGCTACTTAAATAGACAGCACAATGAGTGCTGCAGACCCAGTAGTACCATTTAATTTACAGGCCGTAGATACATGTAGTACCACTTGATTAGGGACTCACAAGTAGATATAGATGCCACTTGAGTGCAAGCCAATTCTACCAATCTACCATGTTTGAAGGAAAGGCGACAAACACTTTATCCCTGGTTAGCAGTGGTAAAATGTGCAGAGTCCTAAAAGCCAACAAAAATGTGTTAAACAAACAGGAGGGTGGAGGCAAAAAGTTTGGGGAGGACCATAGAAAAAGCAAAGTCCAACACAACACCCTCCAGCCAGCCAGGGTAGACTAACCAATACCTTGATGGGCTTCCCTGCATAAGCAATAGAACATGGACAAAGGCCCTGTTATGCAGGGCCGTTGTCATTTCTATGCCTCTCTGAACTCAGTTGAATCCCTCTGTCTACACTCTCCTGAGCCACTGCACTGACCCATGGGGAACCCTTCTCCTCATCTGTGGACCCCATCTGTACAGAACCGAACCCTGACTTACTCACAGATGCATCCCAGTTGGGAGACAGTATTGCCATGACCAACAAAGTGATGTGTCCCACCCCATCCCTAGGGCCAGCCATCTGTCCCCAATCCAAAGAAAACTCTGCCCATAAGGATAGTAACCAACAGAGACTACAATATTAAGAGCCAGGCCAAGGCAATCCATGGTTCTCTGACCTCTGTGGTTTCTCAGAGTGGGTGATAGGCACCCTACTTCCACTCTCCTTCCCAACAGTCCAGGGGTGGTAGCCAGAGACTGGCTACTCAGCTCAGGGTTTGTACCCTGAGACTAAACAGGTGCATGGTGAACAAGGACTTCCACGGGGAACCACCACCCCCTTCAAGGGTGACACACACTGTCTGTGAAATGCAGGGGCCTGCCCAGTGCAGGTCTCCAGCCCTCTGTCTCTTTGGGAGCACAGGAAACACTCCCAGGTCAGAAGTGGCCTCACAAGAGGCACTCTTGTGGTGCTCTGTTTTACGACCTGGTAACCACTAATCCACTACTCCTCCCACTATTGATTGGTTCCACCTCCTGCTCTTCCATCTGGGCCTCTGTTTGCTGCCTTTGGGAGTGGTGCTCCCAGAAAACGAAGCTGTTAGGGCACCATGGACAGCCGCCCCTCCCAATTCTCCTGACACCAGTGGCAACTAATTTCTTAGAATGCAGTCTATGGGCATCTGGGGACTAACTATGGGGGTCATTCTGACCTCGGCGGTAAAAGGCGCTTACCGCCGGTCAGAAGACCGCCATAACACCGCCGCGGTAAACCGCCACGGTCATTCTGACCTGCAACTGGCAAACCGCCAAAAACCCGACATCCACAAAAGTCCGGCACACCAACGGGCAGCGCAAAACAGGCGATGACCAAACCTCCACCGTCACGCCAACAGAAATACGCCCATGCCATTCCGACCCACAAATCCTCGCAGCGGTCTTTCAACCGCGGTATACCATTGGCGGTACACACCGCCGCGCTCAAAATACACACACCTTTACAAAACACTACCACATTGGACAAATCAAAATACACACACCTGAGACACATACACACACCACTCCCACACACCCAATTAAATATAAAACACACACCCACATCACCCACAAACCCCTACGACCAGAATTGCGACTGAAGGACAGAGAGAGACAGCACAGCATAGAGTAGACCATCACACAGAGGCAAATCACAACATCACCCACACAATTTCCACGCACAAAACACCATACACCACCACACTCACCACACACTACAACACATACACCACCCCTCACCTCATCCACACCACCCCATGGCACCCCAAAGACACCCCAGGTTCTCTGACGCAGAACTCAGGGTCATGGTGGAGGAAATAGTTTGTGTAGAGCCCCAGCTCTTCGGTGCACAGGTGCAGCACACCACCATTGCCAGGAAGATGGAGCTATGGAGCAGAATAGTGGACAGGGTCAACGCTGTGGGACAGCATCCACGCAATCGGGACGACATCAGGAAGCGGTGGAATGACCTACAGGGGAAGGTGCGTTCCATGGTATCAAGGCACAACATCGCGGTACAGCGGACTGGCGGCGGACCCCCACCTACTCCCCCAGAATTCACAGCATGGGAGGAGGAAGTCTTGCACATCCTGCATCATGAGGGCCTCGCAGGAATAGGCGGAGGAATGGACTCTGGTAAGGCAAATCTCCACTACTTCATTCCCCCCACCCCACCTGCATGCCAAATCATACCCCCACCCTCACCCCCACCCCCATCACACCAACTCCTTGCAAATGGCTCACCATCACAACCCACCCATCCCAAAACCTAGTCCTGCATGCCTCCCCAAAGCATGGACACCCATCACCAAAGCATGCCCACTGCACACACCCATCACCCCCACAAGCCACCGTCACAAAAGCCCCCACAAGGGAATGCCAGCACTGGGGTACACGGTCACCCACCCATTACACGAAATGCCACACACAGAAGCAATAACCATACTCTTATACCCCTGCAGGACCCGAACGCCACCACATCGCCACGGAGGGTCCAGAGATGTCCATCCCACCCCCAGAAGAGGCCCCCAGTGATGACAGCAGCTCTGTCTCCCTGGACCCAGATGACCAGCCCGGCTCATCGGGGACCTCGGGACAGTCGGTTCCCAACAGACAGCCACAGGCTACACCAGACCTAACCCCCTCTGGGAACACCAGCACAGCTCCCACCCAGCGGGCCCATGCCTCTGTCTCCAGGACACGTCAATCAGCGGTGTGTCCACCACTACAGGGCACCCAGGTTGACCCACCACCCCAACAACAACAGGGACCTGGGGGCAGTGGTAGTGGGCACACCGTCCAGGGGACAGAGGCCCAGGGAAACAGGGGAACTGGGAGGGCTGCTGTGCGACAGGGGGGGGGACAGGCCCAGGGAACCGACTCTCCAAGAGGCCCTCTCCTCCATCATGGGAGCATACCACCGCTCCCAGGAGACGATGGCTACGGTACTGGCCAGGTTCCAGGAGATCCAGGTACTGCAGGAGGAACAGTACATGGGGTTCAGAGAGGAATTGAGGAACATTAGTTCCGCAATGGGGACCATCGTCGTGGCCCTTAACCAGATAGTCACCACATTGCGGGACCATGTGGCACCACAAAGGGCCCCTGTCACTAGCCTGGACCAGGAACAGCCTACCACCTCCACTGGCGCTAGTGGACAAGAGGCCCCCACACAACGACAGGCCACCAGAACCCCACCTCCTGCAGAAGAAGAACCACCCCGCAAGCGGCACCTGAGATCTCACAAGAAGACAGAGTAGGATGCCAAGACCCCCGCCAGCAAAGGATACCCCCTGATGTCATCCCACTGTCCCACATTGTCACCCTGTCCAACCTTGAACTGCCCCTGCTCCATCCTTCCACAGGCATATGGACAATGCACCTGTGAGACTGAAAACTGGACTCTGCCATGGACATTACTCCACCATCACCCATCACCGTTTCACAATCATGTTCCTAAATGTAGCACTTTAATAAAATCACTTATTGCACTTAAAAAATCTGGAGTCTGCTTGTATTTTGAACAAATGTATTAGACATAACGGTGCAATCATGTTCAGTCACATTGTGATGACAACATACCACTTTCACATAGCTGTAGTCCATGGGCAAACAAAGCAGAGGTCACGCAGTGGGGCCCACAGCTCTGAAAACGGAAGGGAAAGTCACAACTCAGTTAACAGGAACTGGGGGGAAACTCAGACAGTAGAGAGGCAGGAGACTTTAAGTAAATGTAAAATGGAGTGGTTGATTCGTACCTGTGTGCTACTGAAAATACTGTTGAATCACAGTGTCCCTGTTGTCTGTGTCGTCTCTGTCGTCTTCCTCCTCTTCACTCTCCACAGGCTCCACAGCTGCTACAACACCACCATCTGGACCATCCTCCTGCAGGAAAGGCACCTGGCGTCGCAAAGCCAGGTTGTGAAGCATACAGCAGGCCACGATGATATGGCACACCTTCTTTGGTGAGTACATTAGGGATCCACCGGTCATATGCAGGCACATAAACCTGGCCTTCAGGAGGCCGAAGGTTCTTTCTATAATCCTCCTAGTTCGCCCATGGGCCTCATTGTAGCGTTCCTCTGGCCTTGTCCTGGGATTCCTCACTGGGGTAAGTAGCCACGACAGGTTGGGGTAACCAGAGTCACCTATTAGCCACACACAGTGTCTCTGTAGCTGTTCCATCACATAAGGGATGCTGCTATTTCGCATGATGTACGCATCATGCACTGACCCAGGGAACTTGGCATTTACATGGGAGATGTACTGGTCAGCCAAACAGACCACCTGGACATTCATTGAATGATAACTTTTTCTGTTCCTGTACACCTAATCACTTTCACTGGGGGGAACCAAAGCCACATGAGTCCCATCAATGGCACCAATGATGTTGGGGATATGTCCAAGGGCATAGAAATCACCCTTCACTGTAGCCAAATCGCCCACCTCAGGGAAAACAATGTAGCTCTGCATGTATTTCATCAGGGCAGACAACACTCTGGACAAAACCTTAGAAAACATAGGCTGAGACATCCCTGATGATATGGCCACTGTTGTTTGGAATGATCCACTTGCCAAAAAATGGAGTACTGACAGAACCTGCACCAGAGGGGGAATCCCTGTGGGTTGGCGAATGGGGGACATCAGGTCTGGCTCCAGCTGGGCACACAGTTCCTGTATAGTGGCTCTGTCAAGCCTGTATGTCAGTATGACATGTCTTTCTTCCATTGTCGACAGGTCCACCAGCGGTCTGTACACAGGAGGATTCCTCCATCTCCTCGCAAGTCCCAGCGGACGGTGCCTAGGAAGGACAAC
The DNA here is from genome assembly GCF_031143425.1 of Pleurodeles waltl. Classification (NCBI taxonomy): domain Eukaryota; kingdom Metazoa; phylum Chordata; class Amphibia; order Caudata; family Salamandridae; genus Pleurodeles; species Pleurodeles waltl. The sequence goes on from NC_090449.1 coordinate 947,968,547, forward strand.
ATGGAGCACAGAGTCAAGCAACCCACAGGTACGTAACCACAGCTTGCACAGTACACGATTCGCTATGCATTGAAAAGTGATGATATTTCTTTTCCCACCCTGTCCATGTCACATAGGTCAGCGCCCATCAGAAGATCGACATTTGGCGTGCCATCGCCAAGGACGTCCGGGCCCTGGGGGTCCACAACAGACGGGGCACCCACTGCCGCAAGAGGTGGGAGGACATCCGCACGGGAGCAGAAAGACCGCCGAGGCTCTGCTGGGCATGGCCTCCCAACCTAGGAGGGGTGCCACACGGCAATTGACCCCCCTGATGTCCCGGATCCTGGCGGTGGCCTACCCCGATTTGGATGGGCGCGTGAGGACATCACAGCAGACACAAGGGGGTGAGTCTCAGCACATTCTGCTATATCAGCGCACAGTGGAGGTGTCTGGGTGGTGGAGGAGGGCTGTGGCTATCTCTGGGCCAGGGCGGTTTCTGTAGGCTAGGCCCCTCCGTTAGGCATGGTCCTGTGCCCCCGCTCCCCACCTCTGTAGGGTGCTAAGTACAGCTATCCATGGCCCGGGCTCACCTATGTGTGCAGTTGTCCTCCATAGACTTGTAGGCCAAGTCACAATAATTGAGTAGTGTACCCCGAGTGCGCGGCGTAGTGCAGGGGGCTTCTGTGTCTGTCCTCTCCGCCAACGATGCCGCCAATGCATGCACTCAACATGTCTTTCTTTCTTATCCCCCCCTTTTTTTGGGGTTTCCTGTTCATGTGTGCATTAGCATCATCAGGCGGAGGAGAAGTGGCATCGGTGCACGAGGGAGCTGCATCTCACATGGCCCCGGAGGGCCCTGCAACCGATTCCGAGTTCACCAGTGAGACGGAGGGCGAGGGGAGCACCACAACGGGGACCCGTGGAGACGTCAGCGACACCGACACGTCCTCGGAAGGGAGCTCCCTTGTGGTGGCGGCAACATCCGTGCCCACCGCAACAACAGGTACAGCCGCCACCCAGCGCACCAGCTCCGCCCTCCCAGCAGCCCCTCAGCGTTCGCCCCGTGCCCGCTCGGCCAGGAAGCCGGGCATCTCCTTCGCCCCAGGCACCTCAGGCCCTGCCCCAGTCACCCCTGCTGCCCTCAGTGCAGAGATCATTGACCTCCTCCAGACGCTCATTGTTGGGCAGTCTACCCTTTTGAATGCCATCCAGGGGGTGGAAAGGGAGGTGTATCGGAGCAATGCATACCTGGAGGGCATTCATTCGGGTCAGGCTGCCCATCAGTGATCGTTCAACACTCTGGCCTCAGCACTGACGGCAGCCATTGTCCCGGTCTCCAGCCTCCCTCCTCCAACTCCCTCCACCCAGTCCCACTCCCCTGTTCCTCTGCCTATCCCAGACACCCCTACAGGCCAGCCTGAACACACATCAACACCCAAGGGCAGCTCATCCAGACATAAGCACCACAGATCACACAAGCATTCACCCAAGCAACATCCACATGCAGACATGCCAACAGCTACTGCCTCTTCTGTGTCCCCCTCCTCCTCGTCTCCCTCCTCCCTCCCTGTAACGTCTCCACTCACACATGCATGCACAACATCATCAGCCACTACGTCCATCACCAGCACACCCACCAGAACACTCCGCACACGTGCAGTCACCAGCCCCACTGCCATTTACACGTCCCCTGTGTCCTCTCCCAGTGTGTCTGTCACCCCCTCTTCCAAACCACACAAACGCAGGCAGCCACCCACCCAACAGCCATCCACCTCACGACAGCCTCCGTCACAAGCACCTGCACCCATAGACAGCACACTTGACTCTCCTACAACCACATCCTCTTCCTCCACTCCCATACCCACTGCACCTACCCTTCCCATTGCTCCTAAAAAGTTTTTCCTCTCCAAAATTAACCTCTTTGCATCACCTGACCCACCCCTCCATCTCGTAAGAGTCCAAACAGCACCTCAGCCACCACAAGCCCTGCACCTACTAGGACCATAGTTCAGGGCTATTGGAGTCCACCAGCTCCTAGGGCCGGAACATCGGCCAGCAGCAAGGGGACAGCCAGCCCACCCCCTGGGTAAAGAACCAAAAAAGGGAAGGGCTGGCACGACAGGCCTGAGACGGCTGCCCCCAAGGACACTACCCTTGCACCGTCACCTGGCACATCCACAAAGGGAGGCAAGGGCCCCTGAGATTCGGCGAAGGAGGGCAAGGGCAGCAGGGCGGACAAGTCCGGCAGCAGGCGAGCTGCCCAGGAGGGCCCCACCAGCCCCATTTTGGGTGTGACGGAGGACACCCACGGGCTCAGGACTCCAGCACAGGAGGGCCCCGCTAGCGAAAGGTCGGATGGTGACTGAGCGGGAATTATTGGCCAGATCCGGTTCCCCAGGAACACAAGACAAGCACCGCTGAACAGGGCCCCACCGTGACAAGCACCGCTGAACAGGGCCCGCCGTCTCAAGAACCGCTGAACAGGGCCCTGCTGTGACAAGCACCGCTGAACAGGGCCCCGCCGTCTCAAGAACCGCTGAACAGGGCCCCGCCGTCTCAAGAACCGCTGAACAGGGCCCCGCCGTGACAAGCACCGCTGAACAGGGCACCGCCGTCTCAAGAACCGCTGAACAGGGCCCCGCCGTGACAAGCACTGCTGAACAGGGCCCCGCCGTGACAAGCACCGCTGAACAGGGCCCTTCCTGTCAAGCACCGCTCCGCTGGGCACCGCCATCTCTGAACTGCTCCGCTGGGCCCTTCCTGTCAAGCACCGCTCCGCTGGGCCCTTCCAGTCAAGCACCGCTCCGCTGGGCACTTCAACTCAAGCACCGCTCCGCTGGGCCCTTCAACTCAAGCACCGCTAAGCTGGGCCCTTCCTGTAAAGCACCGCTCCGCTGGGCACCGCCGTCTCTGAACTGCTCCGCTGGGCCCTTCCTGTCAAGCACCGCTCCGCTGGGCCCTTCCAGTCAAGCACCGCTCCGCTGGGCCCTTCCAGTCAAGCACCGCTCCGCTGGGCCCTTTCTGTCAAGCACCGCTCCGCTGGGCCCTTCAACTCAAACACCGCTCCGCTGGGCCCTTCAACTCAAGCACCGCTCCGCTGGGCCCTTCAACTCAAGCACCGCTCTGCTGGGCCTTTCAACTCAAGCACCGCTCCGCTGGGCCCTTCCTGTCAAGCACTGCTCCGCTGGGCCCTTCAACTCAAGCACCGCTCCGCTGGGCCCTTCAACTCAAGCACCGCTCCGCTGGGCCCTTCAACTCAAGCACCGCTCCGCTGGGCCCTTCCTGTCAAGCACCGCTCCGCTGGGCACCGCCGTCTCTGAACTGCTCCGCCGGGCCCTTCCAGTCAAGCACCGCTCCGCTGGGCCCTTCCTGTCAAGCACCGCTCCGCTGGGCCCTTCATCTCAAGCACCGCTCTGCTGGGCCCTTCCTGTCAAGCACCGCTCCGCTGGGCCCTTCCTGTCAAGCACCGCTCTGCTGGGCCCTTCATCTCAAGCACCGCTCCGCTGGGCCCTTCATCTCAAGCACCGCTCCGCTGGGCCCTTCAACTCAAGCACCGCTCCGCTGGGTCCATCCTGTCAAGCACCGCTCCGCTGGGCACCGCCGTCTCTGAACTGCTCCGCTGGGCCCTTCCTGTCAAGCACCGCTCCGCTGGGCCCTTCCTGTCAAGCACCGCTCCGCTGGGCACGGCCGTCTCTGAACTGCTCCGCTGGCCCCTTCCTGTCAAGCACCGCTCCGCCGGGCCCTTCCAGTCAAGCACCGCTCTGCTGGGCCCTTCCTGTCAAGCACCGCTCCGCTGGGCCCTTCCTGTCAAGCACCGCTCCGCTGGGCCCTTCATCTCAAGCACCGCTCCGCTGGGCCCTTCCTGTCAAGCACCGCTCCGCTGGGCCCTTCCTGTCAAGCACCGCTCCGCTGGGCCCTTCCTGTCAAGCACCGCTCCGCTGGGCCCTTCATCTCAAGCACCGCTCCGCTGGGCCCTTCAACTCAAGCACCGCTCCACTGGGCCCTTCAACTCAAGCACCGCTCCGCTGGGCCCTTCCTGTCAAGCACCGCTCCGCTGGGCACCGCCGTCTCTGAACTGCTCCGCTGGGCCCTTCCTGTCAAGCACCGCTCCGCTGGGCCCTTCCTGTCAAGCACCGCTCCGCTGGGCCCTTCCTGTCAAGCACCGCTCCGCTGGGCCCTTCCAGTCAAGCACCGCTCCGCTGGGCCCTTCCTGTCAAGCACCGCTCCGCTGGGCCCTTCAACTCAAGCACCGCTCCGCTGGGCCCTTCCTGTCAAGCACCGCTCCGCTGGGCACCGCCGTCTCTGAACTGCTCCGCTGGGCCCTTCCTGTCAAGCACCGCTCCGCTGGGCCCTTCCTGTCAAGCACCGCTCCGCTGGGCCCTTCCTGTCAAGCACCGCTCCGCTGGGCCCTTCCAGTCAAGCACCACTCCGCTGGGCCCTTCCTGTCAAGCACCGCTCCGCTGGGCCCTTCCTGTCAAGCACCGCTCCGCTGGGCACCGCCATCTCTGAACTGCTCCGCTGGGCCCTTCCTGTCAAGCACCGCTCCGCTGGGCCCTTCATCTCAAGCACCGCTGGCCCATTGGCAGGGCCGGATCTGTGTCGGGCAGGGCTTCACGAAGCACTCTGGCCAACATGCCTCCTCCATAACCAGTGGAGTCTGTAATCCACCTGATGGACTGTGGCTTTGCACTTCCCAGGATGTGACAGTGGTCAACTCACCCACTGTAGAGACTTGAGAGACTGTGGCTTTGCACTCCCCAGGATGGTACAGTGGGCAATCCACCCACTGTAGAGACTTGAGAGACTGTGGCTTTGCACTCCCCAGGATGGTACAGTGGGCATGGAGGCCCCTCGTGGATCTGGCATCATGGACTCATGTGGCTGAGGTGCCCCCCTTCCCTTCCCCCTGAGGTGCCTGTAGTTTTATTATCTGATGCCCCAGCAGTGTTCTCTCCAATGGAATCGGGTCTCGTGTGTGGGCTTTGCCCATGTGTTTATGCACATTGGCCCACGAACAATGGAAGGTAGCCAATATGTGCCGGACTTTTGGGCTATGTATATATTGTTCATATTGTAATATATTTTATTTCGATATTTCATATTTCACTTAACTTCAAATATGCTATAATATACTTCAATTTTCATGATCAATTTATTTTGTCTTTGCATTCTTCCGGGGGGTTTAGGGGGTGTCACTCTGACTTGTTGCTCTGCATTGGTGTGTAGGGATTTGGGGGAGGGGTGGGGGGGTGGGTGTGTCGCGTATGTGTGTGCCTGTAACCTTTTCTCCTCCCCCCTCCCCTGTGTCGTAGGTGCAGTACTCACCGTTGTCGTCTGCGCCGGCGTTCGTGCTCCTGGTAGAGGAGCAGGTAGACAATAGCTGGTAGGATGTTTAATTCGGGTTCCATGCTGTCCAGATTCCTCGTGGAGTGTATAGAGGTGAACGTTTTCCCGTTCGTAGTCTGTTTCCGCCGTGTTTTTATCGGCGGGGCTCCCGCACCGGAAAAGGTGGCGGATTGGTGGGTCGTGATAGGGTGGGCGGTACATTGTCTGCCGCCTGTCTGTTGGCGGTGACCGCCGCGCTGTTTGTTTGTCCCGCCGTGGCGGTCGGAGTGTTTGTGGCGGGCTGTGTTGGCGGTTCCCGCCAGGGTCAGAATTCCATTTTTTTTACTGCCTGCCTGTAGGCTGGTTGGCCGCCGCTTTAACACCGACCGCCAGGGTTGGAATGACCCCCTATGTTCCTTCTCTGGGTCAACTCCCTACCCCACCCTAGTGATACCAGGGCCATGGGATGAAAAAAGTCCTGTCTCTGGATCTGTGCTACTCTGCACACCTAGCCAGTGTACTTCTCTGGAAAAACGACCTTTCCACTACCATGGTCTGCCTAGCTCTGGTAAGCCCTCAGCAAAGTGATAGGGATCCTATTCACTTCAACCTGGACGAAATGACAGCTCCCACCTTCTGCCCACAAGCTTATCCTTTGAGCCTATATCCCAGATAAGGGACATCATGACATTGTATATTACCTGCCCGTGAACTACTTACCACTAAGGCCATATTGATCACCCCTACAGATGCCCTAGCAGTGAGTGGCTCCTTAGGACAGAGAGAGTCCCCCTGCTTGTGTCTTAGATGAGAACAATCAAAGTAGTGGGGTAGGAAATGGAGCGTCCTTGGCTACTGCCCCCAAGAACCTCTTCCCTGTTTCTCAGAAGGGGCTTGGGAACCCTATCCTCCACCATACTTTGGATCGTGGATGGGTCACTTTTCACCTCCCCTAGCTCTGAAGGAGGGGGGACCTGAACCACCCTTCTTGGTGCTGAGACAGTGGACCGTCTGCCCAGCAAGGTCCCTGGGACACCTTAAGTTACTATCAAGCAGGTGTTGGTGCAAATCTGAAAAACAAAGACTGAACATGTGCTTTCATGCAATAAAGTTATACAAACCCTTGTAATCCTTCACATAACTGTCCTTTACCCAGACATCCAGTGCCATGCAAAATTAATCTACACAATCCACCTAGGACTGATGAGTCATCCTCTGGCTGTCCCTAACTTTTGCCTTTGCCATTTCAGGAGAGGGACCATATTTCTTGACAAGGGTTTCCTTTTCCCCTTTATGTCCAGAAGGCCGTCCTTCCCCTCACTGGGTATATGCTTCTAGAAGCTAGCCCCTAATCCTCCTCAGGGTTCCTATGCATATGTAAAGCTGCCTTGCCAATGTCATTCTCCACAATAAAGCCAGGCACCAGATCTTTAGGAATGTGGAACCACTTGCCTTCAGAGGACACTATAGGTACGCAGCCACCAACAAAGCTGGACTTCAGTAGTTTAGCTCTTATGTCCAGCTCTCTGAGGCTAAGCTCATGGGCCATTCTCCTCTCATTAATGGCTAGTGTCTTTTCCTCCATGGCCAGTGTTTTCTTTGCTAAGGCCTTCTCCGCCTCAGCCTTCTTTTCCTCTATGGCCAGTTTATTTTCCTTCATTTTTACTTGGGCCATCTGCAGCCTGAACTCTCTTTCAGCCTTCCTGTCTGGCATCTCTTCTGGGGACAGGCCTTGAGAAGACTCACTACTCTTTGCTCTGGCAGTGAGCTCTAGCTCAGAGAAGAAGTCATCTCCCTGAGATGACTGCTACTTCTCAGGGCTGGTATTTAGTCCTCTTTTTGCCTTTCCACATCATCACCTGCTTTTGTTGTTGTAACCAGTGACTGACAGACTTCTGCCCAGGCCCTCAGCACATTTTGGAGCTCCTGCTCAAACTCCATCCTTGCATCCAGAGTGACCACCTTAGAAGTATCTCCAACTTCTCACACATAATTCCACAATGAATGCAACCGGACTAGTCGCCTCATAGTACGAGAAGGAAAAACATTTATTTTAAAGGTAGTCACTCTGTGTGATCCTAAGCAACTTCTTGTTTAGAAAATAGTGGGTGGTGGCACGCTACAGAATTTGTTACGAAGAAGGAAGGTTTCCCCATTTTATTAGGATGTGGTGCAGAACTGGCGTTGTTTCCAGTTCCTTCTTATTTGGAGTGTATCCAAGAGTTCTGAGTCCTGAGTACAACTATTAAGATGTGTGGGTTCGAAATGCGCCAAACTTAAAGAGCACCCAAAGCGCACAAGTGAAGGTTATTGGGCTAACAGGGAGAATTAGAATTGGTGTTCTGGAATACACACTACCCCTGTCATTTGCCACATGTATTACTGAGAATTGTGTGCCTTTGGATGAGGCTATACTCTTAAGAGCAACATCACAAAAAAAAAAAAAATGATGGACGGAGTGTTGAAACTTTTCAAACACTCACCCCCCCAGTCACAGTTCTGGGTTTAATCCATCGTTATTTTGCTCGCCACGTCACCCCAGTTTGGATCCAGCCATATGCAAATCAGTCTTGACCCTGTTCCCCATAGAAGCAGTCCAGCTCGGACTGCTAAGCCTGGTCCTCCCTGGACAGGAAACAAACATCCTAGGACCAGTTTCAGGGAATCACCCTTCATCAGCCATTTGTATTTGTATATGGCTGGATCCAAACTGGAATGCCATGGGTGGCAAAAAAAACGATGGATTTAGGCCTAGGTCTTTGTACTGGGGGTGAATGTTTGACATTGTTCAGCATTCCGTCCATCACTTGTTCCTTTTGCATTTATACACTTAATAGCTGCAGACTGAATTTAAAATATTAGGGCTCTTTTTTGTCTTTTTTTGAGAATTAGTGCAGGACCTGGATACGAAGGTTTTATCAAGGTGTGCCCAATGTATATATGTATGTAAAATATATGTTTTTAGTAGTGCAAATGATATTTTTGAGTTTTCTATCAAAAATTGTGTATTCACTGTTGGTCTTTCATGTTTGACATTGTTGAATATAATTGTTATAATTTTATTGCAACAGATTAATAAAAACAGTGAGAATGTCAATTCATTTTCCGCTACCCCAATAAAATAGAACATATTCATGAGTCCACGTTGGCATTTCTTCTTGTTTCAACTTTCTAAAAAGTGACATTTTCAGAATTTTGACAAAAAATCAGACTTTACCGTTAAAGAGATCTTTTAATTACAATTCTTTAGACACCAAACTCAACCTGTCCCAGCTACAAATTGAAAGTTATCACTTATTAAATGTAATAGCATAACACAATGTTATCCCATGGAAGTGGTAGGCCATTCACTTTTGAAAAACAAATGTAAGAGTTTTTAAAAGTACATTTCCCACTTTATAAATACACTGCACCATGCCCTCTAGGCACCTAAGGGTGCCTAATATGTATTACAAATAGAGGTTTAGGCCTGACAGGAGGTTTATTTTGCAAGGTCAAAATGGCAGGTTAGAGCTGTCCACACAGGCTACAATGGTAGGCCTGACACATGCTTAAAAGTCTACTTAGGTGGGTGCACAATGAGTGCTGTAGGTCCACTAGTAGCATTTGATTTATAGGTCTCAGGTACATCTAGTACCACTTTACTAGGGACTTATAAATAAAGTAAATGTGCCAATTGGGTGTAAGCCAATTCTACCATGTTTAAATTAGAGAGCACACGCACACAAGCAATAGGTAGCAGTGGTCAAGTGGGCAGAGTTTTAAAATTCAACAAGAACGGATTCTGAAAACACGAAGTTGAAAGTATAAAGTTTGGGGATGATTCTGTAGAAAGTTCTAAGTCCAACAGTCATAGCACCAGTTTCACCCAGTGTGCTTTTGTGATTTTTGCTTGTAATATGCATGAACTTTACTGTTGGCAGCAACTAAGCTTTTCTGAGATGACAGCGCTCGACAAAGTTATCTTCGTCAGTTCTGTATGTTCTCAAACTCCAGTTGAACAGACTATAAATATGCCTTGGAGTAAATTAGCACACATTTCTGCTTGAAAAATGTTGCTTTTTTAACTCAGTTTTTAATGCCCGTATTTCAGCATTAGTCATCTTTCTACAAGCTCCCACTGGCTTACTTTTGATTTGTACTTGCATTCTACTGAAATTAGTGTCACAGGAGTGCCAGTAGTGTTACAGCTCCACTTTATTGCAGCTCCTTTTCCACCTATCAACCTAAGTGCCTTCTAACCATTACAAAACAGGAAAATATTTGTGACATTTGTATTCTGTTGATTTGGGCTAATGCTACTGGAAGACATAGGTGCGATCTTACAGGTTGCATTTGAGATGTGAATATTGCTCAAGGTTCCTCTATGAGGTTCCATAAAACACTTTGCTCTCTTTGGTTTGTCACTACCTGTCATAATCTGTTTTCTGCCTTGCAAAACGGAACTATAAAGTTGAAAAATACTAAAGATCTTTAACAGAGACAAATCGGACTGGAGGACTTCAGCTAGTATGGCACATCTGCTTGCCTTGCAAGTTTAGATTTGAAATATTGAAATAGGAGAGTTTTGATTGGCTGACTAAAATGCTTTGAGAAACTTCAAAGTCAGAACTTTGTGAGGACTTGCACACATTTTTCCTGCCATGGCAATATCTTTGAATCCTTTCCAGAAAAGTTGGTGTTTCCAGAGTGGGAAAGAGAACAGTGCACTTAAAAAATACACAGGGGGGTAGGGGAGCAGATTTTTCCACTAGAAAAAAATATTTTCCAGGCGGGGAAAATAAAAAATAGGTAGTAGTTCTAAAGCACATTTCTCCTAAATTTACTTCTCCATATTGCTTGCGTGAAAAATAATCCAGAGTAAGATTGCTACAGAAAGTGAGCTAATATAAATACATGACTTCAATGCTTTCCATCTGTCTGAGGAACAATCAAACTGTGGAAATCTATAGAAATTGTAGGCGTATGTCATTGGTAAATGGATTTCTGACAATTTAAATTGTTTGCAAATAAGTCTCTTAATTCCTCCAGTAGCCACTACTGTAAAACCAAAGATGGTTATAATTTGCATGCCCTAACTAGTAGCTTTTGTCTGGATTGGCTTCAAACTAATATACCAAAAGTGAGTTTCCTGCAATACTGAGCAAGTATGAACAAAATGACTGTCAAACTATAGTGAAAGAAAAGGTTACCAATTTTAATTCTGTCTCTTCAATTAGGCAGTCAGTCAGATGTACCCCAAGAATGAGCCAAGCCACCTCAGCAGAAATTGACTAAATGTCGGAGAGGTCCCCGCTGACTTGCTAAAGCACAGGTGCTTTGGACAGAATGAATGGCAAGTACTTCTGTGCTTACGTTCCATCTTCATGCCACTTGGTGTGTCATTTCTTTACTTCTTAATAGTCTTTCTAAATTACACTTGAATTATAAAGGAGTGTCTGACATTTGTGAATTCTGAACAGAGTCAAGAAGGAGCGCATGATGAGACAGCAGTTGGGGCTATCGAATCACTAGCACACAGGAGAATCAAGAAATCACTGTTATGGCCAAGCAGGACTGTGTAATATTTGAAATTCATGGAGAACAGAAAACACTTAGCAGTTGAACATCTGGTCGTTTTCTTAATGCAATACCTAAGATGGGGAGCAATTAGTGCAGAAATGTTGCCACACTACTGACAAATTTTGTTTTAATCTTTTATTATCGATTAATTGCAAATACTTGAGGATACAACTCTGCAGGTAACCACTGAATCCATTATAAATCTATGAACAAAATACTTGTACAATAATGCCAACTCAGCTGATCCTCAAATGGGAACAGAGACAAATTGAGATATGGTAATGATGTCCATGTCAGAATGGATATGTGCGACGTAGAACAGTGTATAACTGAATTTATTCATTCAGCCCTTGAGAGGTTTAATAGTTTATTATCTATCTGCATTTATAGCTCAGCATATAAACCTCCCAAGCTACCTCTTCCTGAATTAAAAACACTTGGACTACTTTACGGTACTTTGATCCCTAACATCCACTTCACCCTCCCTTGTGCACAAGTACTGCTTTGCCCAGTATGTTAGTCTGACTTTGGGTAGCTAACATTTGCAAGAGTCAATGTTCTGTTATGTTCTACAAGAGCTCTTTTTCGGCCCATATTTATTGAGTTTAAATCTGCAAACCTTCCTATGCATCCTTCTTTTGAACTTCAGCTTTAGAATGGAATGTCTATGTTAGACCTCTCAGCCTTTGGTTTGATCTTCCCCCAAACATTCTTCTTCTCATCTCCTGTTTACTGAAATTCGTGTGTTTTTAGCTTTAGGACTCTGTGCACTTTACCATTGCTAACCAGTGTTAAAGTGCTTGATGGCCCTTCTCTAAACATAGAAAAATTGGCTTACATCCAATAGGCACATTTAATTTACTTATATTTACTTATATGTCCCTTGTACAGTGGTACTACATGTGCCCAAGGCCTGTAAATTACAACCCACTTAGGTAGCCCTTCAAAATATGTCTCAGGCCTGCCATTTCACCTTGTGTGTTGTAAGCTGCAAATTCAACTTGGCAAAATTAACCTCTTTGCCAAGCCTAAACCTTCCTTTTTAATACATATGAGTTATTCCTAGGGTAAGCCCTGAACATCCCTCAGGGCAAAATGCAGTGGATTTAAATATTTGGACATGTACTTTTAAGTTTTACATGTACACTTTATGAAAAACTCTTACATTTGTTTTTCACTACTGCAAGGCCTACGTCCCCAATATAATAACATTAGATTGGATGTAGTGGACAGTTGGTCTTTGTGTATTCCTCCCAGTTACACAAAGGGTGACTGGGTTTTGGCAGGATGGGACACCTTCACAGGATAGAAGCAGTGGAGATGTTCCCTGGAGTTGTTCCCTGATCCAATTACATTTCAAAGAGACTGCCTCCAGCACACTTACAAAGAACTTCACACCAGCCTACTGTCAGGCCAAACTCTGTGGAACCTGGGCAGGGGCAGGAATTCCAGAACCAGATGTGGAGGGAAGCCTAGAAGTTCCTTCCAGTTCAAGGCTGGCCCTCACACCGACTCTTTAGTACACTCCTGAATCTGTGGACACTGCAGAAGGACTGCCCTGCTGCCAGAGGTCCCCCATGCTGCTTGAGCCCTGTCCTGCTCTCTGAGAAGGAATACTGGGCCTGCTCCCTTCATCCTAGGATAACCTAACTGACTACAAGGGTCAGTTAGCTGACCTTTTGTTTTAAACCACAGGGATACAGGGCCACAACAAGCCAGTCCCGGCTCACTGGAGTTACAGGGGATGTGGGGGGGGGGGGGGGAGGGGGGGTGAAAGGGTGGGGAGGTGTGGGAAGGAATTGAGGAATTTTAATAAACTTTTAAAGAAAAATAATAATAAACTTACCTCTGCTACTCGCCGTGCAGCTCCTCTGTCTTGCAGTGCATGCACAGGCTCCTAGCCTGGCCTGTGGCCAATCCTGATGACTGGGAGCCTGTGCCTGCTCTCTTCAGACCGGCAACTGTGTTGCCAGGCTGGAGAGAGCCTACTGCACATGCCTGTTTGGCCGGCCAACCACACATGCGCGCTGAGGGGAGTGCACAGTGCACTCCCCTCAGTGCTCGTCATCCAACATGCCCAGCCCCTTTCACAACAAAGGGATAATAAACAAAGTTTATTATCCCTTTGTTGTGAAAGGTTTGCAGCTTCTGCTGCTGGCAGGGGTGATGCTCCTCCGCTCTAAAGGAGGAGTCGCCGCTGCAACAAGCTGGAGAGACACCCCTGAAATTGCCTAGCTGACCTGCTGCAATTGGATCAGCTGCAACTGGACTTGCAATTGGCTCTGTGTAAGCCCTTCTGGCCTCTGCTGAAGTGAGGCCCTGATCCCCAAGAGGTGTCTCTTAAGGTCCTGAACCCTTTGCCCCTTTTCCGGCATCAGAATGCACTCCTCTGATGAAAAGGGAGAAACCCTGAAGTTTTGGGCTCTTCATGACTGCAAATAGGCCCATCTGCACTGAGACCTTGCCGTCCATGATTAGCACCGATGAACCTGACTCTTTGTGCTACAGCAGGTGCCAATGACAACTAGCAATGTGAGATCTGCACTTTGCTCTACAATATTGACAGCCCAGGGTGACTGCCAATTTGACGCCGCAGCAACACCCATGCATGACAGTAACGACACCCGACAGTATCTTCACACTACAGCAACAAACATCCACAATGTTCTCCCTGCTTCTTTTGGCCTCCCTGACCACCAACTGGACCATTCCTGTATCTGGCCCATGCTTCATTGTGGTTGGCCTGAACTTGTGATTTTTCCCCAGGCGAGTGGTGTTTTCTGCTTTTGGGCACAATAATTACCTAAATCTCTGAGATGGCATATCTCTGGTTCTACTGATTGGATTTTTGTCATTTTAATCTCTAATTATTTGTTAAATATTACTTTAGTTTTCTAAATTGATGTTGGACTGTGTTGTGTTGTCACTTTACTACTGTTTATTACTGTTTGCGTACTGCATAAATACTCCACCCATTGCCTCTAAGTTAAGCCTGACTGATTTTATCTCAGGGGGTTAATTTAGTGACTGTTGTGGTTCACCCTGACAAGGATTGTGGTTGTTGCTTGAGAAGGGGTAACTTCCCCCTCAACTAAAAACTCAATTTCCCATATTCTATATTACCGGGACATTTCAGTGCAGAGCTGTATCGGTTCCTGTCCCTCATCTCTCTGGAACTACATGGGTGGTGACCCCTGCAACTGCTTCACAGACCTCAGGACCACAGTTTTCTATAATGCAACCAGCCACCTTTACCAATGCTTTAAGTGTCCATCATCACTGTGTGTAGAGCAGACAATCAAGACTCTAAATTACTGCTGACACCTCAATTTTCAAATTTTTATAAACTTTTGCATTTCTCATTGAATTTAGTGCAGAGTTAAATCACAACATAGCTCCAGGTTTACCATTCTCCACTCTGACTTAACCTCTTCTTTCTACTTTCTCATTGACAGGGCATTTATCATTTGTATTGCTCCAAATGTCTTTTCATTGTTGGAGGGTTGGGTGCTCATTATAGCAAGGAAGTCAACTATTGACTATACTAATCCTCTGATCCTAGTCAAAAACTATTGCTCTTTACTAGAGTCCCCTATATCTACTCACTCTGGGATTATCCCCATTTACTTGCCCTTGGTTTAAAGAACTGCTTGATCCCACCTCTTTTCTTTGGATCTGCCATTATTTGGTGCTGTTTCCTACTAATATGTCTTTCCACTTGTAAAAATTGCCAGCGACAGAACTGAACCTTCAGTGAACCACATGAGCCAGTGTGATCCGTTATCATCCCCTTACCATAACAAAGTTAATTGCTAATCGCCATGGTGTTAATTGAGGGAAATTCTACAGAGGTCTGAATGAACTCTCCCTGGGCTGGCACTGCAGGCTTCATTCATGCCCGGGTGCACTTTTTACCTGGGTATTTCCAGTATTTGGTTATGTCATGAAGTTACTTTCATTCCTTTTTGCCCTGTAGCTCACTCAAAAGATGTAACCAGATCTACCAACGTCAGGGCTGCCATACCGTTTTGGCTCAGCAGCAGGGGCATGGTGGGGGAGAACTGACAAAAAACTAAGGAGACAGTTAAAAATGCTGAAGAAATTCCTTCATTCTTAGGTTTGATGTGGACTGCTTATGTTCATGAAAAACAGAGACCCCTTTCCCTCTCTAAAATATAGAATTTCATGGTAGATGGAGCTGTTCTGATCCTTACCAGGCACACTTTGGACAAGAAGCTGTGAAAGATTGTTTTATTTTGTCCTCTCCACTCAGCACTTTAATTCCAGTGGATTACATGCCGGTCCCTTTAAAATTGAAAATCCCTTGCAAAAACGTTCATGGGGTGGCATGGATTTCATAGAGAAAATGTGGGGAAAACATTACTTATTTTTAAATGTGGAGAAAATCTGGAGACAAATGGCTGCCGTGGTTTAGAGACATAACTATTTTTTAAACTTTCTCTTAGCAGGTCTTGTTTGAAATCCTGGGGCAAAAATGCAGATAAACAACATCCTTTGAAAGACACATTTGATGCATTCAGCAGTGGGGGCTCATTTGGCCCAATTATAGACAAGGGTGAGACTCTCAGGAAGAACACAGTGGGCTCATAACATTTGGAAAGTATTCACCATGGAGAAGCTCACTTGCCTAGTAGGGGGGCCCTGAATGACTTTCTTAAGGAATATCAGCCATTTCTACAAATACATACCATTGAATAGGATTCTTAATAAATCAGGTGCTCAAGCTGTTTTCATTGTCCATTAGACTGGCAAATTTGTGGCATATGAGAAATGGTGGGGTAACAGATTGATATGGACCCATGAGGTAGATCACCAGGATTTGCCCACAAAGCAGTTCTAGAAGATCATTTAATTTTCCTCTCTCCTTCTGTAGCCCCCATTTCTATGTACTCCATTTAACCTTTTCTCATTCGTTCCTGGCTCTTAGTCATGTCTGTTTGTGGAAGCGCTTTGCCTCACAATGGATCAGCAAGCCAGTTTAATAATATAATACACACTAGGAGGATCTGGGTCGGGGTCAATTCATGCAAGACTTAACAAAGCTGTATTTAGGCATACTGGCATGGAAACTGTGGCTGTTTTAAAATAGACTCTACTTAACTAGAGAGGAATTTGAAGCACTGTGCAAAGTTGGACCCAGAGTATCTGAGTTGTATTGTAGAGTGAAATGTTTTTAAAAGATCAAACAAGGCTAACCAGTATCTACACTCTACTTGAAGATCTCAACCAGAAGTGGCTTTATTAAATAAAGAACTGCCTTTCCCACTCTAAGTCAGGGTGTCAGAGGCTTACTTGTAGCTGAAAATCCTAAAACAGAGCTTCTCTAGATTGCCATTAACAAACAAGCTGAAGTACATAAATGGTTCAATGCAATTGACCTTGATGAATTCACAACCCAACTCACTAGCAGTGTCAGGTTCCTAAGATGCCATATTGACAACAGACTCTTCATGACCCACATCACTAAGAAGACACACCCGCTCTTACTTCTCAACAAACTCAAAGCATAACTTCTAAAGCACAAACCTAGAGCTGCCATACAGGGCCTGATCAGGTCACACCCTGACACTGGAAAAGCACGTATTTTCTTCATCCTATACATCCACACTACCCACTAATGAAGGCTGTTTTCTAAACAGCAGTAAGATGCCTCGAGCGACTGTAAGAGTACAACCAGATCACAACTTACAGACATCTAATTTTACTAATACATTATTGGCATAGAAGTTAACATATGGTGACTTATAAAACTTCATTTAAAGGCCTAACAGAGAAATTAACATGAAATGTAAAAATTTGCAATTTTGAAATATGGTGGACAATGTGACCTACATTCATATTTGACATTGTATTTTGTCATTAAAGATGTTGTGCATTTATATTCAAGTGCACTACTGGCATGAATTAATATTAAACGTATTATTTTTAGAATAGTATTAGTCTTGGAAGTATATTATGAGCATTAAACAAACATGAATTAATCGTACTTATACTGAATTAAATTAACTTAAATTATGTGAGTTACATGTGTGCAGAGAAATAAATGCACATATAAATATGTCCTAATAAGTTGTGAATAATGTCTGCAACTAATAATTTGCTTTGCATATTTGATTCAAATTGTAAGGTGTGCATTAGGATTTATATGTGTTAATAGTATTTATATGCATTTAGGCTCCTTTAGCTAGATTAGGCCTGAAAATTCATTTTTGCAGCAGTAGAGAAAAAGTACTGATTCATTCTGTTTCCTTTGACCTAAATTAATTCCTAGGTTGCTGACGTGTTAGTGAATGTCCTACTGTATTAAAGACAGATAATATGTCTTGAGAAATAAAACACGTAACAGTATTTGTTCTAGCTGTTGAAAAAGACAGGAAGTTTTATTAAATTCAGATGAAAAGTGTTAGAATCATCCTGTGAGCTCTCGAAAAGAATTCCAGAATTGCAATCAACAAACAAATGTAATATTTTGGCAGAACTGTATGAATTCACTGCGATGACTACGCGTCTTCCCTGAGAAAATCCGGAATAGCAGCAAACGTGATGTGCTTCTAAAATTCTAATTGGATGTTAGCTAATGTGCGCAAGATGAGCCCACCTGGAGGAACAATCAGAAATGTATGGACATTTCTAGTTAGGGAGCGAAACTTTGAGAGAGAATCTGTGAGAATTCTTCCAGGGTACTCGTGCTGTCACCTTACAGTCTTCTCCAAGTCTTCTGCCATATTTAGTCTTTATGTTATGAGTTTCCCTTTAAACTTTTATGTCCTGTTACCTATGCTGTTCAGTACTAATATGCCCAATAAGTTCTGAACTGCTGACCTGTCCTATGTGCAGCTTGTGTTCTGCACTGTCCTGATGCTGCTGTCTACAAATTCTGAGAGACGGTGAATGCTCTTTTTGATTAATCTTTCCTGTCTGCTCTCCCATGAGGAAAGGTATAATCTAAATCTGGTGTCTTGTTTCCTTTTCAGCTTAGATGACTACACCAGTGTGATTTTATAGTGAGTTACCCTAGTTAGATGATTTTTCCAAATTATTTTTGTCCACATGTGTTAGTCCATCCCAACACATGCAAATCCAAATTTGTATTAGAGATAACGATGACACCCAGCTGATCCTCTCCTTCACCAAGGACCCCGCCACTGCCAAAACCAACCTCCATGAAGGAATGAATGCCATAGCCGAATGGATGAAGAACAGCTGCCTGAAACTGAATTCTGACAAAACTGAGATCCTCGTCCCCGGCTCCACCCATTCCGCCTGGGATGACTCCTGGTGGCTTGCCACAGTGGGAACCGCACCGACACCCACCGACCACGCACGAAACCTGGGATTCATCCTGGACTCATCGCTATCACTGACCCAGCAAGTCAACGCTGTCTCCTCCTCCTGCTTCAACACCCTCTGCATGCTTCAGAAGATCTACAAATGGATCTCAACTGGAACCACAGAACGACGGTTGGCGGCAGATCATTCTCCCAGCTCGCCACCAAGACGTGGAACACTCTTCCGACCCACCTGCGACAGACACAGTACCTACTTACCTTCAGGAGACATCTCAAGACTTGGCTGTTCGAGCAGTAGCTGCCCCCTCAAGTGCCTTGAGACCCTCACGGGTGAGTAGTGCGATTTACAAATGCCTTGATTGAATGATTGATTTGATTGATTGATTAAGGATGGCCCTGCTCTGAAAACTGAATGTTATTAACTGAAATTTGGATGATTTACTGATGTCACCATCATCTACTTTGAAATCTGATTTTAATGTGCATATTATAGTTCTGTTAAATTGTGTTATCCTCTTGAAGTGCTTATCAGCATTGATATTCAGTAGGCGTAATCTCTTTAGATGTTTTGGCCAGCCATGTTTTGGTTTCCATGTATGTCTATAAGTCAGTTTTGTGCACCATTTACGTTACACTAATATTGTGGTGGTAAAAAAACTTTGGAACTTTACTCAGTTTGGAGTTTGATTTTGTGGTTAAATTGGTCATGCTGTTTTAAATTTGTTTTTGCTTTTCATGTTATTGGTTTATGTTAAATGATTCCAATTACCACAATCGTCACTGAAAGAGCCAGTCGACTTCCAATAAGTGGGATATGTTATGGTGTTTACCTGCCAGCACAATTAAACCCTGACAATTAACTAATTACCCTGCAAGTCTAATTATCTTCAGAATTTCAGCATCATATTCAAGCCTGACATCATAAGCATAAGACATTTTCTAGGAGACAAGATCAAAGTATCGAATAACAAACCATATGGAGCCAAGAAATGTTACATATACAAGCCTCCTCTTACAATGCACCAAGGAGTGACACTTAATTGCACCAACAAATACCTTCATGATCCACTTCAATAAGGAGCTGAGGACTTTCCCCTTTAAGGAAAACCTCTTTCAGAAATATCCATGTAATTATTTGTTGGAATGACCTTATGTTGTCATGCCATAGGGCATTTGTCTGCAAATATGTGTGTGATGAATTCCACCAAATGAATTTTGTATTGGAATCTATTTCAACTGAATTTTCAGAAGAATCCATGTACTGTCCTTTCCTACCAGGCACTGTTGGTAAGTTGTTGTCCAATACAGTCCTATATCACCGGATGTTCTCCAAATGGTTTCTCCATAACATTGTTACAGTTTCCCTACCTAGAAGTAAATAAAAATAACCCTCCCAATTATAAGTCTGATTTGCTCTTATGTAGTATATCATCCTTTACTATATAGAGCGTGTCGTTACTTTATACTTATGTTTGTTCTACTACATATCCTTAATACTTCATACTATATTCAAAGCTGTGGAAGTCTGTTTGGAAACACCCTTCAATTTCACCTGACTAAATAGATTTATTTTTTCCATCTCAAAAACAAAGTTCAACTGTAAATTCCATGATAACCATCGCTGCTAACTAGGTTCACTTGCATGCGAGTTAGCCTCTCACGAGCCTTACATTGTGCTGAAGCCTGGCAAATAGAATATGCCCTGATTTGTGTTAAATGGCAATGGAAAATCCTCCAATTTCTGGATAAAATACTAAAAAGGGAGGAGGAGCCACATGTCCACCATACTGTCTCTAACAAAGAGTAATAGAGTTTGATAAATAGTGCATCTTAAGTTGCAAATGCTCTGCAGTGAGACCTGTCCCGCCAAGTAGGGCCCTATATGTTACTTACTACTAAACCAGGCTAAATGGCCAACTGTACTCACTCATAATTCAAGCAGCGTTGTGCCTCACTCCATATTTCTAGAGTTGAACTGGAGCATGCAGCATGATTTACGACACTGTGCCTTTCTCATAAAACAATTCTTTTTTATTACTACATACAGTTCTTAGAGTTCAGTATTCTTCCACCTAATCTCCACACGGTCTTCTGTACTCTCGGTGATTAAAAAAAAAAAACACACAAACAAATCATACGAAAATGTAATCTGTAATAAAACAATGCTGATTTGATCAACATTAGAGCGTACTATCCACTGACAAATGCAGCAAAATATGTCCTTTGTTCATTTCACTTGTAAGGAAGATTTGATCTAAAGCCGGTAAACAGCCAATCAGAATTATGCTGAAGGCCGCAATGAGATCTATTGGTACCATGATGTGCGCGCCAACAAAGTTCCGCCATCGGTGGTCTGCTGTGGGAATCCCTCCTGCTACCGCTGGGGCATGTTTCTTTCCACGGGAGCGGTTCCCGGTGAAGAAGTATTTGCCCTATGATTTGCTTCCACATACAATGGATCGAAAACGGATTATTTTCTCAACCCCTAAATAATATGTGTTGCACAATAGCAAGACAACCCTCCTAGCGTCAACAAAAGACAATAGAAGCGGAGTCTAGACTTCAAGTCGAGGATTTATTTCTGAAGCTAATTTGCTAGATGTATATACATTCCTGGCATGAAGGCAAATACCTTCTCCTTTCATATGCCCTTGGCTTCTCAAGTCACGCATTCTTCCCATGACAACGTCAGCTCCCTGGTATATTTACTACCCGGATTCACCTCCTCCCACGCCTGGACATCTCTTCCCCAGCATGCATATTCTTTCTGCAGCTCGATCACCCTAACATCACTAATTGAATTTACAATTCCAAAAACAGCTGGCGATTTCAGAAACCCAGAACGTCTGAGATCGCGCAATGTGAAAACCCTTTCTTGTCTGTCGCCACACTCATTTCTTGATGCAGAGCTGTACCCAAAAGGCCCCAATTGACAGCAGTGACATTACAAAAGGTCAGCACAGCCATGGCAACTTGGTTGGTGTTCAAGTACTGAATAAAACCTTTCGTGCAAAATGTTGACCTGCACTCAGGGGTGAGCTGAATTTCAGCAATCACACATTTTCCCAGGAGCAGCAATAGCTTGCCCTTCAGTTGCTGGGGATTTGAGCTGCTTTGTTATTTATAACTGCTGTACACTTTCTAAAAGCTTGAAAAGTCAATATTCCCACAGATCCTACCTGGGGAATTCAGTAAGAGTACTTTAGAACAACAATTTCAATTAATTGTTCATATAAACCACAAACAATACTGGAGCGTGCGCTGTACCTTTCTCCAACTCTGCTGGGAAAAGGGCAAGCCTTTCCACACGCTTTTCCAGTTCGTATTCTGCTGATGCGGCCACGGGGTCCACTTCGTCATTCCTTCGATCGTAGTCCTCATTCGAGTATGTATTGAAAACCTGTAATAATGACAACAGAATTAAAATTTGCACTTCGACCAGTGAAGACATTACGCATAGTGACATCACACGACCTTGGACCTTGACAACATCACAAGAAGTGGTGTCACACGACCGTCCATCACGATGATGTCACAAGAAGTGTCTTCAGGTGAACTTTCTTTGATGTTAACAACATCACATGAAAACTCTTTGAGGACACGGATAAACACCACTATTAAAGTAAAATTAATATACAATATTGGTTGTCTTTCCAGTTTGACAGACAGCATACCCCCTCTCAAACGTCACCATAGTACACGTGCTTTACATCCAGTGCTTAAATTGAGCCGGTGGTTTCCGGTGGGTGGCACTGGCACTGATTACACCTTGTAGGTATAATGCACGTTTTGACAGAGTATCTTGCCTGCCCAACTCGAAAACAACCGCTTTGTTACCTAAGTATTAGTTAAGAAGCAGGAAATAAATATAATTATTCCACTCAAACTTTTTCTGTGGGAAGTGTATCCATGCTCCCATGTATAATATGCATCCCAAAGGTTAATATGTTAAAGACGTCAGCAAAAAGTGCTCTTCCTAGTTGTGCATGCACAAAAGCTGCAGTCAGTCACTCACAGTGGCCACAGAATCAAAGTCAATGTACCAATAAACGACTAATGATCAGGAGCACTTATGATCCAGTGTCAGTTGTTAGTTACATTGCAGTACTTTACATCAGGTTTACTTTAATTCACAGGTAAATTGATAAGTATAGTCCTCGTATATTATTCACTCAAAAACACAGGTTAAGGTGACATTATAGTTAGGTGTACCAATAAGATAGAATAAGAAAACAGAATAAAAACTAATGTTTAAAAAAAAACTTGAAATTCACCAGTTGTAGTTTACTGACCTAACTACATATTGCGCGGCCATAATGCACTGCTTATGACATCACATATTACCACTGAAGACATCATACTATCATGGAGTTTGCGGATTTGAAGTCATTACCCCTGTGGGGAATTTTCTATTAACCCTGATTGGATTACTCCCTTTAAGACATCACAAAAAACACAATTTTCATTCAAGAGGTTGACAGGTATAAATTGGCTACTGAAAAGACATCTTCTTTTCGGCGGTGCAGAGCAGGAGTTGGCTGCAGGGCCTGGCCAACTCCTACCCTGATAAGCAACCCCTGGTGGATTCCCCTCCCACAGAGAACATACAACCACATTTATTTATTTTTCTTTTGAAATTGTTTACGGGTACTGCAGTTGTGGTGCTCAAGCTTCACCCCTTCTACCACAGTACCTTGAAAGCTGCCTGGTGAAGTTTGCACAGTGCCGTGGTAGCATGGGGGGAAGCTTTAGCTGCGGCTTCTGGAGGATGAGTGTGGTATCTCACAAGAGGGCTGCGTTGGGTTCTGCTGGAGTTCTGGGGTACCCATGGAATTAATTTTCTTTCGATTTTAGCACTTGCGGGTACCCTCTTAGTCCCCTCCACTAGTGTCAAAAGGTCAGGGTGTCCCTACCCAGCCCATTTATGCGTCTTTTAAAAAAAACATTTTCAGGTCACAAGACTGAGTCCCCTCATCCTGTAATGGCAGCCACAACATTTTTCTCTGGTTTGCAGCCAGTCAACCAGATCATTTGGCACTGCAGACCCGAACCTGGTCCTGTGATACTGAAATGACTGATGGGAGAACAATCAAAGCAATCTATATTATTAATTTATGGTTACCTGGGGACTCCCATGCTAATCCAGTAAGACCAACCATCCAGATATATCTAACTTTTTAACTTCCTTAAGCCCAGCCCAAGCACCTTTTTAAGTGCAAATTTCTTGAACATGACTGAATAGATTGACACCTAATCACAAAAAATATTGAGTACATTTCTAACGTTTGGTAAAATTTGGTATAATTCTAGTCAGCCAGTCAGCAAATTTTTGTATCGGAATTAACATGAGAAATCAATGTTTTGAGACATCTCCCTTATACTTGGCCCCTTCTTGACAGATTGGCTTGAGACTTTCCAGGAAGGGGCTGATGTGGATGAAGTTTTATTTTAAAAGTTTTGTGCAGATTTGTCGAACAGTGCTAAAGTTACAAACAACACAGAAAACACTCCTTCTATGAAAATCCTGATATAACTACTATATATATATATATATATATATATATATATATATATATATATATATATATATATTCTGACAATTTAAATTTGAGTTCAGTGACAATGTAACCTTAGTTTAGTTAAGGTAACAATAATTGCGCACCTGCATTGCACAGTTTTATCATCAATGATGACATTTCAGATGTTGCAGTGATGCTACCAATGATGTCCTAGAACATGTCATGAGTGATGTAAAATGTGGGATAATTAACTGTGCATAGTGAGGCCGCAAGTTATAATTAACTTAGGGCACGTGTTACAATTACTAGAGATAAGTATAATTGGTGAATTTCAGAGGTTTTCAAGTTTATATTGTTAAGTTGTCACTGGAATTTTCAGCTAACTATTACATCACTTAAACATATGTTTTTTTCTGTGAATTTCTAGGGCTTTTGTAGCATAAAGTAACATTGTATGACCATACTTAAAGCCAAAAAACCTGTCTGGGCCTGAGCCAGGCCCTGCATCCAACCCACTGCGGGCAGCCAACCCCTGCCGTGCTTAGCCTTCAGCCGTGCGCAATGTGGGACTGACCGAAAGTCCTGGCTGCACACAGGTGGGCCTATTGACTTTGCCACAGAGTCACAAAATGAAAATGTAAAAAAGTGAGTGCATTATCATCTTTCTCCAAAAATCCCTAGCATTTGTAATCTAATGTATATTTCAGTAATTCACATAATGCAATGTTTAATAATAATGGTTATTACTAAACTAGCTAATAAAGTTTTAGTAAAAATAGCATGTCTGTGAATCTTTCTGTTGATATATTTTTTATTATTACATTTTGTGGACTGAAAAATGTTAAAAGAAAGACTCAGAAATATATTGTTTTTTGAATGAAACCAACATATCTATTAATCTTTCCTTTAACATTTTTAAGACCAGAAAATGCAATCATAAAAACTACCACAAGAGGACTTTGTTCTCCAGCTGAAGGACTTTGTGCTCCAGCTGGACTTTGTGCTCCAGCTAGGAGTGCTTTCAAGAAAATATGGGAGGTTCTCCTTGGGTCATGGGTTTAAAAACCCAGGAGACCAACAGTTTTTTTCTAATGTTGCTGGGGGGCTGCTTCACTTGATGTAGTTCCCCACAACATTAGAAAATGCTTAATAGTGCCCTTGCACCTTCTAGGAGCACCACAAGCATATACACAATGTTTATTAGAATGCCCTAGGTAATTATGTGGAGCCTCTCCCTAGGAGCAGTGAATATGGACATCCAGAACTTACTTTTTAAGTAAAGAGGAGGGAAGGTGGCGGCTCCCTCCACGAGCCTTTCCAGGCCGCAGGGACCCCATCCCCCAGGACAGTATTTGTTTTTAATAAGGAAAGTGAGATGCACAATCCCCTCCCCAAGCCACTAGGGCTTCAGGGACTTCACCCTCTGGGGCTTTTTCTTTTAATTAAGGAAAGGGAGCATGCAGTCCCAAGGGACCTCATTCACAGGCCCTTTTTTAAAACTAAGGTGGGTGTGTGTGTCCAAGGGGCCCAGGGACCTCATCCCAAGGCCCTTTTTTAAAACTAAGGTGAGAGGTATGCGTGGACCTCCTCCTTTAGCCTTTACAGCTCTGGAGACTCCATCCCCTAGGACCTCTATTGTGTGCCTTGGTGTCTAATCGGGGCATCCACAAATCACAAAGTTGAGGGCCCCATCAAGCCGCATGGAGCCCCAGGCCCCTGGCAAACCCAGCTGACTCGACTGCCAGCACCATACTTGGTGCTGGTGGGAGACAGTGCCTTTTCCTTGCTCCTTCTTGGGCAACAGCAGCATTTTTCTACTGCTCCTGCCAGGCAGGAGCAAAGTGGAGTTATCTGTCTGGGAGAATGCAGGCAGGGTACGTCCACACTTTTCTGGGCAGGTAACCACAATGTCCCTTAGTGGACTTCCGGGAACACTGTGTAGTATCAAGCTCTGGAAGTAGGGGTCCCCTGGGACGGTACCACAATGGGGAGGGCCCGAGTGGCTCAGGGTGGGAGGCGTCACTCAAAACCCCTAATGGGATATATAATATTGAAGACTCCTGGGCCCTTACCACCCCCCATAGCCACATTTATTAAATTAAAAACACTGGTTGGTATTTTTTTCTTTTTAAAGATATGCCGTGATCCTGCTGGAGTCCTGCAGGAGTCCAGTGGGATTACAACTGTTAAAAAATAAATATATATATTGTGGTCACAGATGAGGACCTTCTGGCACCCCCTAACGGGGTATCCTTATCCTACCTGCCAACATGTTTGTTCATTAATACATTCATGACAGTGGACTAAGTCCCTGAGTCCTGCAATGCCTGCCTGCAATATATTTCTCCCTCATTGTCGGCCAGGCCTTGCGGCCATCCCCCCTACACCCAGCCAATCCCATGTAATGGGGGAGAGGGACATGCAGTCTCCCTACCCGGGCCAATACAGGTCGCGGGGAACCCATTCCCTTAGGCCAATTCAATTAATATTTGGAGACCCACTTCCTGGGCCAATTTTGGACCCTGGGACACCATTTCTTCGGTCTGGCATTATTATAAAGGGGGAGGGGTGGCACCCAGCTTCTTAAAGGAAAACGAGATGCAATACGAAATCACTGCCTGCTCTTAAAAAATGTTTTTCATGCCATTCACAAAGGGGAAGGGGTCCCATGGGGACCCCTTCCCTTTTGCGAATGGATTACACTGGTGTGACACTGGTGGTAACTGCGATTACTTTGCGACCGCGTTCACGGTCACAAAACAATACAGCGTTGTTGAACACCCCTTCCTAATTGCGACTCGCAGTCCCGTTTTGCGAATCGGTAACCAGGTTACCGATTCGCAAAACGGGGATTGGGCATCGCGATGTGCTTTTTGCACATCGCAAACAGCGAAATTCGCTGTTTGCTACGTGCAAAAAGTTTTGTACATCTTGCCCTTACTGCCTTCTGTGCCTTACAGCCTGTCTCCAATCCATGTCTGGGCTGTGCTGGTTAACAGTTATCCTCGTGCTTTCCACCCAGACAGCCGTTATCTCACACATCTGCATTCATCTGCATTTTGAATGGGTCTCCCTGGGCAGGAAGGGTGGAGGGGCTCTCTCTTACACTTCAAAGTCCAGAGGCCTGCCCTCACACAAAGGAGTGATAACCCCCCACAGGGATCCTGGCAGACAGGGCTGGGTTGAAAGGGAACTTGTGCACTGCAAAACCTCTCTTTGAAGTTTCCCCCACTTCAAAGGCATTTTTGGGGTATATATATACTGGGTCTCTCACCCCACCAAATCAGACACTTCTGGATCTACACCTGGACTCTGGCAGAGGGACTGCCTGGCTGACCAAAGGACTCATCTGGACTGCTTTGCAGAAAAGGACTGCTGCCCTGCTTGTTGCCCTGCTGGCCCGACTCTGCTGGAAGGACTATGGCCTTCCCCACAAGTGCTCTGCAAGGGCTTGGATTGAGCTTGCCTCCTGTTCTGGAGTCTCAGGGTCACAAAGACTTCACCAACAAGAAGAAAATCCCTGTGCATCAGAAAATCATTGCAATGCCTGCAGAAATTGACGCAGCGCCTGCCTCGCAGCTGAAAAAACACTGCATCGCCTACAGGATTGACACAGTACCAGCTCCTTCTTACCAGTGCGTCAAGGATTTTCAATGTATCAACCCTGGGCGTCTAAATATCGCTGCATCTCAGCGAGGAACCAAGGCTGTTCTCCTGCAAATCGATGCATCACCTTGCAGAGTGGAAAGAAACAACGCATCATCTGTGCTACGCCAGAAAATCCGACAAAGCGCCCTTATTTTTCAGTGCATCTCCTCCTCTACAACCCAGTGCGTCATTATTTTTGACACATCCCAGGTACTATGTGTTAAAAGGATGCAACTATTGATTCTTAGGAATTGAGAGTCCCTTAAACCACTAAAAAGTGATGTTTTGACTTGCGCATATTGGATTTTTGTCATTTTGGTCTTATTTTTTCAGATAAATATTATCTATTTTCACAAACTGGTGTGGAGTACTTTTTGTGGTGTTTTCAATGTGCTACCATATGAGTTATTGCACAAATACCTTCCACATTGCTTTCTAAGTTAAGCCTGCCTGCTCTGTACCAAGCTATCAGAGGGTTAGCACCGGAAAATTTGTATTGTGTTGTGACTTACCCTGACTATGACTGTGGTCCCTACTTGGACAAGGGTGTATACCTCTGCCACCTAAAGACCCAATTTCTAACAAATTGTTATACCTGGTGGCTTGGAAGGGTTATGGACTAGCAGAACACTTTTGGGAACCTTCCTCATTTGTCCATGCCCCTAAATTATTTCTTCCTTCCACAAAAGTTCTAAAACAAACTAAAACCAAGCAGGGAGAGCCTTAAATGAGGTACTGTCAGGAAAAAGGGGGTTTCTGGGTATGGGGATTTGTTTTAAGGAAAGGATGCAATAGAATCTGCATTAGAAATCCTGTACGGTTATGGAAGAGTGATCAATGGCAGTAGTGGCATCTGTAATACTAATTAGTGAAGGTCAAAGGGGCGGAATGTAAAGGTCATGAATGATAGCATGTCTTTATAAGCACTCACCTCCCTTGGGAAGATGGCTGACGTTTTTCATTGTTGTATTGGCACCTTACCTATCTTCTAATTCATTCACCATATTTGTGTTCCTCATCTTTGTGTTATTTGCTTACCTTTTTGTTCCCTCGGTTTCCTGACCCTTTTTGCCTGAACTTTGACTAGCCTGAGGATTACGATTTGGTTTTGGTTAATGACGGGTTACCTGAAATCTGACTGGCCTTGGATTATGATTTCGCTTTGGCTGATGTTTTCCTCTCTCTTGCTCTCCCAATATCAGGTTTTCTTTTGACTAAGAGTTTCACTATTGATGTGACAGGCTTCCCTTGACTTCAGCTTAGGTTCATTGCAGCCCATATTTTTGAATCCACATATGCTTGGCATTCACCTTTGAAAATGCTATTATGAGTCCCCTTAATTCGAAAGACAAGTGGTTGATCAGATCACAGCACTACAGCTGCTTCTCTCTCTCACTCCCAAATCCCCCTTCCCTCCAGGAAGTGTTCACTCAAGGGGTAGATTGCCTTCTGTCTCTCTTGCACAAGACCCGTGAAACTTGACCTCTTACCTGTCAACCAGAGAGTTCCTCAACAATCTAAAAATGTCCTAACTTATCCCAATACGTAAGAAGGAAGTAATGGATGAATAGGACCATTATACTACATGCTATCAGCAAATGGACGATTCCTAGGAAAGCTCATTGAAAATTAGCTGTGATAAAAATGCCTGATTAACTTCACTAAAATAACCTCTTCGAAGTAACTCAATCTATTGTAACTTCAATCTGGGGTGACTACAAGAACACAATAAATCTTACTAGCATGTAAGACCTACCTGAAAAACAGAGTCCCGGACAAAATTAAAGCTGACCAATTGTAGGTGGTTTCTACAGAACATTGTTGTAGCATGCAATGTTTTGGACATTGTACTAGATGGCTAAGCGAGTTAACCATTTGTTACGGAGACACGTTCAATCTGCCATCGGTCAAAGGATGAACTCCCTGCAGGCCAGTTTAGCTTTTATTCTTCTTAAATTTATAACTGGAGTATCAACAAATTGGACTTTCAATTGCAAAACATTGTAACACAAAAAACTGCAATACCAAGCTATATAAAATTAAGTTATTAAACAAATGAGCTTCTACTGAATAATTAGAATTAGCGCCATGTATATGTAATGCTAATTGACTCAGACAATCAAAATGATGGCACTAACCAGTTTCACTGCATTCTAAACAGAGTGACAGAGGCATGACGCACACAGTGAAAGTCTGTGTACACTTGTCTGTGCTGGTTGAGATTAAGGAGATGGTATTAATAGCCGTATTGATCTCATGATATTAGTTGCTAACAACTGTTGATTGCACTTTCCCTTCCTTTTTAGTTCACGTCCATAACTGCTGTAGTGCTAATTAAAGTGAGTATTAGCTGGAAGGCATAAACCACTGTTAAATTCCCAAAAATAGGGCAATAATACTTGCATATCCACTGAAATCCATAGAAACAATTACCACGTTCCAAAATCCAACTAGGATCAACTGGAATTTTCTCTGTGGGGAGTTCACTGTAATTCGAAAACCCACTTCCCCGCTCTGTTTTCTTGACCCACTAGCGACATAAGAAAAAAGCCATTTGAATGTGAAAATCATTGCAGGCGCACGCTTTGAAAATAATTGTTTATTTCAATATACAAGCCCTAACTAATGTTTGTGTGCTTCTTGACTCAGATGTAAGCGCTCTATAAATGTTGGATCTTGCCGGAGCCTATCAATTTCCAAACCATTAGAAAATGTATTTTTAAATTAAGCACTTTACCTTGAACGAAAAGAGTCGGTAAAAGCTCAGCAACAAAAGAAGCTGCTTTCTTCTTTTTAACATAAAATCCAAAGTATTCACGATAGGGGGAGGGCTGGGAGGGGGGGGGGGGGGGGGAGTCAGATATATTATCCTTGGTAATTTTTTGGTTTTACCTGATATGCTTCAAAGCAGCCATGAAGTAAAATGAGTCAGCACAGTTACCCCTGTACCCAACAGTGGTGTCCTGTTTTCAGTATTTTTGTTTTGTGGTGGTAATACAGCTCCTAATTAATTGAAAATGTACTCCAGAGAGTCAGATCTCATAGTCAGCAATGCTTTCTTTTCCCACCACGGAAATGCCACTTCTTGGTGCAGTGCTCAGGAACCCTTTAAAAGAAACACTGAAAAAAACAAATGCACGTGGCTAATAATCTCCATATGCTATTTTACACAAAAGACACTGCTGGACAGTGGAAATATCTGGATTGATGATTGTTGATATTTTTATAACAGAAGGACAATATTTGTTGTTTCCTGTTTTCAGTGTTATTTTTAGTGTGGCATATTTAAAAATTTGCAGATATACATACAAATCGAGAACTAAGTACACATGAAGATTGTTATGTGGGTACAGCAGTATTATACATTAAAAGTCATCTGAGTGTTTTAGTAGTAAACTAGTAATGTTATGTATGTTCATGCAGAAACTCCATTTATTTGTTGAAACTAGAAGAGCATATTGAGAAAGGCCATTAAAAAGAGAGGATGTGGTGTTACAGCCAGAGCTGCCAAATTTAAAATGGGTTATTACATCAGTCTGGTCTGTCTGGTATAGCATGGTTTCTCCCGCTCTCTCAGTCTCCATATCCGAGGCCAAATTTCAATTAGAAGAACAGTCCTCCCCTAGTTTAACAAACTAAACAATACGTCTATTGTAAGTTAAGGAGGACATTGATTAGACACCTACAGAGGAGAGAAAACAGGCACTTAGATTTAGAGCCAGCAGTGCAAGATTGCCCTTCCCCACATCCACAAAGAACACCAGCACACAAACAGGATTTCTAGGACATAGTTTACTTATTTCTTTTTATGTTTTAGAAAGAACATATTGACATGACATACCAAGTAAACAATGATCAGAAGGACTTCTTTTGCAGAGACCCAATCAACCACCATGATCTTGTGGGTAAAGGAAACAAGTAAAGTACACCCAATATATGAGATATACATTCCCCAGTACTTACAAAAGAACAGAATGCGCCCTTTCTGCTATAGTTGCCATCAGTGCTTAATTTGTAAATAAAAAGGTGCTGGTGCCTAAAGCCCTCCTCTTAACCACTCGGCTGTTGCAATTAAATGTGTGAACACGGAATACTGAGGAAGCGTAATCCTGAAGCCATCTCGGGCCTCTTCAATCCACATCAAGCCACTCCCTGCCCATTAGGCTCACTCTTGCAGTTTTCTACTTTCTCCCTTTATGATGCCTTTTCGTTTTTCCCTTACTCCGTCATTCCCATATGTGTCTTTTTCTCGCAGCACATGCTTGAGGCAGAAGAATAAGCCCCGGCCCTAAGAAATAAGTGCCGGTGCTCAGCACCGGAAACAACAAGCACAAATTAAGCACTGGTTGCCATATAGCGTGGAGCCAAAGCACAAGCATGAGTTGTGCATGCATATCATTTCATTGAGAAAGTTGTCATCTTAGAGATCTGTTCTGTGTGTAAAGTAAGGAACTAGGTGAATATCTGCCGAAGGCGTGACAAAAGTTCAAACAGTGTATATAAGAGACTCTGAAAAAAGAAAAACTAAAATGGTTTTCAGTTCTTTGAAATATCCTCCTCTAAAGGGATGCCTGTATGAAATGCACATTCTACAAGGCCAAGCCACTCTCCTGAACAAAGGAGGCATGATAATTCAGACTGTGGTGCATCTGGCCTGCCAGCCTTTGAAAGACATCTTACTCTCGCCTCTTAAAGATGCTGGTCCTCCAGGTCCTTGTCTTCAGTGGCTAATAACACCTGGCAGAGGTTTTTTTCTCTGGACTCTTGCCAGACTTCGAAATACTTTCCCAAATTGAAAACTCCCTTGGCAAACCTACTGTCTTCAAGCATGAAAGAGTGTCAGAAATACCTCATTTAATTACCCAGCAATATAAAGAATGCACAGAGAGACACAATCTCTCAGAATGATTTCAACATTATAAATCAGTGGGAGCACAGGCTGACCGAGATTTAACTGTGGAACTCGACGTATTATAAGAAAAACGGAAATAAAGGCTACATGTACTATTGTGAAAATGTTAAATAAGTTATTTGAACATCCCAGTTAATGACGACTTCTGGTTGGAGGCATGATTCCGCAGGCTACTTATAAGTGGCATTTGAATGACCATGCCCACACTATGCAGACTGTTCAAACATTTGACCTACCCAAAGTATCATTACATAATTTGTAGGTTTGCGCATCCATCCCCATTATCTCACTCTTCAAATTTTTAGATTCGAAAAATTGCATGGGTAGGAAACACTATGGCCGGGATTACAAATTGTGCAGAGCGACATTTCCAAGTAAAATTCCACTCTGCATATTTAAAGGTTTATAACTGTTTTTATGCCTGGTTTTCCTGGTTGCGTGAATACTGTATCCATTGCCACCAGCTGGAAAAAGCAGTCACTTAAATCGCTTTGTAAAAGGGTTGCATAGCAGCCTTGATCCAATACTCAGCCCCTGCTCAACCCTCTGCCAAGGCATGAGGCAGCTTGGAATTGTTGAACTGGGCTCTTTCTGCAGGGTCAGCCCAGTTTTTTGCCTTCGTCTGTCTTACTCTGCTGAACTCATTTTTGTTGTTTTTTAGGAATCTGTGCAACTTTTCTCTGCCAACTAGTGCTAAAGTGCTTCTACGCATCCTTTTAAACATGATAAAAATGTTCTACACATGATTGGTAAATTTAATTTACCTATAAGTCCCCAGTAAGTGGTCCTACATGTAACCAGAGTCTGTAAATTAAATGCTGCTACCAAGCTGCAGCACTAATTGCGCCACCCACTAAACTAGCCTTAGTTTTAAACTGCCATATCAATCTGGCAAAATAAACATTTTACAAGGCCTAAACCAGTGGTTCCCAACCTGTGGTCCGGGGACCCCTTGGAGTCCGCGAAGCCTTCTCAGGGGGTCCGCGAGAGCCTAGAAAATTAAAAAATATTAACAAATATTGACAAATTAGGTCCCCAGCTTCCAGTAATGACTCAGGCGGGGGTCCCTGGATTCCCATGATGATTCCGTGGGGGTCCCTGGGTTCCATTAATGTTAAAGTGGGGGTCCACAGAAACCAAAAGGTTGGGAACCACTGGCCTAAACCATCCTTTTTAATACTTATGTCATTCCTAAGGTAGGCTCTAAAGGCTCATAGTGCAGGTATTTAAAAAGCAAGACCTAGGTTTAAGATTTCCATGTCCTGACAGTGAAAAACACCTAAAGATGTTTTTTACTGCTGTAAGGCTCTCTCTTCTATAGAGTATAGGTTCTTTTTTTTGCATCTGATAAATAACAATACTACAGGGTACCTCATTTATTGAGTGTAATAAATAGCACCTATTACGAGTTTATCGGAAATAAAATGTGGATTTTGGTGTTCAACACACCAAAATCCACGTGATATGGTGAACGCTCTATCCTTTTTCCCGCTTCCCTGATTAAATTTAATGAAGGTTGAGGTATTTAAAGCATCTAATAATTATCAGATACGTTAAGTAACATTCAACTCGGAATTCCGATTCCTACGCAAACAGGGGTTTCTACAGGGGTTGGAAAATAATGACCCACTCATAATTAGGCCCTTAGATCAACACTGTGTCACGTGTCACCTTATTACACTTAATAAGTGCTAACTTTAGATTGGGAACAGATTAGAGAAATGTTGTTTACAGTCAAATGAATTGTAATTTAAAATCCTCTTCAATGATAAAGTCGGATTTTAAGTTACTATTCTGTAAAAACTACTTTTAGGAAGTTGGTGTTTTTTTGTCCAAACCAACTCTGCCTTTCGGACAGTTTCCTGTGTCACATGACTCTGAACGGCTCTGCTGTTGTGATTTGTGCATTGCTTCTAGACATGACAACAAAGAAGGCTTTGGTGTCAGGTGTATTTATGATATGATGTTTTGGGTGGAGCTGCTCCATGCCCTAATTACACTTCAAAGGGCTCTGCCTGCAGCACACACACAGGAATCTGACACAAGCCTGCCCTCCCCTTTGTCAGCCTAGGCAGTTTGGAGTCAAACCTAGGAGAAGAGCAAGAACTGACCAAACCCAATTTTAGGGGTAGGTTAGGGAATTCCCCCACACAAACACTAGCACCAGATATAAAGGTGGGACCTTCAGAACCTCTCACCACAACATTCTTGGACCTGTGATATATTTAAAAGAAGGACTGCTGACAGAAGGACTGTCCTGCTGCTGGAAGGACTGCCTTGTTGTCTGAAAAGGAAGATTGGACCTGCTGGACCTGATCCTAGGCTACCCAGAGTGACTTCAAGAGTCAGTTATCTCAACTCCTGTGTGATGTGCATTGACAAAAGAAGCTTTCAGAGTCCTCTGTGGAACTTCTCATTTGACCAGCACCAACGGGACCTGCCTACACCTATCTGAGCCCTGCTGCTGTCTCTGCAAATCCTAATACAAAGAGGTGACCCCACATCCTAGACCCTTGACTGGCATCTGTGAGAACTCCTCCTGAAGAAAAAGGTGAATTTACAAATGTTTTGGGCTCTTTGTGACCACGAAGTGACCTCTTTGTTAAGCTCCAGTGGGACCTGTTCTTTACGTCGACAGTGACCTTCAGTGTTGACTGGCAAAATGAGACCTGCACTTTGTCCAAAAGTGACTGTCTGTAGTGAGCAACCAATGCCAAGCCCCAGTGACAACCTGCTTTCTGCATTGCAACAACCACCTGCAACGCTCAATCAGCTCCTCTTGCTGACAGCCTCCTTCTTGTGGCCATAACTCTTCGTGCTGGACTTCACAAGGTACAAAACTCTTCAGAGGGAGAAGGGTTTTGTGCATCTTGGCTCTACTTTTTTCAACTTAAACGTTAAAAACTCATATCTGCGATTCTACTGAATTTTTATCATTTTGCGATCATTTTGTTTAATAAAATGTACTCTATTTTTCTAAATTTGAGAGTTTTCTTGTGTTGTGTTTTCACATTGTTACCGCATGTGTGCTGCATAAATTCTTTGCACACCACCTTTAAGTTAAACCTGACTAATTTTGTGCCAAGCAACCAAAGGCTTAAGCAGAGATTAATTTAGTGACTGTATTTCACTCGAACAAGGATTGGGGTTATTGCTTGAGCGGGGCTTCCACCCCTCTAAATCAATAACCCGATTTCTTACAGGAATGCTCCCCCAGAAAGAGTAAAACAGCACATTCTCCACGTCCCCTTCCCCTTACACACCCTTTCACCATTTGCCCTGTTCATTTATAAGATTACATCTAGACATTTACCAGCTGCTAAGAACAATCCATGAATTGGAATTGTATCAGTTTGGTCCTGGTGTTAATGGAAAGAATGTAATGTAAAACATCAAGTCCACTGCTTATTTGATATCTTTAGAGCAAGATCGGTTGCCTATTTTTCCCTATCCCTGTTATTTTCTAGAGGATACAACAACTGTAGGCTGCTCTTCAGGGTGTGAGATAGGGGCTTGTGCACTAGGAGATTAGCGTGACTCCGAAGGGTGGAAACTGAGGCAGATACCTTGGAGTGCCTGCTATGGTGCAGCCAATTATGAGCCCAATGAACTAGTGGAATGACTAAGAAAGGAATGCCCAGTCCGAAGCACCAGAACATTTGCAATCAATTGCTGACACCTAAGTTGCCCAGCTTTGAAACCTTTAAGAGAGGCAGACCATTTGGGCAATTTATGACTGCAGGAACTGACAGAAATGCATTGTCTCCTAACGAATTTTGTGAATGCACATGCTCCATCAATAATGACATAAATCGGTGCTTATTAATTAAAAACGTTCAAAATTAATTACACTTGAAAGTAATTTACTCCGGTAATTGACCATCTTGCTGCATGTAAGAATCACAGAAAAAGTGACCTAGTAAAGGACAGATAAACTCAATGTCTATTTCTCTTCAAAAAGAATAGTTCTACCAAATGAGTCATAAAGAAAATGCACAATTGTTTCTACTCTTGTGTCGTGTGCATTCTCCGCATATAATAGTGCTCTTACTGACTCTTTAAATTGCCTTTTACATCATATTGTGTTGTTTTTCTTTAATATGTCACTCTTGAACACAGGATAGATTCAACATTGCAAACATGTGACACAAATATGTCATTAAAATGTCAACCATTAATTACTGAGTGACAGATAAACTTGCAAGTGTTAAGTGACAAAAAACACAACACTCCATAAAAGTAAAGTAAAGGTAAAGTGCGCAGAGTCCTAAAACCAGCACAAACAGTGCCAAAATGGAAGGAAGGCAGGCAAAAAAGTTGAGGGTGACCACCCTAAGGCTGCCAGGTCTAACATGTAGGTTTGACTTTAAACGCAGACAAGTGTGAGTTCAACAAAACAAAGATGAAGTTCTTTTCAGATGGAATTATGACACCTTATCCTGCAAAAGTACAAGCTTTAACGCGTGCTGAACCCCCACAAGATGTATCCATGCTACACTCTTTACTTGAAATGGCCAGTTACTGTTCACAATACATAAAAGACTTTACCACTGTCAGTGCTCCATTACGAGAGCTAATAAAGAAAAATGTTTCTTTTAAATGGTCACAAGAATATGAAAAGAGTTTCAGGAGAATCAAACACACCATCAAAAATGCTACATAAATGCCAATTTCAATCCAAGCTTCATACAGAGACTGTGGTTGGCACCAGCCTTGTAGGGTTAGGTGTGATACTTGCACAGCATAATGGCCGCCCAGATGCAAGACAAGACATTGTGGGCTTGCTAGAAGAAGTTTGTCTCAAACAGTGTTCTTACCCACAGCCTCAGAAAGAAAGTTTGACTGTAGTATGGGCTTGTGAACATTTCAGAGTATTCCTCTACAGAAAGCCTTTTACGGTGGTGGCTGATCATCAAAGTTTGTTGATCATCTTCTTCACTCCGAAAGCCAAGATGCCTCCTCGAACTAAACGATGGTGACAACAGGTACAAGAGTACAATTGTACAATTGACCAGGAAAGGATAAAAATCCTGCTCACTACTTTTTGATAGTGCCTATTCAAGGACATGGTATCCAAAACAGTTAAGACCTACATCAATTTCACTGCCAAGTCCACTACACAATGCTGTGTCATTGGCTCAGTTTGTCACTGCTACAGTCATAATAGTGGCTTGCAGAAGTTAAAACACATAATTACACATCAGTCATTCAATACACATGTTCAACCTCTCAATAATGATGGAGGGTATCAAAAATACAAAAATTTCAAAGATGAATTGTCCATAACTTCGGAAGGAGTTATACCGCAAGGATCAAGGATCCTGATTCTGGAAAGTCTACAACAAAGGGTATTGTGGTATTGTTGCTACAAAAACAGCTCTCCAAGTCAGAGTTTGGTTTCCATACTTAGGTGAAAGAGTGAAAAAGGAACTTAAAGCCTGTCGCATATGCAATTGCCTGTCAACCAACGTCACTTAACATACGCTAACAATGTCAAAACTCCCTAGACATGCCTGGGAGACAACAGACATTGATTTCTTACGTCCATTTGAGAATGGACATCATTTAATGATGATTGTAGATGAATATGTATGTTTTCCTTTGGTCAAAGATCTATCATCTACGACACCAGTGAGTAATTGAAAAACTTGATGGCATCTTTGCAACATGGGGCTTACCAGCCATTGTGAAGTCTGACAATGGTCCACTGTTAGACCTGGCATCCTTATGTTGGTCTGACCCCAGACATTCTGCCTTTATCTCCTGTTTTGTTGCTGTATATTTTTGTTGGCCTTAGGACTCTGAGCACTTTACCACTGCTAACCAATGCTAAAGTGCATGTGCCTCTCACTTAAAAACATGATACCACTGGTGTATCCACAATTGGCATATTTAATTTTCATGTAAGCACCTTGTAAAGGGGTATACCTTATACCCAGGGCCTGTAAACTATATATTGTTAGTGGGCCTGCAGCACTGGTTGTGCCACTCACTTAGGTAGCCCTGTAGACATGTCTCAGGCCTGCCACTGCAGAACCTGTGTGCAGTCTCACTGCCACCCTGACTTTGCATCCAATACCTCTGCCAAGCCTTAAACTCCACTTTTCTTGCATATAAGTCACCCCTAAGGTAGACCCTAGATAGCCTATACAGCAGGGTGCCATGTAGGTAAAAGGCAGGACATGTACTTTTGAGTCTTTTATGTCTTGGTAATGAAAAGCTCCTAAAGTCGTTTTTCATTACTGTGCTGCCTGCCCCTCTCATAGACCAGCGCTGGGAACTTATAATACTTTTAAGCTGTAATTTCTGATCTGAGAGGAGTAGCTGCATCATGCTTAGTATCATTGTAACGATCATAATAAATACTCTTTATTGGTAAAGTTGGATTTATCTTTACTATCTTTAAAATGCCACTTTTAGAAAGTGGGTATTTCTCTGCCTTCACTCTACTGTGTGCCTACAGCCTATCTCCAGTACATTTCTGTCCTGGGTGAATATGTGACAGAACAACTAGGTCCTAAACAACTATAGCCTAAACCACTACTGCTAAACAACTAAAAAGTCTCTACAACTAAGTACTGAACAACTACTGTCTAAACAACAATTGTGCCTCAATACCAATTGCCTGAACAACTAATATATATATATTTTCTAAACAACTAATAAACCATAAAAACCAAAAAAAAAACTTACCTTAAAATTAGTTGTTCAGGCAATTGTTATTCAGGCACAATTGTTGTTTAGACAGTAGTTGTTCAGTACTTAGTTGTAGAGACTTTTTAGTTGTATAGCAGTAGTGCTTCAGGCAAGTAGTGGTTTAGACCTAGTTGTTCAGGATGTTTCCCGTCCTGGGTTAGGTGACAGCTACACTTGTGCATTCCGACAGACATCCACAACACAGAATACTCAGTTGCATCTGCATTCATCTGCATACTGATGGGTCTTCCTGGGAGGAGGATGGGAAAGGCTCCTACTTACATCTCAAAGGGTAGTGGCCAGAGCCCACACAAAGGGGATGATTACCCCTACTAATAGGCAGGATCCAAGGCTGAACTGAAAGGGGGACCTGTGAACTTCTCAGAAACCTTCTGAAGTCATCCCCCACATCAGAGGCACTTTTTAGTGTAAGTACTGTGCCCCATCCCCACTAAGCAGAGTGAACTTCTGGATTCAAGGAAATTGCTGGAGTAAAGACTGCTGTGTGCCAGGAATACCACTATGCCAGACTTGGCGGTTTCCAGGATCTGCTGCTCTGCCCTGTTGTGCTGCCCTGCTGCCTGCTGATCTCTGCCCTGCATCCCAAGGACTAAAAACTGCCTCCAGTGTGTCTACATGAGCATGCTGACTTGCTTATGGTTCTACTAAGAGACTCCAAGACATCAAAGACCCCGAGCGGCTTGGCCGTACTTTGCTGCCCCCTTTCATCAAAGACCCCGAGTGGCTTTGATGTACTTTGCTACCCACTTTCATCAGCAACCTCAGGGGGTTTCGCTGTACTTTGCCGCCAGCTTTCATCAACAACCACGAGGAGGTTTGTTGCACTCT
This sequence comes from Pleurodeles waltl, assembly GCF_031143425.1. NCBI lineage: Eukaryota > Metazoa > Chordata > Amphibia > Caudata > Salamandridae > Pleurodeles > Pleurodeles waltl. The sequence goes on from NC_090449.1 coordinate 948,008,350, forward strand.
GCCGCTCGCTTTTATCAGAGACTCCGAGCAGCTTAGTTGCACTTTACCACCCACTTTCATCAAACACCCAGCACGGATCCCTTGCAGTCTGCTACCCACTTGCCAAGGATTATGGAGTGCCCAAACGGACCACTGCCACTTCAATCTGCAAGGTACATGGTCACAGCAGTGACTCCCCCTGGTGTCAAAGGCCCCCATGTTGCAACTCACTGCAGTCCCATCAGCTTCCTTGTGACCGCGCAGGAGAAAGACAGACCTTACCTTGGACCCAAACTTTCAGCCACTGTCCAAGGAGCGCGCAGAATCACCTCTTTATCCCTTTATCGCTTCTCAGCATTATTTTATTTTCCCTTAGAAAGTGAATATCTAATGATAGACAAATAGAATTTTTGTTGTTTTGGTCTTGATCTATGCAGATAAACAAGCTTTATTTTTGTATATCTATGTGGAGTCCACTTGTGGTGTACTTCCTGTGATTACTGTGTGTGTGTTGCACAAGTACTTTACACATTGCCTTCTAAGTAAAGCCTGCCTGCTGCTGCCAAGCTACCAGACAGTTGGCACAGGTTAATTTAGGTCATGTATTTTAACTTGCTCTGATTAGAATGTCTAAACAGCTCCATAGTAGTAAAGGGATACACTTGGAATAAACAGTAATGTCATTTACACTCATCCTTGAGTGTCGAAAGCTAGTTCAGCTGGCTTCCATTCAGCAATGGTTAAAATCTAGAGGCTCAACATTTTTGCAACAACACAGGCAGAGGAAGTTTCATGCAAGAAATACAAAAGAACGGGAATGTCAGAAGACAAGGAGAAGGAGGAGCGATTAGGTATGTTGTAACTAAAATAAGGCTCAAGGGAAACCAAAAAAAGAGAAGAGGGGGGTTGACAGGTTGTCTGTAACTGAACAGAAACAAAGGTTCCTGCAGGGACCTTAACACAAAACAAATGACATCATGGAGTACAAATGGGCAGGGCATTCATGGGGAATCCCCACTGTATCCGAAAACTACTGTAGATAAAGAGGACCGAAGGAAATTTGTCCTATGCTGTAGCTAAATGTCAGAATAAAGGGAAGACAAGGAAAAGTGAAGGTCAGTTGATTGCAATTTTGATGCGGAGGTTAAGTCAGAGTAGTGGTAGGATGAGACAAAGTTGAGGTGTTCTCTTTAACCCACTGAAAAGGAAAAGAGCTGCAAATATATTATGCGTTATGCATGTTTAGTTTGAAATATAATCCCACAAAATCAGCAAACATAAGATTACTTACTGGGCCAACACCAGGATAGAGATGGAACCTGCACATAAATTTCAAGGTGACGAGAGAGTGAAATATTATGAGAAGGGATTTCACCCTAGGAAGGTTTTTAAATATTAACCCTGGAGAAAATATCCTCTGAAGGTCAGGATATTTTTTTTCAAGACGCTGCAGAACTCACATCCCAGATATCAAACAATGTTACAAAGGTCATGAAGAACTGTGCTTGATGCAATGTGACTGTTGGCCCTATCTCCAAGACTCTGTCAGCAGTCACAAATGCCAATGTATAATTGAGAGAAGCATGTATCGTCCTGTAGTCTTGGACAGCAACTGATCGCATCATGTTTATTTTCTTAATGACATTATTTCACCATGAACTTGACAAGCTGAATATGTGCTGTATAACCCACTTTTAATATAGGTAGATAATCATGAGAAAATTTTCCTTTGTAAATTTGTCTAATAAGTGTCCGGTTGTAAGAGATTGACAAGCTCGGTTGAAGGGCTACACATATTCTTCTGCACGGAACCTTCATCAACATGGATTGACACTGACTGGGCTTACTGCAAACTGTTCTCACTTGAGTAAAAAATGTTTTTTATGGCCTATGGCATAAAAAGATGATTTGATGATAAAAATAGTAAAACATTTTAATCAATACAAAAAAACAAGAAATGATACGTACTTACAGTAGGCTGCTGAGCATGATAAGGAATATAGGGGGTGATTCTAACTTCGGCGGGCGGCGGAGGCCGCCCGCCGAAGTTCCCCCACCAAAATACTGCTCCGCGGTCGAAAGACCGCTGAGGGTATTTTGGGATTTGCCCTGGGCTGGCGGGCGGCCGCCAAAAGGCCGCCCGCCAGCCCAGGGCAAATCAACCTTCCCACGAGGACGCCGGCTCAGAATTGAGCCGGCGTAGTGGGAAGGTGCGATGGGTGCAGTGGCACCCGTCGCGTATTTCAGTGTCTGCCTAGCAGACACTGAAATACTTTGTGGGGCCCTCTTACGGGGGCCCCTGCAGTGCCCATGCCATTGGCATGGGCACTGCAGGGGCCCCCAGGGGCCCCGCGGCACCCCCTACCGCCATCCTGTTCCTGGCGGGAGACCCGCCAGGAACAGGATGGCGGTAGGGGGTGTCAGAATCCCCATGGCGGCGGAGCGTGCTCCGCCGCCATGGAGGATTCTGCAGGGCAGCGGGAAACCGGCGGGAGACCGCCGGTTTCCCGCATCTGACCGCGGCCGAACCACCGCGGTCAGAATGCCCTGCGGGGCACCGCCGGTCTGTCGGCGGTGCTCCCGCCGACCCTGGCCCCGGCGGTCTCGGACCGCCGGGGTCAGAATGACCCCCATAGTATGATAAAGTGCTTTGCAAAAAGTATGAAATAGTAATCAGGAAGGTTATGAAGGCTATGAAAAAGAGATAACATAAAATATGTGAGAGTGGTGCTGCACAAAATGTGTATTAAGAAGAATTTCATGTCATTTAGATGATGTACTTTGGTCCAATAAGGTCTAACTGGTCTACCTTGCATAATCCACCAGCCTGCGGTCTTTGCACCTGGAGACCATTACCCTCTGTCTCTCCTGTTTCTATTCCTGTAAGTAAATATTTGACAGTAACTTTCAACTTGCCAACCTCAGTGATATAAAGCATGATGGTTCCAGTGTTGGCCTAGCCTGATGTATTGATTTGTGGAGAAAAGCAGTTTCTGTGCCATTTCTTAAATCTTACAATGATATTTGATGATGCCTCCAACTATACAATCACTGCAAATGCAAAAAAAAAAAGATACAGTTCATGAATAATCAATGAGTAAATGTTTAAGGTGTGGAGGATAAAATATGAAAAGAAAGAGGTAACGAAAAAAGAGGAACGAAAGAAAGGAGCAAAGATAGAACGAAAGAAGGAAAAAAGAGAAAAGAAAGAGAAACAAAGGAAAGAAGCAAAGAAGGAAAGGGGAAAGAAGGATGGAAAGAATGAAAGAAAGACAGAAGAAAGGAAAAAAAGACAAAGTTGCAAAGACAGAGCACTCTCATGAGCTTATATTCAGAGTTCATGTGAGCTTCTGGTACGGTGTGAAAAAGCTGAAGTCAGATAAAACAAAAACACTTCAAGAGGAATTTACAACAGCATTGGCAGGAAACGGGAACTGACAAAGCTGGAATGTGCCCTGTGCTCTCATCTAGTAGAAAATGCCCTGTGATAGCACCAAGCAAGTAAAGTTAACCAGTGGCTAAAGTAGGCTGACCCACTGCCCCATGTTTTATGCTGTAGTTGGCGGAAGCAAAATGTGAATGACAGTAGAGTCTGAAATCCCCTTTATGTAAGTATATTATACATATCATTTTAATAATATCAAAAGGTATTGGCTAACACCAAACCTAAAAAAACTGAGGCTGTCAAGACTGAAGCCATTATTGGTCTTCATATATATGATCATCTGCCAGAGCCTGATGTGCCTCGTAGTGTACTCCTGAAGGGGCCCAGAATGCACCATAAAATCTTATGCATTTTTAAAGAAATGTCAGCAAGGCACGGCCCCTGCAAATATTTTGTGAGCTAGAAAAACATAAAAATTCAACAGAATGCCAGGAATTACTGTTAAGCATTGCCGATCTAAAGAGGCCCAAGGGAATTGCTAGGAGGCTTGGACCAATGCTCATTAGTGGAACCAGTCTTTTACTAAGCAAATGTATGCCCACAGTAACCTACCAAGACATGCTATCCTTTGTGGAGCCACTGTAAGACCTCAATCAATCAATCAATCAATCAGGGATTTGTAATGCCCACTACTCACCCGTGAGGTCCTCAAGGCGCTGAGGAGGGGAGGGGGGAAAAGATGTGGGAGGGGCTGCTGCTTGCCTGAACAGCCAGGTCTTGAGAAGTTTCCTGAAGGTAAGGAGGTCTTTGGTCTGGCGCAGGTGGGTGGGAAGAGTGTTCCACGTTTGGGCGGCGAGGTGCGAGAATGATCTACCGCTGGTTGTAGTTCTGCGGACGCGTGGGACAGTTGCGAGGTCGGCGGAACGGAGATGCTAGGTTGGGGTGTAGGAGAGTCGGTATGTAGGTATTCTGTAGGTATTCTGGTCTGGAGTTGTGCAGTGCTTTGTGAGTGTGGGTGAGGAGTTTGAAGGTAATTCTCTTGTTGACTGGGATCTAGTACAGGTTTTTCAGGTGGTCTGTGGTGTGGCAGTGGCGGGGGATGTCCAGGATGAGGCGTGCGGAGGCGTTCTGGATGCATTGCAGCCTCTTCTGGAGTTTGGCCGTGGTTCCTCCGTAGAGGGCATTGCCGTAGTCCAGTTTGCTGCTTACAAGGGCTTGGGCGACTGGTCTTCTGGTTTCAGTGGGTATTCATTTGTAGATCTTTCAGAGCATGCAGAGGGTGTTGAAGCAGGAGGACAAGATGGTGTTGACTTGCTGGGTCATAGATAGTGAGGGGTCCAGGATGAATCCTAGGTTGCATGCATGGTTGGTGGGAGTCGGAGCGGTTCCAAGAGTGGCAGGCCACCAGGAGTCATCCCATGCGGAGGGGGTGGAGCCAAAGATGAGGACTGAGGGAGCTGCTCTTCATCCATTCAACAATGGCCTTCATTCCTTCGAGGAGGTAGATCTTGGCGGAGTCCTTTGAGGGGGAGGATCAGCTGGGTGTCGTCGGCGTATCAGATGATGTTGAGGTTGTGGGACTGGGCGATGCTAGCGAGCGGGGCCATGTAGATGTTGAAGAGGGTCGGGCTGAGGGACGAACCCTGGGGTACGCCGCAGATGATTTTGATGGCCTCCGAGCAGAATGGGGGGAGGCGGACTCTCTGGGTTCTGCCGGTGGCAAATGAGGTGACCCAGTCCAGGGCTCTGTTGCAGATTCCAGCATTGCTGAGGCGTGAGCGTAGGGTGTGGTGGCAGATGATGTCCAACATGGCTGAGAGGTCCAGGAGGATGAGGGCCGTGGTTTTGCCGCTGTCCAGTATGGTTCTGATGCCGTTGGCGGCGGCGATGAGGGCGGTTTCGGTGCTGTGGGTGCTGCGGAATCCGGATTTGGAAGGGTTCAGGGTGTGGTTCTCCTGTAGGAAGCAGGTTAGTTGTCTGTTGACACCTTCTAAATGAATTTTGCTGGGAAGGGGAGAAGGGAGATAGGCCGGAAGTTCTTGAGGTCCTTTGGGTCAGCCTTGGGTTTTTTGAGGAGGGTGTTGATCTTGGTGTGTTTCCAGCTCTCCGGGAAGGTGGTGGACTCGAAGAAGCTGTTGATGATCTTCTGTAGTTGGGGTGCGATGACAGAGCTTGCTTTGTTGAGGATGTGGTGAGGGCAGGGGTCAGATGGAGAGCCTGAGTGGATGGTGTTCATGATTTTGATGGTGGCATTGTCGTTGACGGGGGTCCAGGAGAGCAGGAAGTTGGTCGGAGGTGAATCTGTAGCGCTGGTGGTTGCCTGGTGCTGAAGTTGTCGTGAATGTCTGCAACCTTGCGGTGGAAGTAGGAGGCTAGGGAGTCGCAGAGGCCTTGGGATGGCGGGATGTCATTGGTGTTGGAGCTGGGGTTAGAAAGTTCCTTCACGACCTTGAAGAGCTCCTTGTGGCTGTGTGCATGGTTCTTGATTCGGTCTTTGAAGGCGGTTCTTTTGGCGGCTCGGATGAGTTGGTGGTGTCTGCGGATGGTGTTTTTGAAGGCTGTGTGGTTGTCCAGAGTCTGATCTTGGCGCCAATTTCTCAACCCTCTTTTAATTGTTAGTGTCCCTATGCGGATCAAGGGCCAGATGTACTAAGGCTGTTTGACGTCACAGAGGGTCCAGTTCACAAAACTGGCCCATTTGTGACCACAAAATTGCCTTTTGCTATTTACCAAAAACAGATTATGATTGTGTAATGTTACTCAATTTCAATTTGGGTTTGCAACTACATACCAAATTAATATTTAGCAGGGGCATGTTTAATCCCTTTCAAATTGCGATTCGAAATGGCAGGTAATACTCTTTTGCAACAGAAATGCACTCATGAAACATTGAACTTTAACAACTACATAACAGTATTGATAACCCATTTGTAAATGAGAAGGAGTGCCAAAAAATGTTTGTAAATCTTTTCTTTGCTTTCTTAAAAAAAAAAAAAAAGTGAATGTGTTTACAAATATTGTGTTATTAAAAAACAATCATAGACATGGTTGTCCACTGACCCCTGAAGGCCATCATCCCTGTGATAGTAGTGAATCATCGTGGGTTGCAATTTGTAATACACCTCATTAATATTCATGAGGTAGATCAAATTGTGACCCATATGTTCCAGTATTTTGTGAATTGACATATTAGGTAGGTCGGTTCGTAAAATACCATAATGGTTCCCAAAATATAGGTCACAAATGCAACCAAAATTTTTAGACTAGTAGCCTAACTCTTAGGCTACAGGAATATTGCCCATGTGATCTCCTCATGCTCATATGATATGTATTGCTGTTATTGCCATGGAGTGTTTCACAGCATGTTGTATATGTTAATTCCAAAACAACAATAGTATAGTTTATTTAAAAAATCCAGGTGAATCAGGTCCAATAACAGAAGTGTGTGAACCAGGTCACCTTCTGAACTTCCTTCCATGAAAGACGAAAGCTGGGATGTTTAGACACCAAACATTGGATTCAGGCAACTATAGGTTTACACATAGAAAAACAAAACTGAAATTGCAGATTTTAGAGCTTGGCTTTATTATGATTACTTGACACATTCTTGTACTGGATTCAGTTGTGGCTCGCGACAACCAGAAAGGGTGCGACAGTGTGTGGGGGTGGGAATAAATAAAAATTAAATAAAAAAATCATAATAAAAAAAACACTTACCTTCTCCACCTCTTCTCTGTCCGTCGTAGCTCCAGGCTGCAGGCTCAGGCTGCCAGCCTGGCCTGCAGCCAATGCTGACGCTGCTCAAAGCAGCATCAGGAATGGCTGGGAACACCCAGCCAGGGCACTCCCAGGCAGACTGGGAGCCTGTGCAGGCTCTGTCCAGCCCGGCAACTGTATTGCTCGTCACCCCGTGGTCCCGCCCCTTTTACCAAAAAAATGATAATAAACCCAGTTTATTAGCATTTTTGGTAAAGGTTTGCTGCTGCTGCTGGGGAGGATGGGGGTGCAACACTCCTCCGCCCTAATGGAGGAGCTGCCCCTGACTGGATTCCTCATGCTAAGCCAGCTGGCAGGGTAGCTAAAGCCAGTGCCTAGTGCCAACATTTTGTTGCATTGTCATATATCAGTCAATCACCATGTAATTCCCTTTTCTTCTTTAAGCTATCTTACAGACGTGGGATGTTATCAGAGCCTAATTTTCTTTTTAGATCAAAGCAAGTCTTTATTTCTCTAGTAGTAAACTTTGGAATTTTCGTCGCCAATAGAAGAACGCCCAATTAGTGGAATAAACTGTGTGTTCAGCGATACGTTTGTTATTTCCAGAGAAGAAATCAATACCAAAGTAAACCAGCATCAAGGCACAAAATTTAAGCCGCAATTGAATAAAGAAAATCGGAGTGAACTAATTCATTGTCAAAAATGTACGTTTTTCATTTAGATTATTCTAACACGTAGTTATAATTACATTTATTATGAAATCAAGTGCAACATATCACATTTCAATTCGCTTGGCCTGACGTCAGAAAATGGAGATAAAATAGCCAACTCTTATTTTAAAAAATCAGTCTACTGCCCAGGAGCCTATCAATAATGTGATCTTCTGACAGTAAGCAAATTAAATGGCAGAGGCTAAGAGGATTACACAAAGAGCGCTGTAATACAATGGAACATGCCTTGCTTAAAGTAATGATGTTTAAAATGCAGATTTGGAGCGTTTCAATATGCAAACAACTACCAACTCTTTTGCATTTGAAAATATATTTTCTTTAAAATAATTGGACCCCCTGGCTATATATTCATCTTTGAAGAATGACGCTTTGCTAACGAAGGCTTCCTCTGCTCTGTTCTAGCCTCGAAAATTGATTTACCTCCGAATACACTGTATTATGAAGCCATCTAAAGAAACTATTGTGTATCCAAAGTGCACGCCTGCCATGTGCATTTTAACACAGATAATCACGCGCTTTTTTTTAATGAAGCAGCTTTCTCTTTCTAGAGCATCCTCCGCCCATAATTCGTTGTATAGAACAAATACGCCCTGGCCATATGGTGTACGGGTAATTATCGCCATCAGGACGCAGCCAAGATGCCTTTCATTTTCGTTCGCGTTAACCGCACCGCTGGTTAAGGGGTGGCTGCTGTGTAGGCAAGTTCTCCCCTGAGCTTGTATCCAAGACAGATCATTTTACAGGCCGTGGGGCACACTCTCAAAGTGCGTGCTACCAACTCACATAAATATTTTCTAGTCTACGTTTAACAGAATTGGATTCAGTTCTCAATCTTACATATGCATTACTCATTGTAGGCAATTTAATCTAGTCTTTCCATTTTCGTAAACATATGGATTTTATGCTGTTATTGCAATGTACTCGGTAAATAAAAAAGAACGTTTTACTAATAAACTGTTTTGTATTTTAAACTGTCAAGTACATTCAACCTTAATATTCTGCATACAAATTCGTTTACATATTTTCATTTTCTTAAAACAAGTTACTTTTATTGAATTTATGTTGGCACATTTAGGCCCATATTTATACTTTTTGACGCTAAAATGCGCTAACGCAGTTTAGCGTCAAAAAATTTAGCGCCGTCTAACGCCATTCTGAAGCGCCATGCGGGCGCCGTATTTATGGAATGGCGTTAGCCGGCGCAAGCAGACCGGCGCTGCCTGGTGTGCGTGGAAAAAAACCACGTAGACCAGGCAGCGCCGGCGTTGGGCAAAAATGACGTTAGGGCGTCTTAAAATGGGGCAAGTCAGGTTGAGGCAAAAAAATCGCCTCAACCCGATTTGCGCCATTTTTTTACGACGCCCAGACGCCATTTCATGACTCCTGTCTTAGTAAAGACAGGAGTCATGCCCCCTTGCCCAATGGCCATGCCCAGGGGACTTGTGTCCCCTGGGCATGGTCATTGGGCATAGTGGCATGTAGGGGGGCACAAATAAGGCCCCCCTATGCCACCCAAAAAAAAATAAAAAATATAAAAAATTATACTTACCTGAACTTACCTGAATGTCCCTGGGGTGGGTCCCTCCATCCTTGGGTGTCCTCCTGGGGTGGGCAGGGGTGGCAGGGGGGGTCCCTGGGGGCAGGGGAGGGCACCTGTGGGCTCATTTTGACCCTGACCCAGGCGTTAAATAGTGGCGCAAATGCGGGGTTTTTTGACCCGCCAACTCCCGGGCGTGATTTTTGCCCGGGAGTATAAATACGACGCATTTGCGTCGCCGTCATTTTTTTAGACGGGAACGCCTTCCTTGCATCTCATTAACGCAAGGAAGGCGTTCACGCAAAAAAATGATGCTGTTTGCCAATACTTTGGCGCTAGACGCGTCTAACGCCAAAGTATAAATATGGCGTTAGTTTTGCGCCGAATTTGCGTCGAAAAAAATGCTAATTCGGCGCAAACGGAGTATAAATACGGGCCTTAATCTGTAGCCTTCATTTCTCTTTTGTTGCATTTATGAAAATTAACGAAACCATTTGACTAGAAAATATATTTTCAGTATGCAGTTCGGTGCAGGCAGTTTGCTCTTTCGTAACCACCAACTTAAAAAGAGAAACCACTGCTTTACAGCTTTGATAAATCTGAAACAGATTTTGAGCTCAGGACAGTTTATCCCTCAGGCAACGGCTGGAAAAACCAGACTGCAAATGAAAAGATCCAGATTAGCATAAACCCCTAAGAACCTCCTCTGGTTCTTCTGTAGGAAGGCGCCGGTCCATTAATCTCAATGTCATTAAAAGCAGACCAAACCAAATCAAGATTGGACATAACTCTCAAGAACCACACAGAGCAAACTATATGCAAATACTTTCGACATTAAACCGGATTAAATTAATTGGAATTACAACAACACTTTCTCAGATCCAATAAGATTTCCCCATAAAATCGTTGGTGATCTATAAAAAACAATTGAGGTCCAAATGGTGGTTGTAACTCCGAGCCCGGAAGTTAAACAAGTTAATGTGGGTTGTTTGCTGTGACTGAAGGGTTCCAGTTAACCATAAAGTGACAGATTGCCTTGTGACCAACAAGAGGCTGGTTTGCCCGCTCAGAGGGTTTTGTTGTTCCCTCGAAAGACCTAAATGCTGGTAGCGAATGGACACAGTGTCAGACGTTTAGAGCATACAGCCTTCAACTGAGAGCCAAGTGAATCTCGTGTTTGTGAAGTCTGAGTTTCTGGAAATGTGTCCAGGAAAGTCAGTCATGGTACCAAGGTTGGCTTATCTTTGACTGTGCTGCTGACTCTAAGGCTGGTCTACCCTAACATTTGATCTAGGCCATGGACAAAGTAAAATGAAAGTTACTGATGCCAAAGACACTATCAACAAACCAGTGGGATCTTCTTGCAACCATCCCTGTTAAACACAGGGCAAAAGTATGAAGGATGCTTATGGTGTAATTTTGTTTCCTCATCATCAGTGAGTTGAGGGAAAAATCCCTCTGAGAACACATTTCTGGCTGGTGACTTGATTGCACTACATATAGTGCCTCTACGCGCACTGGCTAGCCACTGCCATGTTGGAGACTGACCATGCTTTGGGTTTGTTCACTTGTACCCAAGAAAGGATAACATGAAAAAAACAGACATTGTGCTAAAAAACCTGTTAGTTTCTCTGTAAATCTCCTCCTAAATTAGGAGCATATTTTAAGCTTTTTTTGGCATTCGAAGGGGCTTCCTGGCAAACACTGGCAGTCTAGTCACAACTGTCCAGGTGTCCTCTTGAAAACCTTTCTTTATTTCAAATGCAATTCAAATGCTGAATCTGTAAATGAAGTATACAAAAAAGCAATGAATGGAATGCCTGAATTAATCTCAGCCTCTGGTACTTGCTAGAGCCACATCCCAGTCCATTGTTATTTAGCACACCACGCCACCTCTGTTTGGACCCAGCCATATGCAAATCCATCTGACCGTGCTCCTCATGGGAACAGTCCAGTTCGAACTTCCAGGACAGGTCCTCCCTACACTGAAACACAAGCAGCCTAAGACCAGTTTCACCATTATTAGCACCTAGCTGTTGGGTATAGCTCAGTCCCAGTGCCATAGTGTGCACAAGACCCACATCTGGGTGTAACTGTCCCACTTAGGGTGCTGCACTGAAATATGCATTTGTAAATGGTTTCAAGGAAGGGTTCAGATAGGTTATCAGGGGCCAAGACAGAAGAGATGGCGGACAATTTGCAGTCTGCCAAAGAAATGCCTCAGGTGGTAGCAGATAACCTGGCAAAAGAAGTTGCAGATGGCAGAACTGCGGGTCAAGTCTTCGAATGGCCTATAGAGAACCTGATGGTTTCACCTCTGGTTGTGGTTCCCAAAAAGACTAAGGATGACTTTTGCCTCATTCATCACTTGCCCTGGCAGGAGGGGGAGTCAGTGAACGACTTCATCGTGCAGGAAGACACGAAGGTGGTGTACGCTTCAGTGGATGATGCCATTCATCTCATTCATGGGTGCGGCAGGGGATCTGAGCTAGCAAAATGAGACATTGCAGTGGCTTTTCGGTTCCTGCCTATCCACTCTGAGGATTCTGCATTACTGGGCATGCAGCTAGATGGGGCGATCTGTGTGGACAGAGTACTTCCGATGGGCTGTGACATGTCATGGTCACTGTTCAAGGCTTTTAACACTTTCCTGCAATGGAGTTTTGTGAAAGCGTGTGGGCATCGGGAGGTGACACATTACTTGGATGATTTTGTTTTTGTGGATAAGGCTGGCTCTGATTCCTGTAGGAAGGCCTTGGCAGGATTTGAAAGACTGGCCCGGGAGATGGTGGTTCCTTTCGCTCTCGAGAAGACTAAGGGCCCGAGTTGTGTGCTGACATTTTTGGGGATTGAGCTGGACACGGAAGTGTTAGTAGCAAGATTGCCAGTTGGAAAGGTGGCTGAGATTCTGGATTTCTTGAGACAGGTCCGGTCCTTGCATAAGATCGATTTGCACTTGGCACGACAACTCCTGGATTTCCTCAACTTTGGATGTAGGGTAGTCAGGGGTGCAGAACATTTTGCAGGTGCTTGGGACTAGCTATGTCCAGTGCCTCCCTCCCGCACCATAGGATTCGTGTGTCAGTGGGTGTGAGAGAGGACATCAGGGTGTGGGAGACATTCTTGACACAATTCAATGGGGTTTCCATGATTTTCCGGGAGGAAGACACAATATGGCGGGTCCAGATCTTCTCGGATGCAGCCAGGGCCTCTGGTTTTGGTCTCTTTTGGGATGGGCGATTGTGTGCAGAGCAGTGGCCTGAACATTGGATATACAAGGCAGGAGTATTGCTTTTTTTTTAATTCTCTCCTCTGTTGGTGGCCTTGACTGTTTGGGGGGACGAACTGGCCAACAGGACTGTCATTTTTCACGTGGACAACATGACGGTTGTGGAACTGGTGAACAGACAGAGGGCTAAAGATCTTAGGGTGTTGTGATTATTGAGGTGTTTCCTGCTCAGATGTTTATCTTCAAATGTCATATTTAAAGCAGCACACATTCCTGGGATAAACAATGGTATTGCAGATTCCCTGTCTCATTCACAGTGGCAACGGTTTCACACTTTGGCACCAGGAGCAGAGCGGCACAAGACAGCGGTCTGCAAACATTTGGGGGTGGGGGTCATGATGATCATTGGGTTGGTCGAGATGTCATTAGCGGAATCCACTCGTAAGAGTTATCGTCTGGCATGGTTGGAATTTCAGAGTTTTGAATGTTTGAAGGGGATTTTTGGGTGCAGAGTGACGACATGCTTCAATCTCGAGCTTTACGTTTTGTGTTGTTTTTGATACAAAAAGGTTTGTCGCCTGCCACGATTGGGGGCAAGTTGGCTTGTGTTTCCTCTTATGGTAAATTGTTTTTTGGTTGCGACCCAGCAAAAGATGATATTCTGGGTAAAATGTTGAAAGGGTGGGGTAAAGCCAGAGTGGGGATGGGCAAGGCGGCAAGGGAAACCATTACATTTGATTTACTGTTGGAACTATTGCATGTCCTGCTGGTTTGTTGTACAAACACTCATGAAATTGCATTGTTTAGGCTGTGCATGGTGTGGATGTTTTTTGGGGCATTTCTGGTGTCTGAACTTTTGGGTGTGGGTAGATCCGTAGGTGTGAAAGTGGGTGAAGTATGCCTGCAAGGGGGGCGTTTGGGCATAAGGCTTAGAAAGTCCAAGACTGATCAGTTGGGTAAAGGGGAATTGGGTGTGGTTGAAGAAAGGTGATGATACAGCTGCTTGCACGGTTGTTGAGTGGATCAGTTTTCAGTCACAATGGGCAATAGGTGGGGCCGATGTTTTAAGTCACTCGAGTGGCGAAGCTCACAGCATTCCAGCTGCTGTCTATTTCGCTGATGGCGTTAAGACGAACCAGGAGACAGTCCCAGTGCTATGGGACTCATTCATTCAGAATAGGGGCGGCTACAGCGGCAGCTCATCTGGGTTGGGACTGGGCTCAGATTCGGCGGATTGGTAGGTAGAGGTATAGATGCTGCGAGTGATATGTGAGGTCTTGATTTGCGGGGTAGGCATTGAGGATAGGAAGGTACGAGGGCTGGAATATAAGGGGGTGGGGGATTTGTAGATGTTGTACTAAAGTTTGTTCTTTTTGTAGGTTGCATGACTGGCCTCAGGAGCAGAAAAATGATCACTTGGATGTTTGGTCATTCGTTCATACATTAGGCAGCTAAATACTCGGAGAGGCAGATTTATGGATGCTCATTGGGACTGCCGAGTAGCCGTCATGAAGTTTTGTGGTGGGGAAGAGCGGTATGAGGTGGGAGAACTTGCTTCCTTTTCTAACATCAATGATGCCAAACTGGGGTTGTTCTGATCTTCTGCTATTGCACCTGGGGCAAAATGACCTGGTGAAGCTTTCGGGGCTCACCCTACTGCAACATATGCAATGGGATCTGGAGTTGCTTTGTCAAAAGATGCACAGTACCTGCTTAGTCTGGACTGAGTTTGTACCTAGGAGTAAATGGAGGGGGGTGCTGAAGCATGGGGCTATGGAGAGGGCTCTGAGGAAGCTCAATAGAGAAATGATATTGAGGTGCTGAAGCACGAGGAGATTACAGAAGAGGAGGCAGGGCTTTTCAGGACTGATGGTGTGCACCTATCTGAGTTGGGCAATACATATTACCTTACAGAGCTTCGCTTAATTTTGGGTTTTTTTGGGGGAAAAGATGTGGCTCAAGGAGAAGGTGTAAGGTTGTGCAATGTTGCAGTGGGTTCGCTGGTGGGACAGCAAAACGCCTTAAGGGTTTGTGCTGTGTGGCAGTCGATGGGGGAGGGTGGAGAGTCAGATGCGGGCCTGGGCACCCTTCCAGGGGGGAGAAAGAAGCAGGTGAAGGATGATAGTATGGGGGATGCCCGAAGCAGGCAGAGGACAAAAGGAAAAGGGGGATGTGTGGGTGAATTCAAGTGGAAGATGGGTGAACGGAGGAATAGTAAGGGAATTCGTGAAAAGGATATCTGGTGAGAAGTTTCAAAGGGGTGGGGTTTTAAGGTTAGAGTTGAAGTTGAGCATGTACAATGTTATGTATAAGATGCAATCCTGTCCTAAATAAATGGCCTTTTACACTACGTAAACACTGTGTCACTGACTGTGTCTCAAGTCCGCCTTGAGAGTAAACCTTAAACACGCCTTTATTAGAAAGTGCTCTCAGAATCCTATCAGGACTTGACCATCATTACTGGCTTATGATCCTTTAACTGGTGCCAGATGGGAATACATTTCCCCAGAGTGCCTTGTGTAGAACCCTAAATCCCAGAAAGAAAATATCTTTATATCTATCAAGTTTTCCAGATGTTACATAGGCAAATGTGATTTAAAATGCATTTGTCACAAATACATTTTCCAATTTTTCCTCTTGGATAGCCTTGAATATGCCTTCATAAGTTTAAATTCCATAGGGGCACCGTTGACTGTCTATACGTCAAAATGGGACCAACCTGTAAAAATACCAATGACACAAGAAGCTGCCTTTGTCCTGCACTACCTTCCTCTCTAGCTAGCATCACACCCTACAAATACCTAAATGTACATCTATCAATAAATTAAAAAATGTCCCTTTTATTATTTAATTTGTATATGGGGCACATTAAACAAAAAGCACTTCAATGCCTCTTCAGGAGTAGTAAGCACTATATAAATAAGGGTCCAGATTTCTCATACTTTCATGTAGTGCAACGCAGCAATTCATCTTGCTGAGCTGCACTGCATGAAAGGGAAAGGGTGTGAATGCACCAAATGTAACATTATATGGCTCATTCCTTTCCTTTCCTTGCACTGGTGCACTTTTGGCTGCCTAGCGCCAAGGCAGGCACCCTTGCATCATGGTGCAGGGTGCCTGTGTTGCAGGAAGGATTGTTTTTGTGCAGAAAGGGACACTTTCCTGCACAAAAACATTCCTCAAAGGCATTTTCCTTTTTCTATGTGTGCTGCAGAATCCAGCACATGTAGAAAGAGGAAAAAAACAAGGAGAAATAAAATATTTCTCTTTGTTATGCCTCCTCTGAGGAGGCGTAGCATTCTGACGCATTTCCAGGTATACCACTAATGGTAAATCTGAGAATGTTCCAAAATCCATTGGTCGATCCGTGGGAACAACCATGCTTCACCATGGAATGGTAACACAAGTCCGTGATTTGCACTGCCTTGCATTACTCAAATCAAATCAAATCATAAACATTTATAAAGCGCGCTACTCACCCGTGCGGGTCTCAAGGCGCTAGGGGGAAGGGGCTACTGCTGCTCGAAAAGCCAGGTCTTGAGTAGTCTCCGGAATGCGGAGTGGTCCTGGGTGGTCCTGAGGATGGTGGGGAGGGTGTTCCAAGTCTTGGCCGGCAGGTAGGAGAAGGACCTCCCACCCGCCGTGGAGCGGCGGATTTGAGGGACGGCGGCGAGAGCAAGGCTGGTGGAGCGGAGAAGACGGGTGGGAGCGTAGAAGCTGAGGCGGCGGTTGAGGTATTCTGGTCCCTTGTTGTGGAGGGCTTTGTGTGCGTGGGTGAGGAGTCGGAAGGTGATCCTTTTGGTGACGGGAAGCCAGTGCAGGTGTCTCAGGTGTGCGGAGATGTGGCTGTTGCGGGGTATGTTGAGGATGAGGCGGGCGGAGGCGTTTTGAATTCGTTGCAGACGTTTCTGGAGTTTCTCCAGATGTATCATACCATGCAGGCCATGCGTGGCTTGATAAATCTGACCTTAGTGTTTAGGGCAGAAGGGAGACGCAACACTATGATAAAGCTGGCCCAAAATTTACAAATGCAATTACAAAGCTTCTATGTCACACCAAAATCATGCCATTTTCTAATGCTAAACAACGTATCTGAAATGCCACTGGAACGGTCCAGGATTCTGCAGTTTAGTCATCAGGTGTGCACTTGGATTATCATGGAAGACAAAATAAAGTGCATTTTTGGTATCTGCCTACCTCAGCACTCCTGTCCTTTAGCAAGTTCAGGGAGATCATTCTAAAAGAAAAACTTTTTTCCTTTGCCTGATGAAAATTTGTACTTAAAGGCTTCATGACTGGTGTGATTCCCTTCAGACAAGGAAGCAGAAAATTATTTTCTTGTACAATAATACCAGCTTTTGTAAATAAAGCATCAATTTTACATATTTTACATCATATCCCTACAACCAGATTCTCTAATAAATTCCTAAATCTCTCTTTTACCTATCAGTATAATCTATAGGAAACACAAAAAGGTGACCATCACTGAAGAATTTCAGAGCCAAATCACTGATGCCAAATTAAATATTTTTTAAGAATCAGGGAGATGTACAGAAATGATTAATAGAATTTTGGGCTAGTACATGTATACCGTTTTTGTTGCCTGCTGGGAAAAATCTCATCCTGCAGTTGCCTGGATCCCCTGCCCATCTTCCCAGAACCTTGATTCTCCAATCAGTCTAGTTAAAACAAGCTGTCTGTTTTTGTAACAAGTACACTTACAAACTGCTTAAAAACAATCTGGTAACTTGCCAGGTCTTGATATTTCCAGTGAGGCATAATCAGAGCTGCGTGAAATATTGCACACACGAAAGCACTCCCCATCCCATGACCTAAATACTGAAACTCTGTTCCAGCCCATTTAGTAATTCTCTTTCAAACCAGTAGATTTTCTCTGCAGCAGGGATTTGTTGTGATTATACATTCTGTTATTACCTATTAATATCCTATTCTAAAACCACAGCATTTAAAGAGCAGCAGCATTCAGCGCATGCACGCAGGGAGAGCGTTTTTCCCTGCAACGAGGTCATGTGTGCCAATGAGTATCAAAGTGATCAAATCTGAGCAGACAGTTGTCTGACAACAATGCTTCTCACCGACTTAATTTTTGTAGCCAAGCAGCTATTATTTCAATTCCAACTCAGCCAGAACAATGTGAGCAAATGGGAAGCAGGGGCGTGAGTCATTCTATTTCTAGAAGATATCCACAGGCCTGCGTTGAGACTTTACAGAACTTAACCTTCATGGAAATACAGATATGTTCACTCTGTTGTGGGAAAACTGGGACGTGGATTCAAGTTAGAATGTCAGGTCATTGTAATAAAAATATACCGCAAAAAGATATCATTTTCAACCATCTCCTAAATACTCATCACAGTTAAGGGATACTTGAGATATAAAGGCAATTTATACTTCATTGTGCTGGATCCCTCCTTCTTTATATCCTCCACGTATGCTTCTTATTCAAAAAGAAGGTCCATACGCTGTTATAATAATTCTTAGTAAATGAGAAGGCGTGAGAATGAAGCATGACACCGAGGCAGATGTATGAGGGCTCGCCTTATAGTTCTTGGAACTGCCTGTAGGACATAGCTGTCTGTACATCACAGGGTGTACCTCAAATAGGATAAATTCCTTCTGTGTATATCCTCTTCACTAGGATTGCTTAGTGACTGGGAGGGTGCAATTCCTGGTGGCCGTGCTCCCTCTTGTTCCTCCCTTCCCCAACTGTATGAGGGTCCTTGTTAGATTGATTATTTCCCTAGCCAGATATTTATCAAAGTAAAATGTATTTGCTAGTTGTGTCCTATATGTTGGCACAACCAAAAGGCACTTATTTGATTGGCCAAGATAGATGCTATTCCATTCTATTCTCCAGGATTTGTAAAGCATGTGGCTGCCCAGAGGGGCCTCCCAGCACTAAGGTAGGAATCAAGTCCTCTGTCCTAGTTGAAGATTTAGTCAAGAGAATCGTTTTTTAACAATTTACTGAATTTTGCTTCCAACTTGAGTTTTTTATTTGCAGTGGGAAAGTGTTCCAGAGCTTGGGAACGATGAAAGCAAAGGACTGACTACCACCTATTGTATTCTCTATCCTAGGGACTGTTAGCAGTTGTTGGTTTGTGGAGCGCAGCAATCTGTAGAGTTGTGGGGTGTCAGCGGTCTCTCTATCTACTCAGGTCCTTTTCTATACACTACTCTGTGAGCAAGGCAAAGTACCTTGAAGTGCATACTTTTGAGTCATGGGGGCCAGTGTAAGGTTACCAGGGCTGTAGCTGCGACCATTGGTTGGGGATTTTCAGTAGTATACAGGCTGCAGCATTTTATGTAACCTGCAGTCTTTTAATGACTGACTTGGGACTCCTACTGTATAGGGAAATCCCATAGTCAAGTCAAGATATGACCAGGCTTTGCACCACCTCTCTACATGCAGATTCCGGCAGCCATCTCAATAGTCTTCTCAAAGTCCAGAGAAGGCCGAAGCAGGTGGCTGCCAATTTTTTAACTTGAGATCCATTGTGAGCCTTTGTCATGCCAGATTCCTAGACTTTTTACTTCTGTTTTAGGCGTAGGCTGACTGCCCATAAAGTTTGTCCAGTTCATCTCCTTCCACCTGGTGGGATTGTTGCCCACTACCATCACCTCTGTTGATTGTGCCCGCTGCCGTCACCTCTGTATTATCTCCATTTAATTTGAGACTGCTTGCAGCCATCCAGTCAACTACATGCTTGAGGCAGTTACTGAGGATGGTGGAGGTCCCTTCCGTTTGGTGAGAAAGGCTGATGATAATTTGCAGGTCATCAGCATAGGATATGAAGAGAAGCCATGCATCTTTATGATCTCTGCCAGTGGGAGAACGTACAAGTTGAACAAAGTCAGGTTTGGTGAGAAGCCCTTAGGCACTCCACACTTGAATGAGTAAATATCTGACAGCCTGTCTTCTTCACATATTTGGATGGTTCTATTTTGAAGGAAGGAGGTCAACCAATAAAGTTCTGTATCGGTGATGCCACCTTCCTCCATCCTTTTGACCAGTGCTGGGAGGGAGATGGTCTCAAAAGGAGCACTCAGATTGAGTGGGATCAAGGCCACAGACCCACCTTGATCCAGAATCGCCATACGTTCCTCTGTAGCTGCCAGGAGGGTGGTTACTGTGCTGCTGACTGGTCTAAACCCTGTTAGAGATGGATGCAAGATTCCATTTGTCTCCAGGTATAGGGATAGATTTTTGTTTACAATTTTTTTCCAAATTTTGCTGGGTCCTGGAAGGAGACAAATTGTGTGATAGTTTTCACATAATAACGGGTCAGCCGAAGGCTTTTTTTTTGTAATAGCTTGACAATGGCATATTTTCATGCTGATGGAACATTACCAGATTTCAGTGAATGTTTAAACATGTCTGTCAAACTTAAAATTACTGGCATTCCATCTTTGAGCATAATATCAGGGGGAGCGTGATCTTGTTGGGAACCTGATTTAGGAGATAGTAGAATTTCCTGTGTCTCTTCCTGCGTAATGTTTGGAAAAGTGCTTGATTTTTCGTGCCCTTGCTGAAGGGGATGCAGTTGCCCCTTCATCTCCTCCCAGTGTTCGAAGAATGTTGTTAACCTTCTCCAAGAAGAAACTGGCCAACAACCTATACCCTGCCTCTGATGGAAGAGGGCCGGATTTGTTGTTCGCATGTTTCATCAGACTGATCACCAAAGTGTACAGTTCTTTAGATGAATTTGATGCGTTTTCAATTTTTGCAGAGACGTAATTAACTCTAGCTTTCCTGATAGTGTAGTGGTATTTTTTTACTCCCTTCTTATATTTGTTTTTACTAGCCTAGCTTTGTTGTAACTTTTCCTACATGCTCTTTCTAACTGTTTGGATTCTTTATTTGGCACGAATATCTCCATACAGAACCAGTGCGCTCTTCCTCCGGGGCGTGTAACCTTTGTTGTTTTAAAGGCACCATAAGATTTAGGGCAATCCACATCCCTGTCTCAAAACCGTTGTATCTCTTGACTATGTTTCCTGTCATTTCGGGGATGGAGTTGGTGAGCATGTTCTCCAAGCTCCTATTTTTAGTTTAGACCAGTTTCTTCTGATACTGGATTTGTTGGGTGCAATGACTGTGTGGTTTGTTCTGTTCAATTGAAAAGTTATTATTCTGTAAGTTGAGCATATAATATCTATTGGGTCCCCTGTGGCCAATTCAGGTATGATGGAATAAATGGGGTCAAGCAGTTGACCTTGTTTATGGGTGGGGGCTTTGATCCATTGTGTTAATGTTAACTATAACTTGCGCCCCGCCATGCACAATTTTTTCTTCAATAATTTAACTGCTAATGTTTAATTGATATTGTGATTGATGTTATAAAGGTTGTAATGAGTGCTATAATATCTGTGGTAATTATCAGTGCATGGTGAGGGCAAGAATTACTCTAAATCACTGTCCCTACCCACCCTCTTTTCTTTTTCTTTTTTAACTTTTCTTTCCAGGGACTCAGTTGAAGCAGAGTCCCAACATGGCTGCCAACACTTTCTTGTTGAAGTGAAGTTGAGAAGTTTGATCGAGTGAAGGCCAGAGACACTCCCTGGGGCGTGACCAGGACACCTGACAGAAAGTTATGGAGAAAGTTATTTGTTGAACATTTAAACTATAAACGGGTAAACCTGAAATGATCAATGTAATCCATTAAATTTCAAAGTAATGCAATCCTTTAACGTTATCAGTAAATTGTAACCAGGGAACACTATTCCCTTCAATCAAAACATCCTGATACTATGTTATCCCTCTGTAACCATGAGGTGTTCTACATAACCATGAATGCATAGACAGGGGCAGGTTTCCGTAATCTGAGCTTTTTGGAAATGATTTGAGATGATTAAATCGGCACTGAACAAAGTCCAATCTAAGAATTTTAGGCTAGATTTTAAGCATCTCTAGCTATTCTTTGCTTTTACGATACAATATAAGTCCTCAGACCAGGCTAGAAATAGGGCTGAAATAAGGTGACTTGGCACCTTGAAATATCACAAGTGACACTAAAGCCGTTGTTCTGTCTTATTATGTAAAAGGTCAAAGAATGTAATAAAAGTTAAGCTTTCCATCATGTTACCTGAAGAAAGCTAATATGGTGAAAAACGTAACAAAAGAAATATCATCAAATTCCTATTGTTCCTTGATTTTATCAAAGGAATGCTCATTTGTTTGTCGAAGTGGTAAATGTTGATTACATCCTGGTGAAGGGGCGGAGCCAGATGTCCAAATACACCTTGTTACAGTAGCATTCCAACTTCAAGCATTTTTTCATTGTGGTTGTTAAAAGAAGCACATCTGAACAACAGAATAATTTTCATACTGAAAATGAAGATTGAATCCTTTAATTCATTGCTGTCTAGGCATGGGTAAGAATGCCCGACATAGTCAATCTAAGTGATATTGACAGTAGTGGGGTCTGGCATTCAGAGATGCACCCAAAAAACATAAGAAGTACTCACTATTAACCACAAGTGCAGAGAAAATATTACGTTATCTAAATAGCTGGTGCCCTCAGCAGGGGCAGAAGTGACCCATGCACAGGCTCCTCTTTGGGAAGCCATATGTATTCCCTACTGATTGGCTAACGTGGCAAGATGAAGTGGTGCAGGGTGGGACTATTTTCTGTGGGCAGTTTAATACCTCCAATGTCCTTCTTACTATAAATTGAGGTTTGTTATTCTATATTGAGTAATCCTAAAAGCAGGAGCACTGTTAATGTTTAAATGATGTGGCTGCAATTCAGGTCTTTTAATGTTTGCAGAGGGTTGCCCAAGTAATGACTCTGCAACGTGCCTGCATACCCTACATTTATTAAACATAAAAAAAACAAAGGACCTGATATAGATTTCCGCGAACTGGTTACTACGTCACAACGGTGAGAGATATCCTGTCCGCCGAAATATAAATCCATTATATTTAGCCCACTCTCGGGAATCTAAATCTGGCCCAAAGTCTCGCCTAACCCACCTTAGAACTCAGCCTCTGGACTTCACTTCAAAACAGACAGCTACACTGGGTGCACCCAGGCATGGCAAAGCAACATATTATAAGGCCACCAAACGAGGATTGAGTTGAGGTGATGGAGGGAAGCAATATTTTGAGATTAAAGATTGGTAAACCATAGAGGCCTGCTCTGTAGGGGTCTACCAAAAGAGCCACTATGAGGAGCACGTGTCTTAAGTTTCTTCATCCATACCACAGAGATGAAAAACATTACAATACCACAACAACAAAAACATTTCGCTATCACTCTCAGTCTTGTTTCTAGTAATACCTTTCCTAGCCCTCTCTCTCGTTCTCTTTTGTCTATCTCTCTTTCTTTCTATGCGCTTCTGGTTTCCTTTCAGGCAGAAGTCTCCCTAGGGTTCCTTAAAAAGCAGAAAAAGAAGCCAAAAGGTATCAAAAATGTGCTACAATATGCATATTCCTGAGTAAAGGTGGCAAATTAGCAAGGTGTCATTCAATTCCCTAGCAACATTTGTGTTGATAAAACCACTCAGCAAATGGGATGGATGAATGCTGTATCAGCATTCAGAGGGTGATCCAGGTGCTGCTTTTACAACATTCATTAATGCCTGAAACTGAGATTTTGATTTAAAGGAAATGAAAACTGAGTCCAACTAAATATTTCAAAATCCCTGGGCATACATTTGTTAAAGGAAGCTTCACGAATGCCTTGCAGTGAATCATTTCAAAGGCAGTGACAAGGCAGTGAGCAATTAAGACACACCAGTAGAGTGTTATTTTATCTCTGCACAAGTTATTTCTGATACCTAAGGTCAAGTACTCTATCAAGTTCTGTTACTTTCACTTTCAGGGGAGGAATTCATGTTTAATATAAAGGAAAGTCGTTACAGAGCAGGAGGCAGTCAATATCTATGTATCAATACCTAATTTTAGTAAGATAATTCTAATTACAAAGTGCATGTAAATCCAATTTTGCTAGGAGGTTCTATATTATTTAGGGACAATTTGTTTGGGAGCTAATGGCCATGTACATTCCATATCCACCACCCACACAAAATAAAGGTTGTATATGGAGGTGAAGATATAGATTTCTTTACTAAAATTGTGGAAGTTAGGAGATGAGTTCACATATCCAAGGACAGAGATGGAGCACCTGATCTCTATGCACGGAGAAGCACTTGAGATCGTGCAGATGGATGAGGGTGATGCTGTAACTACGTAATTCCTTTAATGATGTGACTATGGGCCATATGTACGAACACATTTTCCCATTGACACAGAATGGGAAAAACCCTTTGCTACATCTGGCCCCATATTCCAGTACTGTTTCAGAAAGCGATTTTAGGAATGATTCAGATATGTGTTCTATTTTATTGATGTTTTTATATTTTTCAGTTCTCACCTTTAGTTCAGATTCAACAATGTTAACTGCCCAGTCCCATTACCATACCTTACTGCTTTGTTAATGCAATTTGCCATTGATGTTCTGGACATTATATTTCACTGAATTTCAGGTAGCAAAGCAGCATTTGATGAGTGTGTTCTTACAAAATTGACATTGGAGATTTTATTCAAAGTGCTGCCCATATTACCCGGCAACCACGAAAATACGTATTAAAAATAAATGAGAATCATGTGACATATTTAAATGGCACACGATTCTACTGAGAGTTAGTGTGAAACTATAATCAGAGAATTAAGGGATACAATTCTAAATGGACAAGTACAATAAAGCTAATGACTTCCTAAATTCAGAAAGTCCATAAAACACTGTATTCATCCAGACATTTGGGTAACCCTCACCTTTACTGCTCCATAAAGATTATGGTCTTGCCAAATACTGGACACGTGATTCCCTGACAGGCAAAAGCCTAAGAACAGCTAATGCCTCATCAGCTAAAGGTACTTATAAGAGCTTATTTTTTAAAAAGTCCAAGACTTTGATTCTGTTCACCTGCTGACAAAGAAAGAAGTAACTATCATGGGTCTTAGTTGATCAATTGACTAATTTAGTCTTCTAGAGTGTTATTCCTTTACCTCCCCTCCTGTGCCATATCCCAGAATGCTCTCAGACTACCCCGTGAACTATGTAGTACCTTAAAAAAAATATATATAAATAAGTACGTAAATAAGAACATAATGCATGAGAGGAGTAAAGTGAACATCTTATCTTATACTACATAGCAGACAAGCACACAGACAACTAACTGTGAGTTAGGGAGACTGAGGCAAGCCAGGTGATAACAATGTGAATAAGGAGGAGAGAGATTTAAAAGCTACAAAAAGTGAGGGACGAAGACATATACATAATTCCGAATTTGAAACAGAAAGGTAATTGGATTTTTCAGAAATCGCTGAATTTACTTGATTTTTTAATTTTGCTTAAACCTTGAATAGCCCACCAACTGCTAACAGATGCTAACAGTGGGTCACTGACCAAAGTTTACCACAAGCGGTGGTGTGTTTTGTAGGTAAAAAATACTACTTTTCTCCTTTCATCAGCTGGATTTTTTTATGGAGTATGAGGAACAGTACTGCAGTGTCTGAAGGTGTTCCTATCAAGACACACCCAACAGCTGGAGCTGGGTTCCTGGTGCTTGCTGTGAGTTTATGCACATATCATGTTGTCTGCCTCAAGGGTTAGAATACCAGAAGATCTCTATAATATTTACATGGTCCCCCGCAACCATCATGAGCAGATAATACATCAGATTTCACAAGTGTTCTGATGACGCACATATGGGGAAAAAAATACATCAGGATAAGGTTAATTTTCAAATTACTATGAGGTGCCTCACACTAGTACAATACTGGAGGGGCACAAACTGGGTATCTCAAATTGATCTAAAATGTAAAACATGCTGTGTTCTGGGACAATACTTCCCTTCAACTATCTCTTCCTTCACACGCCTTTGCTATGCAGCAGCTAGCACCAGGAAAGTCTAAGCGGTACATTTGTGTCTAGATAAATAAATGATCTAAACATTAACTAAGGGGTAAGAATTATAATTAATGTTAGGATATGTTTAGTTTCTGGTTTAATTATTTTAATGTTAAATGAGTCAATAACATTTACTCTTATTTTTAGTATTAAAATAAAATAAACACATTAAGAAAAATATAATGCAAAACATGTTCAATTAATTTGACTTAAACCATATATGTATAGTAATTACAGAATAAAATGCAACAATAAATTTACAATAAGGATAGTACAATTTTGATTTAATAAAAATGATTAAATATCATATACATTGAATTAATAATGGAGGTTAAGTTAGCATTGGGGATAAAATAGGTATACTAAACATTTAATGTAATTGTGTAGGTTAAAAGTGATTGAATATGATTGGTAAATTAAATGATTAAATATGATTGTAAATTATTCATTCATTACAATGAATAATTCAAATTAATTTCTTTTAGCATTAGGGTTAGTATTAGTGCTAGAATAAGGTAGCCTATCGTTTTAATTAGTCATAAAATTGTAACCTGATTTGCTTTCAAGATATGGGAAGAGTTAGTAAAATGAATACATAAAAATTAAGAATTAAAATGGCTAGTTAGCATATTTTGCAGTTTAGGGATAGGGATGGGGTGAAATGATGGTAGGACAAACTAAATGGGACAGAGTAAACTTTGTGTCAATTTTAGAGATAGACGGGTAAAGGAAAGGGGAGATGAAGTAAAGTATGAGAAGTAACGTTTTGAGGAAGCTAAAGTATTAGAAGTAAATACATACAATCAGTCCAAAGCAAAGCATTCCATCAAGCATACTTGCAAGTGTGAAAGCTGTACAGGTAAACCTTATGCAGGTCATTCTCCTGAGCTCTTTGTACCAATCAGTACAATGGAAATAGATACACCAACTGTTGAGTAAAGAATGCATTATGATACCAGCATGACTGTATTTTACCTACTAATGACCTTGAATTGTATTTTGAAAAGAAACTGTCAAAGGACCTACAGAGATATTTTGAAAACAGATTTGGTGATTGCTCAAAGGAAAGACCCTACCCCAACTAGACAACAGCCAAGTTATTGATGTAGAATGTACACTGGGGGCATACAGCCTAAAAAGGATCTTGAAGGCATTATCTGGAGGAGCGCCTTAAGCTTTAGTATAAAGACTTCATTGCTGCTTTGCATGATTTGTTTTCATTTCTAATATTTTTAATGTTTTATGACCTGGTGAGCTCCTTTACTAATTTTGTTTGTAGCACAAAAGGCCAAAGAGATAAAATGTGAGATAGGTAAAAACTGTCAAACGTGTCACTCATATGGAATACAGTCTAAAGGCTAATTCTGAAAGTGGGAGCACAGGTCTTACTTGGCATGGTAATTGCTTGACTTGAAGAAGATTAAAAGTGATCAAAAGGTTACAAGTGGGTAAAGGTGCTGAAGACAGCAATGGCCAAAGCAGGACATGAAGCCCTGTGAAAAGCCTGGCAATTACTCACAATCAATTACTTGGCAGTGAAATTTATTAAGCAACGGTCCGCGAAGGACAGCTGTACTCTTGGTCAAGTCTGTTAAAGATTCTGTTGGCCCAGATGAGCTTGATACTTTTACGGAGTTATAAGCTTCTGTGATAAAGAAAATGTTCCAGGTGGGGAAAGGTACTGCACTCAGCCAAAGTCGAATGCTAGTGTTGAAATAGACTTGGAGTGAACAGTTGCTCTCAGTCACACTTGAGTTATTTACAAAATTTGAAACTTCATTTTTCATAACATTGTCTGAGTTGTGAGTCCCGATGTCTCCTGAATCTCAGACCTCCTCACATTCATAGGGTCATAAACCTCATCAGTGTTTCCACTTCTGCCACACTAAGTAGCGTCAGGTTTTCTGATTTTGCTAAACCATTCCACATTGACTTCTGAATAACTATGAATGAAACATAATCATACTCACAATAGGTCAGAGGTCCTCAAACATTTTTCCTCTGAGCCCCCTAAGCAACATTTTCAGAAGTTTGGCCCCCCTACAAAAACATACGGTAAGGATTTGGGGAGTGGGGGAGATGAGAGCCGGGGGCTATCTTTGGTGAAAACTACAGTAACTTTGAAGTAAGGATACTGCATTTACCAGAATGCAATGGGTGAACTGTGCTTGGATGAGAGGCAGTGTGCTTCCTCCCCTCTTGTTGTTAAAAGGCTCCCTTGGGCCAACAAGCTGACAAGCTCAACTGGGATGCACCTCTGTGCCTGTGGAGTGGTACTGTGACCTGTGAATACTTGGGCAGCCTTTCAGCACCCGAGGTGACTTTTATCTGCTATCTACTACTTCTGCTCTCTACCGGTGAAGGGCCAAATCCAGAATCAAGTCTAGAGATAACAGCACTACCCCCACCAACTTTGGTGAAAAACGACAGCAACTTTGAAGTAAGCGTACTGCACTTACCAGTATGCAGTTGAACTGTGCTAGTATGAGGCAGTATGCTCCCTCCCCTTTGTGCTTATCTTCTTACTCATATGCAACTCACATGTAACTATTCTCATCATTTCCATCACTGACTCTTTAACTTCACGCTCAAAACATCAATCGTCTAGCTGCTACCCACTGCACCCCCTGCACTCCTATCTAAAACTGAAATCTATTTTCAAGCCTCTTTTGTCCCTTAAAGTTATTCCTCACCCCTACGTTCAAGAGTACTGTAAATCCTACCCGCCAACCAGGAGAGCCACCAACATTAAAATATATCCCACTCACCGCGACTGTGCGTAATCATTATGTTATCTTCTGGAACCACTGTAATTGTGCAACTAATCGTATATATTGAATTGATTCATCACCTTACAACAGATTATGGTGGTCATTCTGACCTCGGCGGTAAAAGGTGCCTACCGCCGGTCAGAAATCCTCCATAATCCCGCCGCGGTCGCGGAAACCCGCCACGGTCATTCTGACCCGCAGAAGGCAAACCTCCGAAAATCCGACCGCCACAACAGACCGCCAGACCAGCGGTCGGCGGAAAGGTGGAGGTGACCAAACCTCCACCGCCACGCCAACAGAAATACGCCCATCCCATTACGACCCACGAATCCACGCGGCGGTCATTCAAACGCGGTATTCCATTGGCGGGACACACCGGCGCGGTCAGAATACACACCAACGAACAAAACTCACCCACATTGGACGATTTGAATCCCACACACCTGATACACATACACACACCACTCCCACACACACAATACAATATAAAACACCCACCCACATCACCCACAAACCCCTACGCTTACAAAATCGTAAAGAAGGCAAGAGCGAGACACCAGCATCCAAAACATAACAGCCACAGCCACTCAACACCATCACCCACACACTATCCACACACAAAACAACACACACCACCACACTCAACTCACTTAAATACACATACTCCACCCCACACATCATACACACCACCCCATGGCACCCCAAAGACAACCCCGCTTCACAGACGAAGAACTCAGGGTTATGGTGGAGGAAATCGTTCGTGTAGAGCCCCAGCTGTTCGGCACACAGGTCCAATACACCAGCATTGCCCGGAGGACGGAGCTATGGCAGAGGATTGTCGACAGGGTGAACGCAGTGGGACAGCACCCCAGAAATCGGGAAGACATCAGGAAGCGATGGAACGACCTACGGGGGAAGGTGCGTTCCATGGTATCCAGGCACAACATCGCCGTGCAGAAGACTGGCGGAGGACCCCCACCTCAACCCCCACAATTCACATCATGGGAGGAGGAAGTCTTGAACATCCTGCATCCTGATGGCCTCGCAGGAGTCGGCGGAGGAATGGATACTGGTAAGTTGAAGCTTCAATACTGCTTCCCCCCCACCTGCATGCCAAATCAGACCCCAACCCTCACCCCCATCCTCGAACCCCACCCTCACCCCCACCCTCACCCCCACCACCATCCTCACCCCCACCACCATCCTCACCCCCACCCCCACCACACCTATTCCCCGCCAATGTCTCACCATCACAACCCACTCATCCCAAAACGTAGGCCTGCATGCGTCCACTAAGCATGGACACCCATCACCAAAGCATGCCCAATGCATATACACATCCCCCCCACAAGCCACCCTCACCAAAGCCCCCACACACGAATGCCAGCACTTGGGGACACGAGAACCCACAGATACACCCATATGCGACACATTGAAACTATAACCATACCTCTATACCCCTGCAGGACCCGACCGTCAACACACCGCGGCGGAGGGGCCAGAATTATCCACACCCCCCACCCAAGAGGCCGTCAGCGATGACAGCAGCTCTGTCGATCTGGACACCGATGACCAGCCCGGACCATCGGGGACCTCTGGACAGTCGGTTCCCCTCACACAGGCACAGGCCACTATAGACCCTAACCCCTCTGGGAACACCAGCACAGCTCCCACCCAGCGGGCCCATGCCTCTGTCTCCAGGGCGCGTCAATCTGCGGTGTGTCTACCACTACAGGGCACCCAGGATAACCCACCACCCCAACAACAACAGGGACCTGGGGGCAGTGGTAGTGGGCACACCGGCCAGGGGGCAGAGGCCCAGGGAAACAGGGCAACTCGGCGGGCAGCTGTGCGACAGGGGGGGGAGGAGAGGCCCAGGGAACCCACTCTCCACGAGGTCCTCACCACCATCATGGGAGCATACAACCGCTCCCAGGAGAAGATGGCGACGGTACTGGCCCGGTTCCAGGAGATCCAGGTGCTGCAGGAGGAACACTATCGGGGGTACAGGGAGGACATCCGAGCCATCAACACCACCCTGGTTACCATGGTAGGGCTGCTGCAGGACCTCGTAAACAGCAGGGCGGACACTGAACAACACCCAAGGGCCCCTGCCACTAGCCGGGACCAAGAACAGCCATCCACCTCCGCCGGCGCTAGTGGACAGGAGGCCCCCGCACAGCAGCAGCCCACCAGACCCCCACCTCCTGCAGGAGAAGAACCACCCCGCAAGAGGGCCCTGAGATCTCGCAAGACAGAGTAGGATGTCAAGACCCCCGCCAGCAATGGATACCACCTGATGTCATCCCACTGTCCCACATTGTCACCCTGTCCATCCTCGAACTGCCCATGCTCCATCTCTCCACAGGCCTCTGGACAATGCACCTGTGTGACTGTTACTCTGGACTCTGCCATGGACATTCCTTCACCATAGCCCCCACCCACTTGAAACCACCCATCCCATTTTGAGCACTTCAATAAACACCTATTTTGCACCAAAATATCAGGAGTCTGGCTGTGATTTCAATAGATTGTAATTGACATGACAGTGCAAATATGTCCTTGTACATGGTGAAGTCAACAAACAGCTGCCACAAAGCTGTAGTCCATGGGGAAACGAAGCACAGGACTCGTAGTGGGGACCCCAGATCTGAAATAGGGAGGGAAAAGCCAAAACTCAGTCATCATACACTGGGGCAAATAGACAGGCAGCAGAGATGCTGCAGAGTAGTTAACTTTTACTAAATTATCTTTGAAATGTTACCTGTGTCCTATTGGAAGTACTGTTCAATGATTCTGTCCCTGTTGTCTGTTTCAGCCCCGTCGTCTTCCTCCTCGTCACTCTCCTCAGGTTCCACCGCTGCCACAACACCACCGTCTCGACCATCCTCCTGCAGGAAAGGCACCTGGCGGCGCAAAGCCAGGTTGTGAAGCATGCAGCAGGCCACGATGATGTGACACACCTTCTTAGGTGAGTACATTAGGGATCCACCGGTCATATGCAGGCAGCGAAACCTGGCCTTTAGGAGGCCAAAGGTGCGTTCGATCACCCTCCTAGTACGCCCATGGGCCTCATTGTACCGTTCCTCTGCCCTGGTCCGGGGATTCCTTACTGGGGTCAGTAGCCACGACAGGTTGGGGTACCCAGAGTCCCCCACTAGCCATACACGGTGTCTCTGTAGCTGTTCCATCACGTAAGGGATGCTGCTATTCCTGAGGATGTAGGCGTCATGCACTGACCCTGGGAATTTGGCATTTACATGCAAGATGTACTGGTCAGCCAAACACACCACCTGGATGTTAATTGAATGGTAACTTTTTCTGTTCCTGTACACCTGCTCCCTGTCTCTTGGGGGAACCAAAGCCACATGGGTCCCATCAATGGCACCAATTACGTTGGGAATATGTCCAAGGGCGTAGAAATCACCCTTCACTGTAGCCAGTTCGCCCACCTCAGGGAAAATGATGTAGTTCCTCACGGATTTCATCAGGGCAGACAACACTCTGGATAACACCTTTGAAAACATGGGCTGAGACATCCCAGAAGCAATTCCCACGGTTGTCTGAAATGACCCACTTGCCAAGAAATGGAGTACTGACATGACCTGCACCAGAGGGGGAATCCCTGTGGGTTGGCGGATGGGGGACATCAGGTCGGGCTCCAGCCGGGCACACAGTTCATGGATAGTGGCACGGTTAAGACGGTAGGTCAGGATAATGTGGCGTTCTTCCATTGTCGACAGGTCCACCAGCGGTCGGTACACGGGAGGATTCATCCGTCTCCTCGCCTAACCCAGCGGACGGTGCCTAGGAAGGACAACATGGAGCACACAGTCAGGCAACCCACAGGTACGTACTCACAGCTAGCACAGTATACGATTCTCTATGCAGTGAATGGCGTGTATGAGTGGCTATGCAAGGCCTAGGCCTGTGTGACGCAGTTGAAATTGAGCCATGTGGGCCCTGGAAATGGCGGCTGCCTGACCTGTGAAGTGTGACAATGGGATGTGAGGTCAATGCGCTGGCGTGGCACACCGCGGCGGGCGGCGGGCCAAGACCGCGGCGCGAAGCCGCATTGGTTAACATTGAAGCCTATGGGTTTCAGGAGCCAATGGCGAAGGGCGCCGGCGGTGGCGGGACACACCGCCGCGGTACGCACCGCCGCGGACGTGACCGCCATTTTCTATCTACTTATCCACTTGCGACTTGAACTTTCACAGGAGAGGACCTATACTGCAAGTGTTGCTGTGACCTCGGTCTGGAAGGGACAATGGCTGCTGCGACTGGGGAAAGGGCCCCTGCCTTCACTGGAGAGGAGTTGGAGAAACTTGTGGATGGGGTCCTCCCCCAGTATGCGCTACTCTACGGTCCTCCAGACCAACAAGTGAGTTTAATTCTATCTGGATTTGGGGCCACTGGCTGGCTTGGGGGCCTGGCGGGGATGGGGGGCATGTTGGGCCTGGCGGGGGGCCTGGCGGGGATGGGGTGCATGTTGGGGCTGGCGGGGGGCCTGGCGGGGATGGGGGGCATGTTGGGCATGGCGGGGGGCCTGGCGGGGGGCCTGGCGGGGATGGGGGGCATGTTGGGGCTGGCGGGGGGCCTGGCGGGGGGCCTGGCGGGGATGGGGGGCATGTTGGGCATGGCGGGGGGCCTGGCGGGGATGGGGGGCATGTTGGGCATGGCGGGGGGCCTGGCGGGGGGCCTGGCGGGGATGGGGGGCATGTTGGGGCTGGCGGGGGGCCTGGCGGGGGCCTGGCGGGGATGGGGGGCATGTTGGGCCTGGCGGGGGGCCTGGCGGGGATGGGGGGCGTTGGGCCACTGGAAAGGAAAATGCTGAGTAACTTGAACGTGGTATTTCTCCCTCCCTGTACGTGTCACATAGGTCCGCGCCCATGAGAAGATCGGGATTTGGCGTGCCATCGCCAAGGAAGTCCGGGCCCTGGGGGTCCACCATCGACGGGGCACCCACTGCCGCAAGAGGTGGGAGGACATCCGCCGCGGGACCAAGAAGACCGCCGAGTCTCTGCTGGGGATGGCCTCCCAACGTAGGCGGGGTGCCTGCCGTCAACTGAGCCCCCTGATGTTCCGGATCCTGGCGGTGGCCTACCCTGATTTGGATGGGCGCGTGAGGGCAGCACAGCAGACACAAGGGGGTGAGTACAAGCATCATCTACTCTGTTGTCGTGCAGTGGAGGTGTCTGGGTGGGGGAGGAGGGCTGTGGGTCCCCCTAGGCCAGGGCGATATCTGTAGGCTGGGCACCCCCGTAAGCCCCTGTGTCCCCAGCCACCACCCTCAGTAGTGTGTCAGTACAGCCATCCCTGGGCCGTGTCATCCATGGGTGCAGTTGACAACTCTAGGCGTGTAGGGCATGTTCCACGGAATGCGTAGCGGACCCCAAGTGCGCAACTTAGTGCAGGGGGCATCTGTGTCTGTCATGTCCGCTAACTGTACCGGAGATCCATGTACTCAATATCCCTTTATTTCTCTCTCCCCCCCCCTTTTTGTTTGTCTTTCTGTGCTTGTGTGCATCAGCATCATCAGGCGGAGGAGAAGTGGCATCGGGGCAGGAGGGAGCTGCATCTCACATGGCCCAGGAGGGCCATGCCACAGAGTCAGACTGGACCAGTGAGACGGAGGGCGAGGGGAGCTCCACGACGGGGACGACTGGACCCTGCAGCGACACGGACACGTCCTCGGAAGGGGGCTCCCTTGCGGGGGTGGCACCATCCGTGCCCCCCGCCATTACAGGTACAGCCGCCACCCAGCGCACCATCTCCGCCCTCCCAGCAGCCCCTCCGCGTTCGCCCCGTGCCCGCTCTGCCAGGAAGCCGGGCATCTCCTTCGCCCCAGGCACCTCAGGCCCTGCCCCTGTTACCCCCGCTGCCCTCAGTGAGGAGGTCATTGACCTCCTCCGAACGCTCATTGTTGGGCAGACTACCCTTTTGAATGCCATCCAGGGGGTGGAGAGGGAGGTTCATCGCAGCAATGCGTACCTGGAGGGCATTCATTCGGGTCAGGCTGCCCATCAGCGATCGTTCCAGGCTCTGGCCTCAGCACTGACGGCAGCCATTGTCCCTGTCTCCTGCCTGCCTCTACTAACTCCCTCCTCCCAGTCTCCTGTTCCTCTGCCTGTCCCACCCACACCATCAGACCAGCCTGCACACACCTCAACACCCAAGAGAAGCTCATCCAAACATAAGCACCACAGATCACGCAGACATTCACACACGCAACATTCCGATGCAGACATGCCAACAGTCACTACCACCTCTGTGACCCCCACCTCCTCGTCTCCCTCCTCCCTCCCTGTGACGTCTACACTCACACCTCCATTCACCTCACCATCAGCCAGTGTTTCCATCACCAGCACACCCTCCACTCCAGTCCGCACACGTGCAGTCACCATCCCCACTGCCATTTACACGTCCCCTGTGTCCTCTCCCACTGTGTCTGTCACCCCCTCTTCCACACCACACAAACGCAGCCACCCACCCACCCAACAGCCATCCACCTCACGACAGCCTATCCCTCCTGCACCTGCACCCAAAGACAGCAAACGTGACTCACCTACAACCACATCCTCTCCCTCCAC
Organism: Pleurodeles waltl; assembly: GCF_031143425.1. Lineage (NCBI taxonomy): Eukaryota > Metazoa > Chordata > Amphibia > Caudata > Salamandridae > Pleurodeles > Pleurodeles waltl. The sequence goes on from NC_090449.1 coordinate 948,043,230, forward strand.
TCCCATTCCCACTGTACCTACCACTCTCCATTGTCCCAAGAAGCTCTTCCTCGCCACTACTAACTTCTTTCCTGACCCTGAGCCCCCCCCTCCTTCTCGTCGGGGTAAGAAGAGCACCTCAGCCACCACCAGCCCTGCAGCCCCCTTGACAAGGGTGCAGGGGTATTGGAGCCCGCCAGCCCGCATGTCTGGATCTTCGCCCAGCAGCAAGGGGACAGCCAGCCCACCCCCTGGGAAGAGGAGCAGAAGGCGGAAGGGGCGCCGCAGGAGCCCGCCTTCTACATCCCCCCCGGACACCACCCAGAGACAGTCACCTGCCACAGCTCCAAAGGGAGGAAAGGGCCACAGGCCGACGACTAAGGAGGGCAAGGGCAGCAAGTTGGAGAGGTCAGGCAGCAGGCCTGCTGCCCAGGAGGAGCCCACAACCCCCATAGCCGCTGCCCCGGGAGGAACCGGCACAGCTGCCCCGGGAGAGCCCACCAGCCCCATAGCCGCTGCCCAGGGAGGACCCAGCCCAGCTGGCCAGGAGGGCCCCACCACCCACAGCCCAGGTGGGCAGTGAAGGAGCACCATCCCCGCTGCCCAGGAGGGCACCACCAGGCATTTAGCAGTTGGCCATAGACCGTCCGCCGTCTCAAGAACCGCTGAACTGGGCCCTTCAAGGCAAGAACCGCTGAACTGGGCCCTTCAAGGCAAGAACCGCTGAACTGGGCCCCGCCGTCTCAAGAACCGCTGAACTGGGCCCTTCAAGGCAAGAACCGCTGAACTGGGCCCTTCAAGGCAAGAACCGCTGAACTGGGCCCTTCAAGGCAAGAACCGCTGAACTGGGCCCTTCAAGGCAAGAACCGCTGAACTGGGCCCTTCAAGGCAAGAACCGCTGAACTGGGCCCCGCCTTCTCAAGAACCGCTGAACTGGGCCCTTCAAGGCAAGAACCGCTGAACTGGGCCCTTCAAGGCAAGAACCGCTGAACTGGGCCCTTCAAGGCAAGAACCGCTGAACTGGGCCCGCCGTCTCAAGAACCGCTGAACTGGGCCCTTCAAGGCAAGAACCGCTGAACTGGGCCCTTCAAGGCAAGAACCGCTGAACTGGGCCCTTCAAGGCAAGAACCGCTGAACTGGGCCCGCCGTCTCAAGAACCGCTGAACTGGGCCCTTCAAGGCAAGAACCGCTGAACTGGGCCCTTCAAGGCAAGAACCGCTGAACTGGGCCCTTCAAGGCAAGAACCGCTGAACTGGGCCCTTCAAGGCAAGAACCGCTGAACTGGGCCCCGCCGTCTCAAGAACCGCTGAACTGGGCCCTTCAAGGCAAGAACCGCTGAACTGGGCCCTTCAAGGCAAGAACCGCTGAACTGGGCCCTTCAAGGCAAGAACCGCTGAACTGGGCCCTTCAAGGCAAGAACCGCTGAACTGGGCCCTTCAAGGCAAGAACCGCTGAACTGGGCCCTTCAAGGCAAGAACCGCTGAACTGGGCCCCGCCGTCTCAAGAACCGCTGAACTGGGCCCTTCAAGGCAAGAACCGCTGAACTGGGCCCTTCAAGGCAAGAACCGCTGAACTGGGCCCCGCCGTCTCAAGAACCGCTGAACTGGGCCCTTCAAGGCAAGAACCGCTGAACTGGGCCCTTCAAGGCAAGAACCGCTGAACTGGGCCCTTCAAGGCAAGAACCGCTGGCCCTTTGGCAGACGTGGCAGGGCAGGATCTATCTCGGGCAGGGCTGCAGGATGTCCTCTGGCCAACTTGCCTCCTCCAGTGGCAGTGGGGTCTGTTATGGACTGTTTGGACTGTGGCTTTGCTCTCCCCAGGATGGCCCAGTGGGCAGGCCACCCACTGTATGGACTGTATGGACTGTGGCTTTGCTCTCCCCAGGATGGCCCAGTGGGCAGGCCACCCACTGTATGGACTGTTTGGACTGTGGCTTTGCTCTCCCCAGGATGGCCCAGTGGGCAGGCCACCCACTGTATGGACTGTATGGACTGTGGCTTTGCTCTCCCCAGGATGGCCCAGTGGGCAGGCCACCTACTGTATGGACTGTTTGGACTGTGGCTTTGCTCTCCCCAGGATGGCCCAGAGGCAGGCCACCCACTGTATGGACTGTATGGACTGTGGCTTTGCTCTCCCCAGGATGGCCCAGTGGGCAGGCCACCCACTGTATGGACTGTTTGGACTGTGGCTTTGCTCTCCCCAGGATGGCCCAGTGGGCAGGCCACCCACTGTATGGACTGTATGGACTGTGGCTTTGCTCTCCCCAGGATGGCCCAGTGGGCAGGCCACCCACTGTATGGACTGTTTGGACTGTGGCTTTGCTCTCCCCAGGATGGGCCAGTGGTCATGGAGTCCCCTCGTGGATCTGGCGTCGTGTACTCAAGTGGCTGAGGTGCCCCCCCTTCCCTTCCCCCTGAGGTGCCTGTCCTATTTTCTTTCTGATGCCCCTGCAGTGTTCTCTCCGTGGAGTTCTTGTCGTGGGACTGGGCCTTGCCCCTTTGCACAGGACCCCTGTGATCCACGGACAGTGGTTGGACTACATTTAGTAGCTGTATATATTTTGTACATAGTTTATTTATTTATTGGGATTAATGGCGTACATATTTCAATATATCTGCCCGTTTATGATCTCTTCTTTTGGTCTTTGCATTATTTCGGAGGGGGGTGGTTTGTGGGTTGTGACAGTGATCTGTGGGAATGCATTGATGTGTGTGTTGTAGTGGGTGTGGGTGGGTGGGTGTGTGCCGGTAATCTTTTCCCTCCCCTGTGTCGTAGGTGCAGTACTCACCGATGTCTTCCGCGCCGCCGGGCGTGCTCCTGGTATATGAGGAGGAATAGGAGTGCGGGGATGACCTGTAACTCTGGCTCCATACTGCCGGAATCTCGCGTGGAGTGCGTAGAGGTGAGCGTTTTCCCGTTCGTAGTCTGTTTCCGCCGTGTTCTTATCGGCGGTGCTCCCGCCCCGGAAAAGGTGGCAGATTGGTGGGTCGTAATAGGGTGGGCGGTACTTTGTCTGCCGCCGGGCTGTTGGCGGGAACCGCCGCGCTGTTTGTTTGTACCGCTGAGCCGGTCGGAGTGTTAAGTTGGCGGGCTGTGTTGGCGGTTCCCGCCAGGGTCAGAATGCCATTTTTAATACCGCCGGTCTGTTCGCGGTCCGACCGCCGCCTCTCCGCCGACTGCCAAGGTCAGAATGAGGGCCTATGTCATCTGTGAACCCACAGAAATAGTATATTTGCTATATATACTATTATAGTTTGTAAATCTGTTCTTCGATAAGGGCTCCTATTTCAAGTAGGTAAATACATATGCATAGTCCTAGGTAAAAAGGAACATGCACTACGTAATTGTAAAAAAAAAAAAAAAATCATATGAACTAGGGAAAGCATGAACCATATATTCATCATCATGGCCGGCTATTCCTTGTACATAACAATTACACAAACCTTACAACTATGCAGAAAACCGATGAACAGAAGACTATCAAATGCTCGAACTGAAGGACCACTCACTCGTATTGACCCTCTACAAACCAACACCAGCCCAAAGAGAAAATACAGAAATTTGCATTTGTCATATTGAGAAGGTCGTGCATGCTTGATATTCCCATATGGTTTAAGCACAGTAATGGGCATTGTACTGTTTATGACACTAATAACTCTTGTCACTAAGTAAAACAATGTACTGTCCATAAAACCCTAATTTACTGGGTCATTTATTTTGTGTTTTGCAACTTCAATCTCACCTGCTTTCTGTGCCAATGCATGCTAGAACTGGCCTGACATAACAGGAAACAGCTCTGACTAAAGCACCCTGATGTTCCGAAAGGAACTGCTGATGCAAAACCGAAGGTGGGAAGTCGGCCATGTTAAAAGCTGAGTCACAGAAGCACTCAAGGAAGAAACATTTTCAAAGCACACCTTCGAATTATGGGGCATATTTATACTTTTTGGTGGTAAAAAAAAATTACGTTAGCCAGGTTTGGGTGGCGGTATGCGAGAAGGGGATTTTACACCAAAAAATGACGTTAGGCAGGTTAGAGTAAAAAAAATTACTTTAACCAGCCTAGCGTCATTTTCTGATGCAAAAGCATCCATACCACATGACTCCTGTCGTAGAGAAGACAGGAGTCATGCCCAATACCCCAATGGCCAGCACAGGGGCCAGCGTCCCCTGGGCATGGCCATTGCACCCAGTGTCATGCAGGGGGGGCAATTTCAGGGCCCCCAAAGGCACTTTAAAAAGAAATACCTACATGTACTTACCTATACTTACCTGGGATGGGGTCCCTGTGGGCTTATTCCATGGTGTTCCACCATGGAAATAGTCCCACATGTCCCCTAACGCCTGCCCTGACACAGGCGTTAAATAATGGTGAAAAGCAAGCTTTGCACCATTATTTGACCCCTCCGCCCCTGTGCTTGATTTTAGCATGGGGGGATAAATATGGCGCTAAGGCCATAGAGTCATTTTTTGCACAGGAACACCTACCTTGCATCTTATTGATGCAAGGTAGGTTTCCACGTCTAAAAAATGACTTTAACTCCATAACCTTGGTGCTAGACGGGTCTAAAAAAAATGACGCAAATTTGGCGCAAAACAAGTATAAATATGCCCCTATGTTTCCAAATGATGCGTAATTCCCATTAAAAAAAGGACACGCGCCACAGCAATAATATATATCTTTCCTTCATGGGTATGTTCACTTAACTATTTATGACATTCTAAGTATACTTCAATTTCTATGGAGTGCTGATTAGCGCATACGAGTAACATGTGTTAAGTGCTGTAACTTGTATTAGCACACTACACTGAAATGCCGTCCACAGAGTGAAATTCATGTAATAATTGTCTGGCACTTTGAGAATGACTTGGCATGCAGCCGATGCAGGAACATCGAGTGTCGGATGTCAGGCTGCAAGAAGGGTTTTCACACATTTAAATTAACTTTGTCTGGCTTTTGTGTTTTTTCACAGTGCATAAATCTACTTGAAGGAGTGTTCCTTCCCCTTTCCGGAATCTCCTAAATTTCACTGCCACTTTCTGATGATTAATCATAGCGAAAGATGTATCTCTAAGCGGTTTTTAATTGACTAGTGAGAGGAAACATGGTATCTGAATTTCCACTATTTACTCAAGCACGCAGCACTTCGGCTTAGCCATTTTAAAACTAGCACATCGAGCAGGAAGTGTCCAAAGGTCAAACGAGTGCTCACCGAAGAAGCTACCTTATATGGAGGCAGACAGAGGTACCCAAAAAGTTGTCTTGAAAAAATCTGTATAGAAATTATCTTAATGCTATGGTCATTCCCGAGAATTACAGGGGAGTCCTCAGATCAACATGATGATAGGGGAAACCTCAGATAACATTTAAGAGGTTCAGACATTTAGCACCCAAAACATACCTTTAAATGCTAGTTGTTGTACCTTGTGGAAGGGCATCAAAACACTACTGGAAGATAGAGCTCACCCACTGCAGTCCTAATAGGTATGTAACCTGCACATTATAGTGATAGTGATAATAATGTTATGTGCAAAACTAAGACGTAAATAATCTTGAGGATGCTCAAACTGATTTAAGAGGACTTCTTGACTCATTCTAGAGAGTAGACTGAGAATATTGAATTGTATTTCAGCATAAGGAAGCATAAATTACGTTTAAAAAGGGAGCAGAAAGCAGGGCCAGGACCCCAGAATCTTACCCACTGTGGAAACCGAGAATAAGATTTGCCCAAGAATTGCCACAATTCTTGAAAGGGTGGGGTAGTCAAAGAACCTTATCCTCCAAAAAAGTAGACTCTCAAAAAGAAGGAGATTGTTCTATCAGAGTTCAAATGGTTTTATTGAAACTGTCATGCTCCCATCCATTGGAAAGGGGGCAATACCTTTCCAGTAAAATGCTGCAGGCAGTGGTAGAGCAAGCTTGAGTTTACAGGTAGCTGGTGGACTAATGGGACCACATAGGTAGAAGTGAATTTACAAGGAAACAGAAATTGCATTCAGTTGTCGGTGAAGTTGGAGTCTTGCCTTGAGGTGCTGCATGGAATTACAGAGATTAACCAACAGCACCTACAGGGAACATCAGTTGGTGCAATATCTTGTGATATTTCTGTGGACACCCCCGAGATTTATATGCATACTCTTCTGCCTTTGGACAATAATACATACCATTGGACCATTCTTTAATAGAGGGCTTTGTCCTGCATCCAATGATGGGCAATATTTCATTTGGCTAGCAAGATCCCAGTTTTCACCAACAGTCTCATTGCTCGGTCACCATCCTCACTCATCCATAAGACCTAGGAGGGCCATCCTCAGATCTAATGTTATAAACCTGTCCACAACTTGGCTAAGTCTATCTTGTGTACAGACCCAGTACTTTTGTATAACAGGGCAACCCTATATCATGTGGTAGAAAGTGTCCATCTCCACCTTGCATCATAGACAAGTTACTGATTTCATTTTACTCAATTGGGAGGTGCTAAATTATATCCGGGGTAGGTATGAGTCACAGTTGCATGGACACTGGAAGGACTCTAAGTGTCATTTTCGCCTCCACCTAATTGTCATCATCAAGCTGGCCAATGTATTGCACCCATCTGTCTCGTAATTGCTGAATGGGGGTACAGAGTGTTATTAGCCAAAGCACGTTATACATTTTAAATACTTTTAGCACCAAATTGTGCCAGCTAGCTCTCGATTACAACTGATTGCATTTGAGCAATGCTTTAAGTTCGGATTCATGCTTCTCCAGGGTGTTGCACAGCTATAGATAGCGATAAAATTGTAACTGTGCAGGTTGTAGGCGTCTGTTAGGCCACCAAATGATCAAACATGCCCCATTTTCCAGAAATCTCCAAGTCTGGAAATTCCAATGAGATCCCAAGGATGAAAATCCTGTATGTTCCTACTGTATGCTTAAGTTAAGTGAAACACCACAATTGAGTCCCTGCAGTCACCACTCCCTCCCATTTGATCCACCGGAGAGCAGAATGCCAGCAGGACAGGGCGCTTATAGTAGCACGTGGGATGTCTTGTCGTACAGTCAGGCTATGTAGAAAATTGAGCATGCCATACATATCTATGCAATCCAGTTCTGAGCAGACACTTGAGTCATCCCAATCTGCGAACAGCCATTTATTGACAGGCACAATTTGACAGGCCCAAAACAGAGCTTGATGTCTGCCATTCCGAAACCCCCTGCACCACCCCTGTGGGCAATGAGGATAGCACACACTTGCAAATAGCCACGCCGTGTGTTTACCTGCACACAGAAATGATAAGATGGCCAATTAAAGTAACTGGGGTTATGTGTGTGGTATAATGTTTGGGAAGTTTTAGAATGTATGTAACAAAAGAGGAAGGGACATCATTTTAAACAATGACCCCGACCGGAAATGTTGAGAGGGAGCAGACAAAAGGAACCCATGTCACACCGGGTTCCAGCACAAAGAGTGTCTTTAATTAGTCCTCAGGCTCTCGGTTCCATCAATGAAAACTGGATGCCTAAATCCTCAAAGTGGTCAGTCTCGAACTGTAGGTTATCAATGGATCCTAATCCAGTACGATCGCCTGCAGCCAGTACATATACAGCTTTACTACAGTTTACCTTCAGTCTGATGGCTTCTCAATATCTGCAATATTTGTGTCAATCTGTTTGTGGCCTACTTCTATCTCTTATCTAATATCTCCTTTTGATGAATGCTACTCCTAGGCCCACCGTTGTGGAAAAAAAGTAATCCTCCAATTTTCACTTCATCAGGATGGATTAAAGCAGAAGTAATAATTGTAGACAAGGGTATATTACTAAAATGTCATAATCAATGCTTAGAGAGGGCAGGTGCTGATAATCTTTGTATATCACGCATACAGTTCAGCTGTTGTTTTAATGCCCTTAACGGAAGCACAAACTTCAGGACACATCATAAATTAATTTGGTAACATTATAATAAAGATATCATTGTTTTCATTTCAAAACCTCTGTTAGCATGTTTAATAAAACATATGTACCTTTAAATATGCAGTGCAAATCCGTACATGAGTTAGAGTATGGATGTAAACTTAAAAGCCACATTTTTTCGTTTTGTTGTGATTTATTGACTCTATGCCCATGCGCCTTCATAGCATGTCAGTCTATAAATACTATCTTCTGTCTGTCTGGTAACATTAGCAGCATACATTCCTTGGGCTATCACTAGTGCTTACTTATAGCTCAATGAAGCATGACGGGTTTCAGAATCTTCCAGAATCTACGAAAGCTTCACTTCTTACATAGAAAAGGTCATTTGATAGCACTGTCCCGAGTAAAACCAGCATCCTTCTTCCTGAGCTGCCCAACTTAAGCTAACAGCCGCATTGTAGCGGCTAAATATAAGTTCTGAGTGGACTGGTACTTTGAAAACATCCTCTGGAAATAACATATTCATTACCTCCGTACATTCAGTCACCATCAATGCACTCAGACTAATTCAAGACAGAAATGGTCTCTTGACAGAAGCAGGCAGACTGCAATGCTCTCCGCCAGCTTGAGTACACAGGTATGACACTAAAAAGAATTATCAGACTTCAGAAGTGAAAGTGTAGTGACTTTCAGAAGTGCTGCCCTCTTGTGGTAAGAAACGCTGTCCTTAACCAAGGGGAGCTGGCACTTGAAGGTCTAAACTCTAAACCTTTTACCACCGGACAGGTGATACGTTGTGCACCAAAAGAAACAGATCAGAGAAAAGAAGGCTGAACTGCAGTGTCACACCCACCATCACTGCTTCTTTTGGGCCTTATTCTAGGACAAGGTAGTCTGCTAAGTGAATATCTGTGGGGTGATCTTGAAGGACACCATTCTCCTCCAGTAGCCTGACAGCACAGTCTGCAGAAAACCAACAGTATCCAACACGGAATGTGATGGGCATCTGTACAAGGTCAGGATGTTTATAATGGTATATTCTCTTGCATTAAACCCTGTGATGCTACTGAAATTGCCAGGCACCAATCACAGTGTTTTTTTGCCAGAGTAATATTGCCCACCATTCTTGGTACTCTTTTTAATGTCTCCATGGGGGAAACTATGATGTGAAATTCGATGACTGCAGCTTGTGTTGCATACATATCGTAAGACATTGTCTTCACCAGCTAAGCTAACTTCTTTTCAGGGATATGTTAGGACTGGAAATGGGAAACGTTCAGGCTAATCAGCACAAATACACAGGAAAAGATATTTTGGCAAGAACACAACGCAAAAAGGCCTGATATGAGAAACTGCGAACAGAACGAGGAAAAGCATCCTTCCATCTGTCAATCTTGTGGTCTCATTCATTTCTCTCTGCATCAGTCCCTTGCCTGCCCCTCAACAGATGGGGCTCATTGAACTATATATGTCAGAGGGAATGCAATTAAGCAAGCTTGAGGACTTAGATACGAATCTAGGAATGCTTGGCAAAATTTACTCACATCAACTACTAATTTCAACCAAGCAGAACACAATAGAATTTAATTACTCTAAGATGAAAAAATGTATTGCCATACTCTTTTTGTTACTTTATGTGCAGGTTTTAGTAAAGTACTGCATACCATCCCGGAACGCTTTGGGGAGATGATACAATTCACGGAGGAGAGTCCATGGAACTGATCATTCCTGACATTCCTGACAGTTTGTACGCGTGCCACTGATTTGCTAGGAGTTGGGTCCTGCTATCTTGAACTAACCTGCTTTTGTATGATGGCTTGGTATTGGTGGAAGTCAGTGGCGTAACGAAACTTGAGGGCCCCCCGTACATTACAGCCAGGTGCCCCCACTCCAGATTCATGCTGGAGCTCTCAGGCCAGAGTACTATGCTGAGGAGGCCCCCTGGAGTCGGGCCCCACCACACACCGTGGGAACTGTGGGGACCTTTGTTATGCCACTGCTGGATGTTATTAGGCATCGAAAAGGCCCTGGTGACCATCGATGTATCAGTCCTTTGTTACGGGTAGGCTGGACTGAGAAATGGTTTAATGCTCAAACAATAGACCTACAATGTATTCTTTCCAATCATTCAGCGTTTGCAACAAAAGGGTCCATATTACCTGTAGGCCACACTTTCTTTGTTTGTGCCAAAGTGCAGCTTAAAGCAGGTGCGTCAAGTGCAAGCAGGGAAAGTGTGCCCTATTCAGGAGAAAGCGCTGCCCTCAGGACAGCTGACACCCCCCAAGGCAGCACAGCGCAAGAACTCCTGCTGCCCCCAAGGCAGCACACTCAAGAGAAATACAGAGCAGCTGTTTAAAAGCTGCTCCATGTTCCTCTGTGCAGCCGGCAACCTGCCTGCAATTTCCAGAGGGTTTAGAGACCCCCTTGCAGGGGGGTGCAGGTAATCCCTGCACCCGTCCACAACCGTCTACAAGGGGATGTCTGGGGGTCCATGGGACCCCTTTTCATCCCTTCAGGGTGCTGCCTTTAGAAGGAGCACTGAAAGTGTGCCACCTTATTGTGGCGCTCTTTCAGTGCAGTTTCTAAAGGTATGTTTGCCCCTGCGGCCACATTAGTAATACGAACAGGGCACAGAGCCGAGGAGAGTCTCTCATTTGCATGGGGCCATGCCCCCATGCTAATGAGGGAATTATACCTGTGGTATATGTGTGCCAGCCCTAACTGTATTACAACAGAGGCCACACAAGCGTTTGGCATCTTCTGTAATGTGCCCCGGGGGCGCGAAAAGTGGGTGCAAATGCCTATTACGCCTCTGGGAGAATTTGTGTGAAACAGCCTCTGGTGCTCTCTGAAGCTTGCGCAGTCAACAACTCCAGCCTATGATATGCACAGCTGGCACTGAGTGGCTCTAAAATATTTTCTTTGAACAGAACTTCAGATTAACATAACATGGCTGAAAAGTGCAACTTGTCTTTATAAGAGGTAGTTGTATAAATCATAAAAGCACGAAATTGAACCAATCTGGAATGTTTTAGTCCCACTTTCTTGCCATTGACAGGAGTAAATCTCCTTGTGGTAGAAGTTAGGATTGGTTTGGTAAAAAGTATGTGAATACCCACAAACACATATTCCTGCAGGTGTCCATGAATGTTCAGAGTACTAGATGACTCCAAGCACTGAGAGCATTTAAAAAAGGCAACACTGCAACACCCAGTCCCACCTGAGAGAAGATTTACTCACAAAAAATATTTTTGCGAGTAAATCTGCTTACAAGTGTAAAACTATCTTCTGCAAATTGCAAAAGAGGGTTTACACTTGAAAAAAAGTTATTTACGAGATAAAGCTAACCTTTCACAGGCAATTAGTTTTGTGAATCAGGTCCTGCCAAAGTAACAGGACAGGAGTATTTGCTTCACTAGAAGCTATGTCACAGAGTTTAGAGAAAGATCAAAAATCAAAATACAAGGGTAAAGCTTGAAATATGAAATCCGCGAGTCTGTAACTTAAACTTCACATTAGCACTCAGGTAACTTGCTGTGAAATATTCAGCCGGGCTGTCTCTAGGGTCGTAACAAAAAAGAAGGGTCAGTACACAGAAAGCAGTGAAGAGCTATTGACTTTATCATTGATTGTTTCAGTCTTGTTGTAACATGTTATGCTGCACCGCATATCTTCCAAATGTAACTGTACAAGCATAAACTCATGAACACACCCACACACGGTTTGTTTATATGGATTCAAATAAGGCAATACATGTTTAGATAATTTATCATAAAACAAAGACAATAAAGAATTTCAGAGATTCCTGGTCTGTTATTGCTATGGTTGGTAACATTATTTTATACAGCACACTGTGTTTGTGTATGTGCTGGAGTGTGACTTTGTGTGTGAGACAGAGGCATCATGATTTGTTTGTGTCTGTGAAATTAACACTCAGTTAATTGGAATCATCTCCCCACAAGTGCGTTCACGAGTTCTCAAAAATACAATCATTTAAAATATCTAAAATATTTTTCCAAATTTATTTTACTGAAACAAAAAGTACTTAAAGAACACTGCTGGCTGTTTGAATATGCTTAATTCCATTTGTTTACAAAATACTCCTCCCTGATAGGATGTTATTTATTTGATTTTAACTGCCTATCAACAAATCAACAGACGGAACAACTATCATTAACAAAGTATTTTTCTGTGTATAAGTATACACATGCAAGTAGGTAAATACAAAACATCAACATTGTATACAATGGCTGCAAAGAGAAAGAATAGAAATATACAGTGCAGCGGAACTAACCCAAGCAATTGAAATGCATGGCTCTGAAACAGCATCTAATATGTAAAACTAAGGGTACCCTGCGAGAATGAACAAAAGGAATAAAAAACAGACAAGAAATCTGCTTACAACAAGCTCATAGAAAATAATTCAGAAGTCAGTAAATGTCCCCTCTTGGTTTTGAAAAAATACATGTTCCGTGGTTATCAAATCTGACATTCCAGTTAACTATGATTCAAGGGTCAGCCTAGCGTTGAAAAAACAGTCTCCAAGAACACAGTTCTTTCCTGTCAGAATTCCTTGTTCTATAGAGACTCAACATATTGAAAGATTTCAATTATAGGGATGAAACTAACATCTCGATCAAAAATAAAAAATAATCTCCCAACTACTTCCATCTGCCACAGCAACATAACAGCACATGGATTGCTATTGTGTTTTTTCGTCAGCACTAGTTACTATTTTCATTTAATTGCGATTTCAGTGTCATGTCGGGATATCTAGAAGTATATTTATGGATATTATAGAATTCCCATATTAGGGCTATTCTGCATGTACTCAAAACATAACGAGCCCAGACATCTTCGGCAATAGTTGGTTTAACTTCTATTCTCTGGACATTGTCCTGTTCTATTTAGGGTTTCTAAACTGTTACCTGTAATTGAGGTTCTTAACCTGTGGACCAGGAACCCTGGGGGTGGGAGATGCTTACTCAGGGAGCCCGCAACTACTTAGAAAATGATTTAATACTAACAGTTTAATAAAGTGTACATAAATATAGAAGAAGCATGTAAAACTGAAAACATAAAACTTTCTATAATTGTGGAGACATTTGAAAATGGAGACTAAAAATTAAATTGGTATCCTCAGATTGATTTGTGAGTGCAGTGCTTGTGCATCAAATAGGATATATTATGGACGAACGGTGGCCTCAACTGAATTTAGAAAATCTCCAAACTTTCCTTTAAAATCATTAAAATTAACATTTATATGTGTTTATATTTCTTTGTAAATTAAATTAAACATGTAATCATTTGTTTATTTGGTTTATGAATGCTTGCTTCTGTATTTTTATGTATTGTTTTTCCATTCAAATAACCAAATATGCTTAGGTCAGGGTTCCCGGATTCCAATAATGACTCGGTGAGGGTCCTCGGACTCCAGTAACTATTAAGTTGAGGTCCACAGAATTCAAAAGGTTAAGAACTACTGCTCGGCTTTAGACTATCAAGGCAGGCAGCTGAGCAGAGCCAGACGATAGACCTATGGCAATCTATTAAGAAACAACAAGTAGGCCGAAAGGTTAAAGCATCCTGATTGCTTTAGAGCCAAGGAGCAGGCCAGAGACAATGTTTACAGGAAACTGCTCCACTCCAACCTCTGTTTCTCAACTGTCACATACATTCCATCAACAGAACCTACCATGCAGAGGAAGACCGGCCGAGGGAGCAGTGCGAAGCTAGCATCAGGAGCAAACGGACAAGATAACAAGACACAAACCATCTCCTTTCTTTTAAACACAAAACTCAAAAAGACAACCTCAAGCCAATAAGCCAAGGCTCAACAAAAGGAAAACAAATACATGACAAAATATATAACAAAACATTATGAACACAGATATTGTGTAACCTGAATATTGTGCCAAAAATGATTTACCAAAATACTGTTTCTAACTTCATAATAGACACAATAATAATATTGTGTCAGCAATACTGTGCAAGAGAATATTCCCTAAAATTGTGAAAATATTGTTTTACTTGGTACAAATACTGACTTTAAAGTAATTTATTTAAAATAGATAATTACTTAAAATAATATGATGAAAAATAGTTTTAATCAATTATTTTCTTGTATATATTTCTATATCTTTACTTTATCATTATTACAAACATACCTGAACATGCTTTAAATACATTTAACATTAAATAGTAACAGTAAAATAAAGTGAAAATTAGCAAACATATATACGATGAACAAAAATATGTAACCTTATTTAAATATTGAAGTAAACAAATACAATAGTTTTATTTAGGACTTGAGACTAAATAGAGAAATAATATACACACTTAAAAAAACCATAATAACAATACTTTAATAATTTAAACATTTACAGTTTACTTCTCAAACACCTAGTGGTCCTATTAGGTGACCTAGGCAACAACTCTGTACTCCCATTAACAACACATAAAGGCAAATTGATCTCACCACTCCTACTTGCAGCAAGAACGGCTCTAGTGTAGGTTTGACAACACCAAATAACACCCCCTACACACCTGGGGTGGAGTAAGATATGGTCTACTTTTATCATGGAACATTTTATTCATCATACATGACACACAGTTGAAATCTGATATAGTATGAAAGGTATTTAAAACATACATGGCACAGGGTCGAGGGGTAGACTCCTTCGCCACTCTCCCACCCTAACTAATACGTCTTTCAGGTCTTTACACAAGCCCACCAGTGCTCCTGTAACCTGCACATAACGATGACCCACAAGCCACACAAGCAGAGTACAGAACATAGGGGTGAATGGAAAGCATTAAGACACAATGCTTTTTTGGAGAAAAGGTGATAAATGTTGCAGTGGAGATTTATATAACAAATGTTCGTTGAAGCTCAATGTATTTCACTTCTGTGGAGTAAAAATTCACGAGTTTGGCAGAGGGGATTACTCCGTCACAAACGTGACCGATTTTCCGTCTGCCGTATTACAAGCTCCTTAGGATAAAATGGAACTTGTAATATGACGGACGGGATTTCCGTCACATTTGTGACAGAGTAATCCCCTCTGCCAAACTAGTAATGAGGCCCAAAGTGTTAAAAATATTATACATATATTATACATATACATATAAAAATAATTAATGAAACATTTTGCTAAAAACTATTCAGAGACCAAATTAATAAAAAATAAATAATTAAAAGGAAATATAAAAATAAAATAATATAAATCCATTTAACCAACATTAGGGAGACTGTTGGACTTCGGAGGGGTTAAATTTACTATTCCCAATCCAATGTATGCAACAGGAAGGAAAGTGTTGGACTTTGAAGAGGTTAGATTTGTTATTCCACTTACAAAACAGGCAACATTTGGGAAAGCACTGGACTTCGGAAGGGTTAGTTTTCCAATTACAAATTCAATCTAATCAACAGCAGCAAAAGCAATGAACTTTTGAAGGTTTACATTTACTATTATCGCTCCAATCTAAGCAACAGTAGGGAAAGTGTTAGACTTCAGAGATGTTATATCTACTAATCTTAATCCAATGTATGCAGCAGTAGGGAAAGTGTGGGGTTTTGGAGCGGTGAGATTTACAATTCTCACCCCAGTTTAAGTAACAGTAGGGAAAGTGTTGGACTTTAGGGGAGGGATGTTATATTTACTATTCCTACTCCAATCCAAGCAATTGTAGGGAAACTGTTGTACTTATGAGAGTTTATATTCACCTTTCCTACTCCAACTTGTACAATGGTAGTGAAGGTGTTGGCCTTTGGAATGTTACATTTACTATTCCAACACCAGGCTAAGCAACAGTAGGGTAAGGGCTGGACTTGAGAGGGGTGATTTACTATTCCCACCCCAGTAGAGAAAATACTGGATTCCAGAGGGATTAGATTTACTTTTCCCCACTACACTCAAAACAACAGAAGGGAACGTGTGTACTTCAGAAGGGTTAGAATTGCTATTCCCACTCCAGTCAAAGCAACAGCAGAGAAAGAAAGTATTGAACTTTGGAATGGTGCAGGGGGCTCGCCTGGTTTGTAGTGGGTACCTAAGGTACTTACACCTTATACTAGATCCAGTTATCCCTTATTAGTGAAATGTAGACAGTGTCTAGAAGCCTGGCACTCTAGGGGTAGCTGTAGCTGTAGCTGAGCAGCCAAGGCTTATCTAGGTGACACGCATAGCTCATGCAATACCACTGTAGTCACAGAGTACTCACACACATGAAAGAAAATACTCAGTGTTACAAAAATAAAGGTACT
Organism: Pleurodeles waltl; assembly: GCF_031143425.1. Classification (NCBI taxonomy): domain Eukaryota; kingdom Metazoa; phylum Chordata; class Amphibia; order Caudata; family Salamandridae; genus Pleurodeles; species Pleurodeles waltl. The sequence continues at coordinate 948,059,372 of NC_090449.1, forward strand.
CTATTTTAGTGACACAAATGCCAAAAATACCATAGAGACTATACTCCCTTAGGAGGTAAGTAATACACAAGTTATATACACTAGTATGCAGAAATAGCCGTAAAAACAGTTAGAAAACGGGGCAAATAGTGAAAATCACAATAGTTAGAAATGGGCCTGGCGGAACACAAGCCATATACTAAGGAAGTGGAATGCGAATGTCGGTTTCCCACCTAGGCAAGTGTAGTATGTAGAGGGGCACAGAGAGTATTATAAAACACCAAACATAAGTAATAGAACCCACCCCAGAACCCAGGAAAGCAGGAGTTAATCACAGTAACTTTCCTACAACACACAAGAACAAGAGAAAGAAGATTATGCAAGAACCAGAAGAGACTGAAAAACACCAACAATGGATTCCTGGACCTGGAGCCTGGAAGAAGGGGACCAAGTCCAAGAAGCACAGAAGAGTCCATGGAGAACAGGAGCCCCTGTAACCCTGATAAAGATGCAAAAGAAGAACCACTGTGAAGAACAACAGTCAGTACTGCACCCAAGAAGATGGAAGCGCGTTCCTGGTTAGTGCGGATGATGTCCCAAGCCGGATGGATGATTGCAGTCTGGTTTGCATTACTGGATTCCGCCAACAAGCCTTGGCACACACAAAGCTCATGGTTATTGGAAAATGGCACTGCCCCGGACCAGGATGGACCTGGTGGACTCTACCGATAACAGGGAGCCAGAAGGGTCTCTCATGCAACTCAGAGGGCCCTCATAAGACCAGACTGCACTCACAGGAGTCCCAAAGCACAGGGACAAAAAAAGTGCAAAAGGAAGCCCACGCAGCATTACAACAAAGGGACTGCAAAACCACACAGGAAGCGGTGCATTGCAGGAAGGAGTGCTGGGGGCCAGAGCTGCATGGTGCATGAAGAGCTTTGTGGAAGGATGCCAACAAACCTTGACAACTGCAAAACACGCTGTGCATGGGGATACCGTCTTGCGTGGGGAGGCAAGCTCTTACCCTTAACAAAGTTGGACAGATGGACATCAGGACTAACAGGACCACTTCAGTCCACTACCTGTGATGCAGGATCCACGCAGCTCATCAGGAGGGGCGCCCACACTACCGGTCATCATTGCAGAGAAGTGCCTGCTGAAGCAGTGGAGTGACTCCTTCACTCCAAGGGAGGTTCCTTCATTCTTCTGCTGCAGGCTGAAGACAGGCTGTCCTCTGAGGATGCACAACCAGGAAACAGTAGCAGTTGTTGTCACTTGCTGAAGATACAATGTTACAGAAGTCGTCTTTGCTTCTTTGTTGCAGTTTGTAGAGTTCCCAGAGGGTCCAGATGCAGATTCTTCGGTGAGAAGGTGAAGTAAAGGATGCAGAGGATTCCTGCTGGAGTCTTGCAGTCTGAATCTGAAGAACCACCCAAGAGACCCTAAATAGCCCTGAAAGGGGGATTGGTCAGCTAAACAGGTAAGCACCTATCAGGGGAGGGCTCTGACGTCACCTGCTGGCAACGGCCACCCAGATACTCCCAGAGTTCCCTGACAACTTGGAATCCAAGATGGCAGAACCCAGGGAATCTCTGGAGGAGCTTTGAGCACCAACCCTGGGGTGGTGATGGACAGGGGAATGGTCACTCCCATTTCTTTTGTCCAGTTTCGTGCCAGAGCAGAGACTGGGAGTCCTTGAACCCGTGTAGACTGGATTATGCAAGGGGGGCACCATCTGTGCCATTCAAAGCATTTCCAGTGGCTTGGGGAGGTTACACCTCCCAAGCCTGTAACACCTATTTCCAAAGGGAGAGGGTGTAACACCCCTCTCCCAAAGGAAATCCTTTGTTCTGCCTTCCTGGGCTTGAGCTGCTCAAGCAACAGGAGGGCAGAAACCTGTCTGAGAGGTGGCAGCAGATGGGGCTGCCTGGAAAACCTCAGGCTGGAATGGCAATACTGGGGGTCCTCTAAGGAGCCCCAGAGTGCATGGAACCATACAACCAATGTTTGCAAAAGCATTGGGAAATGATTCCAACATGTTTGATACTAAACATGCCTATGTTCAGAGTTATCATTATGTAGGTGGACATAGGTAGGCACCTATGTTCAGTAAACGTGTGACACGGCATCTCCGCAACCACGAAGTCTGGGAAAATGGTCCTGGAAGTCATGGTGGCACCTCTGCTAGTGCAAGGGTGCCCTCACACACAGGCACTCTGCATCCTGCCTCAGGGCTGGAGGGCTTGCTATAGGGGTGACTTTTAAGTGACCTAGTGCAATGTAAATGGCAGTGAAAGGGTACATGCACCTTTTCATGCAGACTGCAATGGCATTTCCGCAGAAGCCTTTGCATGGGCTCCCTATGGGGGGCAAAAGATATGCTGCAGCCCATAGGGATCCCCTGGAACCCAAATGCCCTTGGTACCTAGGTATCATATACTAGGGACTTATAGGGGGGGCACCAGTATGCCAATTTTGGGTGCAATACTGGGTTACAAGTATGCAGTAACCATAATTTAAGGGAGAGAGAATACTTACTGGGTTCCTGATTAGCAGGATCCAAGTAGACACAGTCAAACACACCGACAAACAGGCCAAAAGTGGGGATAACCATGTTAGAAAGAGGCTTTTTTCCTACAAATGGTTACATTTACTAGTCCTACTCCACTCTAAGCAACAGTAAGGAAAGTGTTGGACTTCGGAATGGTTAGATGTACAATTCCCGCCCCAGTCTAAGCAACAGTAGGGAAAGTGTTGGGATTCGAAGGGTTAAATTTAGTTTTCTCCCTCCAGTCCAACCAAGAGAAAGTGTTGGACTTCAGAGGGGTTAGATTTACTATTCCTTCATTCATACAACCACATGAAACCACAAACACCCCCGATATGAAGTTAAAAATATTTAAATGAAGATAGAATGAAAACATTTTTTTTAAATTAAAAAATTCATTTTATTACTAAAACATGTAACAAAGAAATAATAAACAATTCAAATGAAACAAATAATGTATGTATAAAATAAACAGCTAAAATATCCAAATTAATTATCAATTAAACAATTAATTAAAATCAGTAATAAATAAAAAAAAAAAACATTTTCAATAGTTTCCCATCCTACAGACCCGACAAACAGCAACTAAAATATACATTACTACCACAAGGATGAAAATTAGATTATACCTTATAATTTACAAACTAAACATGAATAAATAAAAAACAATTAAATAATTATACAATTTAACAAATATTAACAAACTAAAAGGTAATATACAATAAAAATTACTTAACATATATTTTAAATGCATTATAATTTAATTAAATTCCCGCTCCGTTCCTCTAGAAACCCACCATCCCACTACAAAAATCTAAAGTACAGACACAAATTTAAAAACGAAAATATACATTCAAAATTAAACTTACCAATTAAACTTAAAATGACATTTAAACAATGAAAAGGTTTACACGATTAATAATCAATTAAATGTTCAAGTAGCAATAAAAATAATTAATAATAATTTAATTACCTTCCACCCCTTGCCTCTGCAAAGTGTACAACCTGCTGCTACATTGTAAATTAATTACTTATTCAATTAATAAAGAATAATTTATACATGTATAATTACAAACTATATTTTAAAAAGATTACTTACAAATAAACTAACCATACTAACCCCTAAATTGAATATACTAACCAATACAACTAATATATATTAAATTAATAAAACAATGATATTTACTAAACTATATTGAAATAAACAATTTTAAATATAAAAATGTCCTTAGAAATTATATCATATACAAAAAAACGGTATTGTTACTTTAGATATTCTGTACCATAGTTTTTTGACATGATAATAATTTCACACTATATTTTGTCTTCTATATTTGTCATTCACCAATACGTCGTGAGACTACAGCACTGAGCACAAACAAGGAGAAATCTGCAGCTATATCATAATCTGCATCAAATATATATAAAATGAAACAAATACTGATGAAAATAAACTACAAAACATTCAGATACGTTCTTTCAGTTATGGATGGCGCCTTCTGACATGAGGCTTCTGAAGCAATTGCTGACAAGTCACATCCAACTGGAAGCATCAGAGCAACCACTAGAAACACCATCAAAATCAGTACTTGTTTTGTTAGAACTACCAACCACGGACTCTGAACTGCTTCCTGTAGACCTGCCAAAAGATACATCACTCCTAACCCATCATCTTCCCCTGACACACACACACAGCAGAGGGTAACACATAGTGAATCAATAACTCAGAACCCATTTCACACCTCCTTTTTTCACATCACAGCGAAGTCATCGTTTTACTCAATCACTAATGCAGAATCCCTTTTCTTCATACAATGCATCAAATCATAATTCAGTTTAGATTTTGCTTGTTTTAATTTAAACTTTTCATTCTCCAAACGATCCTTGCATACTTCACAACCAATTTTTCTTAATCTCTGCCTCAGCTTCTGAGACTCAACCAAACTACAGTTTTTGTGGCACTTCAAAGCTTCGGAAGGGCATACACGTTTGTAAAGCGAGGTGATGTGTGACTCAAAGGAAGAATGTCACACATAGCTTCCCTAAAGGTACTCTGCATTCAGACTCTAACCTAAAACATGCCAACAAGTCTATTCACTCTCTCCACTAGGCCTTTACCTTCGGGGTACAAGCTTCTGGGTACAAGCTAGTTCCATTGTAATTGATGTCATCTACATAAAAAGTTCATCATGCTGGAAGTAAACTGTTCAAATTATTCGCGACACAGATTTTGAGGAAAACCTAAATAAATCTTTCAAGAACAGGATAACAACTCTTGCGCCTGGCGGACAATCAAACTTGGCCACAATCCATTTGGAACTATAATCTATCAAAACCAATGTAAATCAGTTATGCTCTGAAGAAAATGGTCACAAATTATCCACTGCCAACTTTTCCCATGCCAGATGTGGTAATGCAACAGCGACCACGAGAGATGTTGTAATAACAAGGTGCTTGTCAGACTCTCTGTACGTAACATACCCTTTCAACCTGAATTCTACAACAGAACTTTTTTTTAGCCAAATGTAAGTTTACATGTAGCCTCTATTTGTTTATAGTCATGCCTAGCTGTCCAAGATGAGGTAGATCCACCAACTTATATCTAACCTTTCCTAAAACAGATATAAAAGACTTATGGTCTGTCCTCAATGTAAAATATGTACCCGATGATTTAACTCCTGAATTTCTGAACTTTCCCTTTTGAAGCGAGCATCTCTTTCTCTATTACAGAATAATGCTTCTCTGTATCTCTGAAAGTGCATGAAGTAAAAGCCAACTTCCGTTCATCCGTTATACTATTGTGAGAAATCACAGCACCTAATCCATGTTTACTGGCATCAATAGAGACATAAAAAGGCAACCCATATATAAAAGGTTACACCAAAGGAGTACCTGATAAATACGTTTTTATTTATACTTAATCCTGGTCCTAGTCCTTCCCAAAACCTCCTTCCTCATTGAGCATCTTAATGGGTCAGAAAAATAAGTAAAATTGGGCAAAATTATTGAGTAACACTTGCAAAGTCCTAGAAAAGATAGTACCTGCTCCATATTCATGGATGTAGGTATTTTATCAATAGTTTTTCCAAATCAAGTTGAGGGCTAATGCCACATTCTTTAATCATATGCATCAAATATTCCAGTTGCCTCTGACCAAAAAGTCATTTTCCAAACATGAGACACAAATCACTGCCGTGAAGCAGTCGAAGCACTTCTTCCAAACTATTGTTGTGTTCCTGCACACTCCTTCGCCCCATGGGAATATTGTCCTGCTAAACCAAAGCACTCCTAACTCCTTATAATTGATGTTTCATGATGTGGTGAAAAGCAACCGCTGAAGATGCCATCTATGACATGAGTTTGTATTGGAAAACACCAACTAGAGTGACTAACAAATGCAGTATGGTGAGGAAATTCAGAGACTAGGTCAATCTGGTTATAGGATGAGTTCAAATCTAATTTGATGAAAATAGTAACCCCTTCAAATTGAGAAAGGAGATCTTCTATCCTCTGCATTGGATGAGTGTCCACCCTGATAGCTTAGTTGAGGGATTACAAAACAACAGATGGTCTCAGTTCATGTTCTTTTCCTTGCCAGTACTATAGGGGGAAAACATGTGGAACTATCCATTGGTTCAATGATATCCCCTTTTTGCAGCTTCAGAGTTGCTCTCTAAAGGTCTTCCCTTATATTAGGAGGAACAGAACCCATTTTATGCTTCACAGGCAGAACATCGACTTTCAGTTTAATCTACAGTTCAAATGATTTAACAATTCTAATCCTTCTTGGAAAACATCCTTATGTATTCTTAGAAACCACTTAAATGCACATTTGGTAAAATCATTCGTGACAGCTATCTGCATACTGTCACCCTGAGACAAATTTACATTTTCAAATGCACACACATACCTCTGATTTTATTCAGACACATTCTCCTGAAACAACAAGAAAGAGCGCTCCCTACCAGGAACTAACAACATGTCTAATGTTCCTCGATGCACCAATGATTTTCCCTTAGAATGCCACATGCATTTTGCCTCACATGTACTTCCCTTTGAAAGAAATTGGTAACTCAAAATACACAATGACATAAATTAATGTGCCCTGGTAAAGCTAGGACTTGATGTCTGGTTAAAAAAGAACCTTGATATTCAAATGTTGGACATAGGTGCCATGTGTGATGATGATGATGACTCAAGGTAGTAGAAAGTGCAACATGCTGTGTAATCTGTGCACTGGTCAATCAGTGCTCCACAGATCAACACAATAAGGGAGATTTATCAGCCAGCACAGACATGGTTAAAATCCTTAACCACTGTCATGGTCCACCATTCAATCAATCAGTATTTGTAAAGCACAGCTACTCACCTGTGAGGGTCTCAAGGCGCGGGGGGGAGAGGCCTCATCCGAAGAGCAACATCTTGAGGTTCTTCATGAAGATGGGGCGTGACGGGCTTTGTCTGGGGTGCAGGGGGAGGTTGTTCCAGCTCTTCGCTGCAGTGTAGGTAAAAGATCGTCCTCCGGCTTTGGTTTTTCAGATGCCAGGGGCCAGAGACAATTTCAACCGGAAAATAGCCTCCTTGCATTCTTTTGAATCCTGAATACAAGCACTGAGGAAAAGTGAGGCTGGTCTCATAGACCATGTGCCTTCAACTATGGCCAGAAACCTGAATTCTAAGAAGGTGTGGCATGCTCCTCCTCAGAATGAGCGCAGACACAGGCTCAAGCGTAGCTCATCAGCTGAAGGCAGATATGTAGCAGTACAATACAGCAGGATATGACCTTGGTAAGAGATATGTAAAGTAGCAGCTTCAAACGGGAACAGCAACAGCAATGCAGGGTCCTGTAACTCCATGGTTCAATTACATCCGATATAAAGACACAACAAAATGGTAGAAAGGTCAAAGCATATTTATTGCTTCTGACCTACTGAGCAGAGCAGCTCCTGCCACAGCCGCTGAAATACATATGACTGGGAACATAAAAAATACAAACATACGAAGGGACTTGCAGAGCTTAGCAGTTTACCACAAAGTTGTGAAATACGAGCCTATCTCACAACCCCTCATCCATCACTCTATCAAGTGCTACATCCCATAGCACGATACTTGCATCTCTGCGGTCACATGCATGACATAAAAACACTGTCTACCTAGGTTCAAAACAAAGACTATGGCCCTCATTACAACCCTGGCGGTCGGTGTTAAAGCGGCAGTAATACCGCCAACAAGCCGGCGGTAAAAAAAATGGGATTTGGACCATGGTGGTTACTGCCATCCAAAACCGCCACTTTAACACACCGACCGCCAGGGTGGTAACGGCTGCTGGACTGGAGACTTCTGTTTCCAGCCCAGCAGCCGCCACAATCCCACCCTAGGGATTACGACCCGGCCTACTGCCATGGTTTTCGTGCCAAACATACTGCCATGAAAACCATGGCGGTAGGCAATAGGGGTCTACCCCAGCCCCATCCCCCTCCCCAGGCTCCTCCCCTACTGTCCCCCTCCCGCTCCTGCCCCCGCACAAATACACACCCCCACGTGCACCCATATACACACATGCACACACGCATACCCTCCAGCACCCATGCATGCACACATACATACCCACACACCGCAACACACACCAACATACCTTGTTGCACACATGCATTCACAACACACAACATTCACGATCACTCATTCATGCATGCATCCTACGCAACTCACACCCGCATGCACGCATACCAATACATACACACACACACCCCACATACACACAGCACCCCCGCTCACCTCTCCAGTCAGAGAACCTGACTTACCTGCTTGCAGGGGTTCCTCTGGCTGGAGACAGTCCACGGCGCTGCTGTCTGGAGCAGCGTCCGCCAGCAAAACTCCGCCAGGCCGTATCCTTGCTCCTGATACGGTCGGCAGTGTTTTGCTGGTGTGGCGGTGCTACTGTCATGACCGTCTGGGGAGTTCCAGCGGAATACCGTCAGCGGTCATGATACCGGTAGATGGCTGGTAACCACAGCGGCGGTATGTTGGCGGCCATTGCCGTGGCGGTAGGCGGTTGATACCGCCAATGTTGAAATCAGGGCATATACCCTTACAAGCACACACACACTATACGGTATGTATTTACTTATTTATTTATGCTTGTCATGTTTAGCATGAAACATATCAGAGAGAGTGTCAAAGCATTGCAGAGAGAGAGAGAAATCATAATGACATTAAATATAAATGACCGTGGCAAAGTTGAGCATGAAAGTGACCTGAGATGAGGATGAGATTGGATAAAATAGGGCATATATTGACAAAAGGATGGGGACCGTGTAAAAAGAATAGAATTACAAAAATTGAAATAATACCACATAGGGTGTCACAAGAAGAAGTGCATTCTGAAGTGAGGGGAGAAAAGTAAAAATATAATCAATCATAGGTGTAGAGGAGGTATGAGAAGCAACAGAGCAGTACATCTTCAGCACGAGTGACATACAGGCTGAGAGTTAAAGGATGAACTATTGCTGTTATAAGTCTTTTTTAAAAAGTTGTGAATGAGGTGGACTGTCTCCACCAGACACCAGTGAGAAGTAGGCCTGGATGGAAAATTTAATTCAGCTTACAAAATTGAAGAATTTGTCAATTCTGCATTACTCTTGTAACGCGGAGTTCAGGCCAAATTCCACCAATTACCCCATGGCAGAATTTTTTCACCCGCAAGGCTCCAGAAATGGGAGCTGGCAAGTGGAGGCAAGTGAGATTTGGTGTACCCTAGTGTGATTTCACGTCTCTAGGAGCACTTCAGAGGGCAAAATCAACTCAGATGACTGCGTACTCTTGCAACCAGCATGGTGCCATTCCCACTGATTTTGCTGTATGGAATGCGCTACTGGCATTAAATAGCAGTGCGAGCAGCACAGTGTGCATATGTCCATCCAGTGGTGGAACTCTGCGTGATCTCGCTGAGGTTTTTTGTAACTCTGCGGAATTCTGCAAATTGAAATGTCAAGAGTTCTGCCAACCACTATTAGGAAGGAGTGAATAAGTAATTTGTAACTGATTCTTGTCGGACATCCCCTGATCTCTTTAGATATAGGGCAGCCAAATGCAATAATAGCTCAAACTTATCTCCCAGTAGCTCCTGTTTAGGAGTACTTTCCAGGGGCTGAATTCGAAGGCTTAATCTTGAAAAATGTTTGGGGGAATCAATAATGCAACAACATAAGAAATTATACAGTTAAAGCATTAAACACTCAAAGCAATATAATAATTGCAAAATTGAATGTCTTAATCAATATTGACAAATGGTTTACGGAAAAAGGCAAACCGAAACTGGAGGAAAAAATGTAATAGTTTCCAATTCCAATGAATGACAATGGGTCCTTATGAGTTAAGAGGGATCACGCCTTAAACTCCTAGCTATAGGGAACAACCTTCCATCCCAGTATTGCCATGTCTCTTTAGAAAGGTTTTTTTATGGTTCTAGTGAGTTTACCTCTGTCATTTATCACCTGTTCTGAGTGGGAATGTGTGAGTGAATTGTGCCATATATGTCTATGCCAGGCTGTAGTCTGGTTGAAGAAGTATTATCTGGTCTCCCTGTGGCACGGGAGGGGTAAGAATTATCCAGACTGTGCTTCTTACCAGCCATTGAACCTCTCCAGCCATGTTTTTACCAGATGCAGATTGGTACATGTTAATTTGGGATCTGGAAATATTCATCTATTAGTAGTTGCCCTCTTCCTGGGATAAGGTTCTGGTCAACTCGTAACGGGCAGGTATTTTAGTGAATATTGGATTCCTATTGCTGAACTTTCTAAGCCTAAGGAATACCGAAGATAAAATGTCCTCTAATGAGGTTTACTTGCAGTCTTCTTGCAACTTCAGTTGTATGGAATCTTTACGGATATAAACTATTTGATATGGAAAACAGGGTTTTAAATAAAGGGCTGGGCTTTGTCCCTATCCCTTGACATGACCTGTGTCTGTTTTGAATGGAATTTCAAAATACCACGAAGAAAATCAACTTGTCAATCTGACTTCACCCCATTTCAATTTGCTTTTGGACAGAGGCTGCCACTAAGGAAAATGTAGTCTTACAGTAACTCAGCGATTTGACATCCTGTGGGCTCAGACGCAAGTACATTTTAACTAGAAATTTGAGATGAGGGCAAACTCTAGAGTCCTTCTAGAGTGAACCCTGGATTATAGTAAAACCTGCTGACAGAGGTGGCCCCTTCATAATCACAAACACGGAGGATTATCAGAAGGACCCTAGGTGTCTTTTGAGTGACAAGATATATTACCAACCACTTATGAGGGCCAAATTTGTAAAACTCGGGAGACTATTATTCACATAGTGGGAGAAGCAATCCAGGAAGGATGGATTTTTGAGAAGGAGGCAGAATTGTTGACTACTAAATAACCACACATCCCGGTATTCACAAAAACGGAATACTACCTTCCAGTACGTCCGTAGTGTCCAGCATTGTTTCAGTACTTGAACCCTTTTCTAAGGTTGCTGACTATTTCCTATGAGAATATATCATCCAACATATCTCCTACATCAAAGACACTACAGAATTTTTAAATCTTATGAAAAAAGTCCAATGTGATTAGGCTTCACAACTTTTGGTGATAATTGATATTGATTCATTATATATTAAAATTCCACAGGAATACCACCTTGATGACAACTGAGCATGGAGTCAGATACAGAGAATTATACTATGATACATCTCACATTGTTGTCTTACAATGCACTGAACTGGCCCTGACCAGAAACTATTACCAATTTCAATAGGTAATTTTCTTGAACATATCTGGGACACTATTGCCTCTATGTAGGCTGGTTCAAAGGAAAAGTAATCTATCTTAATTTTGAACCACATCACACTACTATACCTCTAGGGAAGCAAAATATACGTTGTCCTCAGCATCCAGGAAGGCACACATTCTGAATTATTTACAGAGTAGCTTAATATACAGGACAGTCACTTGCACTTTATTTGCACCTCAAGCAAGTCTTATGCTTCAGTCTTTGACTTGCATATTAAAGTGGGCGAATCCTGCCTCTAATACTGTCTACCAGAAACCAGCGGTAAGAATACCCTCCTTAACTATAGATCATTTCACCTAAGATTTCTGACAGATAACCTTCTGGTGGCACACTTTCTCAAATGCAGAAGAAAGTGTAAGTAATAATGAAGACTTTTCCATGCAATTCAGTAAGTTTTAAGAATGCTTGCCTGGCGTCAGAAGTTTATACATTAGTGGGTCATATTTATTATGGTTTTGCATTACCTCGTGCAAGGGAAAGCACGGGCAATGCAAAACCTAGCATGACATTTATCAAGCCACACAAGGCACCTTGTGTGGCTCTGTGTGGCCTGGTAAATGTGGCTTAACACAAGGGAGCACAAGTCACTGCTTTGTGTTTCTGTGCCCCAGGGAGGCATTCCATGCATCCAACCATGGATTTTGGTGCAGTCCCGGATTTACCATTAGTGGTAGACATGGAAATTTGTCAAAATGCTATGCATTCCCAGGGGAGGCGTAACAAGGAGAAATATGCTTATTTTTCCTTCTTTCTTCTTTTTCTGTAGGAAGGTGTTCCTTTCTGCACAGAAACAATGTTACCTATAATACAGGAATCCTTGCACCTTGGTGCAAGGGTGCCAGTCTTGGCACTAGGCAGCAGATTGTGTGCCAGCTCAGGCAGAGAGCAGGATTGTGTAGTATAATTTTAAATATGTTGCATCCTGCTCTCTCCATTTGAAGCAGTGTAGTGCAGCAAGGTGGGTTGCTGTGTTGTGGTGCACCAGTTTTTGATAAATATGCCCCCAGGCTTTTAAATGAGCTCTCAGCACTCCACCCTCTGAAATTCTGAAGCAGAATCCTAGACCAAATGCAACCACATCATATTTGTTTCCAACTTTAATCGTCTATCAAATCAAATAAAAGATACAGGGCTTAATTATGAGTCTGGCGGCCCTAGAACATACATATGTTTCCCAAAGCTGCATCAGAGGCTGTCGCTCCACTAGCACAGAGGGTGCTGCTCATGTGAGGACGGAATCACAACATATCTCCACAACTCCCAAAACATGGGTTGTGCACTCACGGGGACTTAAAATCTCAATTCTTAATTCACCACCAAGCAGATTAAACATAAAATCCCTGACACTTTATTAGCCGCCAAGCAGATTGACCATAAAGGGGGTCATTCTGACACCGGCGGGCGGCGGGAGCCGCCCGCCTGGAGGGAACCGCCGAATGACCGCACCGCGGTCAAAAGACCGCGGTGGCCATTCTGGCTTTCCCGCTGGGCTGGCGGGCGACCGCCAGAAGGCCGCCCGCCGGCCCAGCGGGAAACCCCCCTCAGCAATGAAGCCGGCTCTGAATGGAGCCGGCGGAGTTGTAGGGGTGCGACGGGTGCAGTGGCACCCGTCGTGATTTTAAGTGTCTGCAAAGCAGACACTTAAAATCATTATGGGGCCCTGTTAGGGGGTCCCTGCACTGCCCATGCCAGTGGCATGGGCAGTGCAGGGGCCCCCAGGGGCCCCACGACACCCGTTCCCGCCATCCTGTTCCTGGCAGTTAAAACCGCCAGGAACAGGATGGCGGGAAGGGGGTCGGAATCCCCATGGCGGCGCTGCAAGCAGCGCCGCCATGGAGGATTCCCTGGGCCAGGGGTAAACCGGCGGGAAACCGACGGTTCCCCTTTTCTGACCGCGGCTTTACCGCCACTGTCAGAATGGCCCAAGAAGCACCGCCAGCCTGTTGGCGGTGCTTCCTCTGCCCTCTGCCCTGGCGGTTTCAAACCGCCAGTGTCAGAATGAGGGCCAAAGTCTCTGACAAATGCGTTTCGTCACTCTCCATTCCTCAATGTCAGAGCCACCGGTGTTTCCCCGCCATATAAATACAAAACTTAATTCCACTGGGTTTGCAACTGATAGTCAATGAAATAATGAAAAGACTTACAGACCAAATGATAACAACACATAAGCCTTAGGGTGGCCATCTTGTCCATTCACCTCATGATGCATTTACCAGATCGTAAACTATAAAACAATATACAATTCACCCAATTTTGTAATTCATGTCAAGTAAATTGTCAAATCCAAATTTCCATGTTCTTCCAGCAAGCAACCTTATTTGCAATTCTATTACACCAGGATCAGTGCTTACGCCCCCATCCAAATCAATGTTGACCCCATTTAAGCGTCAGTGACCCAAATCTACACAGTAATCAACACTGCGATCAATAAAATACAAAGTAATTCAAACCATTTTCAAAAATACATCAAAAACTAGGGAAACTTTCACAAAATTCATCAAAAATGTGTCAATACATTAATCCCTATTAGTAATTTCGCAGGGGTGCTGAAACAAAACCGATCCTATTAAACCTAACATGTTCCTTTTCCAGAACACTTTCAAGGAATAGCCCCTAAATGGTGTGGTGGTAGAAAGAACACGCCTAGGAATGATCGCAATGTTGATAAGGTCTTTTAGTTATTTATTTTAACTGTCTTCTGCCTAAAATCTCCTCTTTTTCAATGTGACTCAACGGGGAAAAACAATTCCCCAGTTTTTTGTTTTCAAAATCCCCCTCTTAATAAGTTTAAAATGTTGGCAAGTATGGTACATTGGATCCCTGAGGGCAGGAGGAATGGGGTAGGAACATAGACTTGGATAGCAGAGGGCATGTGGGAGGTGGGCAGCACAATACACCACAAGACAGCAGTGCAGCACAGCAGTTCATGAAAAGCAATAGTGAGGGGACAGGGCCATGCACATGGACAACAGAGAGCAGAGGGGAAAGAGGCAAGGACAGCAAGGTGACCATACCGGACAGACAGGAGGGGCAGTTGCATTCTAATGGACCATGAAGGGCAAGAGGGAGGGGGTAGGGGCACGACAACGGCCCAAACAGGGCTGGTGAAAGGAGATAGGGGCCTGCACATGGATAAAGGAGGGTGGGGGCAGGGGGGCAGGGCTGAGAGGATGGGCACTGGAAGCACAACACACCATGAAGGGCAACAGTGAGACTATAATGGCTTACTCACAGACATTGTAGGGAAGGTGTGAGTGGGTCAGAGGCAGTAAGCTGACCACACAGGGCAGGTGGAAGGGGCTTCAGCAGCACAGAGAGTTATGCATGGCAAGTGGGAGGTTAGTGGCAGCACAACGGCCATGGTGGACAAAAGGGAGGGAGCAGAAGCATGCACAAAGGACCATGGAGGACGGAAGGGATGGGTAGAACAGGCAGGGAAGAAACTTCACAGCAGGCCACATGGGGTAGGCAGGACAACAGAGGCAGCACAATAGAGCATGGAGGGAAGAAGGGAGTGGCAGCAAAATTCACCATGGAGGAGAGGAGGGAAAGGATAGGGTCATGGAACTCAGACAGTCAGTGTGGGGATGGCAGGGACAGGCAACAGTCATTTGACCAGGCTAGGCAGGTGGGACTATCTGTGGCAGCTCAACAGACCACTTAGAGTAGATAGGAGGGGCAGTGACAGGTCCATGGAACCTGGTGAGCAAAACGGAGGGAGCAAGGGAAAACACACACACATTGGAGGGTGGGGGAAGGAAGGTAGGGGCAGCAAGCTAAGCCCAGAGGCTAAGCAGGAGGGTAATGATGGTGCACAGAATTGGGCAATGGAGGATAGGAGGAGTGGGCAGGGACATCAAGCTAAATAGGGGCAGGTGGGAAGGGCAGTAACAGAACAATTGCCACACAGGGCTGTAATGAGGGAGCAGGGGGATGGACTTGGACAATGATGCCAAGGAGAAGTGGAGGCAGGAGCAGAAGCCTTGGGTGGGGGCAGCACAACACCCAGCCAGGCCCTACGTCCAACTCCCCCTCCTACGTGCATTGCGATCGGCATTTCACTTAACGTTAAAAAAAAACCATAGAAATTCACTGAAAAACACAAAGGTTACAGGGATGTTATAGCTAGGAAATAGAATTTTAAAAAACATAGAACTTTACTTAAAAAAACAAAGGTTACCGGGACGTTTTAGTTAGGTTCACATTTCAAATATACAAAACCATAGAAATTCATCAGTTATAGTTATTTCAAGAAAATATAACTCTTGCCCTAATGTAACTTTAGCTTGTGCACTCACCATGCACTGCTACGTACCCCAGATATTACAGCACTCATGACACCTTTTATAACTTCATTGATAATATCACTGTAACATTTGAAGTAAAAATATTTATGAGAAAACTGTGCATGGTGGGGCGTGAGTTCTCTACACTTTACCACTGCTAACCAGTGTTTAACTGCTTGTACTCTCTCCTTAAAACATGGTACATTGGCTTATACCCAATTGGCATATTTAATTTATTATAAGTCCCTAGTAAAATGCACTACATGCACCGGGGCCTGTAAATTTAATGCTCCTAGTCCACCTGCAGCACTGATTGTGCCATCTACCTAAATAGCCCTTTAACCATGGCTCCGGCCCGCCATTGCAGAGCTTCTGTGTGCAGTTTGTAACAGCCATGTCGACCTGAAAAAATAACCCTTTTGTCAGGCCCATCCTTTTCCTATTTATACATATACGTCACTGCTGAGGTAGGCCCTGGAAAACCCAGAGGGGAGGGAGCCATGTATGTATTTAAAAGGCAGGGCATGTGCTTTCAAGTTTTACATGCCCTGGTAGTGAAAAACTCCTGAAGTTGTTTCTCATTGTAGCAAGGTCTATCTCTCCCATAGGATAACATTGATATTACCTTATTACATCTTATAAGTGGAATTCACAATCTGGAAGAGATAAGAATTTCAAATTTGGGTGTCTCTGGAATCACATTTTAAAATTACAAATTATGATGAAGTCGGATTTTAAATTGCAATTCTGAAAATGCCACTTTTAGACAGTTGGCATTTTCTTAGTTTAGCCTTTAGGTGCTTGCTACCTGTTTCTTATTGCACGTCTGGGTGAGGCGACAGCTGGGCTTTATGTATTCCGTCTAGACAGCCACACACAATGGGAGCTTAAGTGTGACTGGATGGGCCTGAATGGGCTATTAACTGGCCTGATGGGAGGCGGAGCTGAGCACTGCCTCTCCTACACCTGAATGGGCTGTGTCCTGTTACCACACAAAGGGCTGCATACCCCCTGGAGTGACTCTTGAGCCAGGTAGGAAGTCTACCCAACTTCAAAGACACAACTGGGCATAAGTACTGGACCTCTGACATCATCAGTTCCGTACACTTCTGGAACTGTAGATACTTTGAAAGGAAGAAGGACTGCTGTGCTGCTACAAGGACTGTGACTCTGCTGGACTGCTACTATGCTGGACTCCTACTTTGCTGCACTGACCTGCTGTCCTTTTGCCTGGGAGTGAGAAGGACTACATCTGTGTCTCTCCAACCCTGAATGCAGAGTCCAAGGGCCAGCTGACTGGTCTCCTGTTTTCGAAAGTCTCAGGGACATAAATGACTTCCAACAGTTCTGCTGCGGCACCTGGACTCTGCCATCTGTGAGCCTGCCGGCCAAGTGGTGCGACCCCAGTCCTGGACTCTTGGAAGTGAGGCCTAAGGTGCTTGCTTCGAACAAACCCAAGCATCCTCATCTGAACCAGTGCATCTTCACCATTGCAGGGATCAGAACCGGTGCACCATTGCCCTTGGAATCAAAGCATACTCTGATACAGGAGCAGACCCACCTCATTATATTCGGGGCAAGCGCATCACCCTCGGAACCGAAGCCTCGCCGACTTTGCATGGAGACAACCAATGCATCTCTTTCTGTTGTGGTATTGGGACCGACTCATCACCTCGGCGGTACCCCACATTTTCCTCGATGTCGATGCAACCAGGATCAAGGTACTTTTCTTCAGCAGGCATAAGTGAGTCACTGTATCCAGCCCACGCTTCATCCTGGTTGGCCTGAACTTTTGAATTTCCCCAGTGACCAGACATCCTAAATAGACGCTTATTGTTTCTATGCGCTATTCTACAGCTTATTCTTCAAAAATTCATATTGCGACTTCTACTTACATTCTAATCGCTTTGGTCTTGTTATATTTATAAAATTGAGCTCTATTTTTCTAATGTGATGTGGTGTCTTTTTGGGGTGTTGTCACTGTGTTACTGTTTGAAGTATAGCACAAATACTCTACACATTGCCTCTTAAGTTAAGCCTGGCTGCTCTGTGCCAAGCTACCAGAGGGTAAGCACAGGAGAATTTATAGTGCGTGGTGACTTAGGGTCTGATTTAGAGTTTGGTGGATAGATTACTCTGACACAAACATGGCAGATATCCCGTCCACTGTATTACGATTCCCATAGCATATAATGGGATTGCAATACAGTGGGTGGGATATCCGTCACATTTGTGATGGAGTGACCCCATCCACCAAACTCTAAATCAGGCCCTTAGTGACTTACTCTGACTAGGATTGTAGTTTGTTCTTAGACAGGGTATATATATATATATATATATATATATATATATATATATATATATGTATATATATTCCAACAACAGATTATCTTCAAAAGAGAGACGCTCACACGGGCCATAATTCAGTGACATATTTAATGGCACAAACCAACTGCCAGTTGTTTTGTGCCATTAAATGTGTCATTATGGCCCCTTTGTGAGCATCTCTCTTTTGAAGAGAATCTGTTGTTGGAATTTATTGGGGGGGCTCGCTCCACCGTCCTGCACGCTCTGCCCTCCAAGGCATGGGAATTCCTTTTTCGAGCTATAGATGTACATATATATATATATATATATATATATATATATATATATATATATATATATATATATATATATATATATATATATGTGTAGATAGATAGATAGATAGATAGATAGATAGATAGATAGATAGATAGATAGATAGATAGATAGATAGATAGATAGATATCAGACTCTTCAAATCCAGCAAACACAGGGGGCCACTAACATGGAGGTCCATACCAGGGTGCTGGCTACCCTATAAATCACAAGCAAAAGTCCTCTTATGGAAACAAGAAGAATGGTACGAACACCAGGGTCCATGAAATTTCTTAAAGGTTACCTCACTAAACAGCAATAAAGGACTAACACAATACATGTATAAAATAACAGGCGCCATCTTGGAATGTCTCTCATGTATAACGATATCTTTGTCATTAAATCCTCTGTGCCTCATATACAACCCATTGTTAACACTTTTTACAACTGTGATTATATATTCTTAACTTTTCAAAATGTAATATTTTTATGGCAAGAAAAACTGTTTCAAATATATATATACGTATGTGTGTGGCACATTCAGTGCTGCAGGCCCACTAGTAGCATTTTATTTACAGGCCCTGGGCACGTGTAGTACACTTTACTATGGACTTATAAGTAAATCAAACATACCAATTGGGACTGAGTCAATGTTACCACGTTTAAGGGAGAGAGCATATGCACTTTAGCATTAGATAGCAGGGGTAAAGTGTACAGAGTTCTAAAACCAGCTAAAACAGTGTCAGAAATGTGGAGGGAGGCAGGCAAAGGTGGGGTACCACCCTAAGGCTGCCAGGTCTAACACATGGCAACATTTTCAAAAAAACAAATGGGCTCTCGAATGCTTGCTATTTTTTAAGCCCCCCTCAGGACCTGGCCCATCCGCTACCATGATGTGGAGCACCTTAGCAACTTGCACTGAAGGCACCCACGAAAAGTGCTGCCAACGCAACTCCTTACTGACTAACTACATGTCTGTTCTTCTAGAAACAAGACCCACATTAGTCCTGCCAATATTGTTCTCATATGGTCACCCATTCAAACATCCGCTGTTCCCAGAGCAAGGCTCTTAAGAAAGCTTTTGGTAATGCACCTCAGTGTTGAGTCTAACCTGCAGCACCTCTGCTATGTAT
Source organism: Pleurodeles waltl (assembly GCF_031143425.1). Taxonomy (NCBI): domain Eukaryota; kingdom Metazoa; phylum Chordata; class Amphibia; order Caudata; family Salamandridae; genus Pleurodeles; species Pleurodeles waltl. Next base: position 948,078,761 of record NC_090449.1, read on the forward strand.
GTACTGTGTGTCCATACACAGCTCTGCCAAAGCACATCAGAACCCTAAACTACACACAACTCATGCACTGTATTTCTGATCTGCAACAGCCTGTTCTCTCTCAAGCACATGCAAGGAATTAGGAAGTGACTGAGGTTGGGAGAGAGATAATGGTTGGGAGTGTGACAAGGAATGGGACAGTGAAAGGATTGCAAGTGTGACAGGGATGGGAAGCATCATGTGAACGTGGAGTGTAATAGGATTGGGTGTGTGACAAGGATTGGGCATGTGACAGGAACAGGAAGTGTGATTATGATAGAAATTCTGACAGGGATAGGGCATGTGACCGTGCACATGAGAATGACAGGTAAAGGAAATATGACAGGGATAGAAATTCTAAAGTAAATTAGAAGTGTGGCAGGGATAGAAAGCCCCCGAGAAATCGGAAAGGTTGACAGGTATTGCCAGTAGGAAAGAAACTGGGAGTGTGACAGGGTTAGGAAGTGTGGCATTGATTGGGTTGGAGATAAGGATTGGGAGTGCAACAGTGATAGGACGTTTTGGCGTAGATTGGGATCATTACTGGGAATGGGAAAGTGACAAGGGAGAATAACACATTTGGCTGCATCCTGACCCTCCTGGATGGTTTGAGATAGGGAGTTCTTAAATTCTTGCTGGACTGCTGGCAAGTTCTCTCTGGCCATGTCCCAGAGAGCGTGCACATATCAGGAGAAAAAGCCAACCGTGGTGACCGACTTCAAGGCCAGGCTGGCCAAAGAGAACATTTGTTTTCTGAACACATCAATGTTTTTCAGCTGTGTGGGTAGGTCATGGGAAATGAATTAGAATTGACCATTCTGGTGAAAGCTTGGGCCACCAAACTCCCAGAAGAAGGATGCTGCATATGGAAATCAAGGTCACCAGGCCCGTTCTGTGGTGCATGGCCACCTGCTGTACATGAGCGGGCAAGAGCAAGGCATAGACTAAGGGGGTTATTCTAACTTTGGAGGAGTGTTAATCCGTCCCAAAAGTGACGGTAAAGTGACGGATATACCACCAGCCGTATTACGAGTTCCATAGGATATAATGGACTCGTAATACGGCTGGTGGTAAATCCATCACTTTTCCGTCACTTTTGGGACGGATTAACACCTCCTCCAAAGTTAGAATAACCCCCTTAGTGCCCATCATCATGACAGTTGGGACTTCAATGAATGGAAGTAAGGGCTCAGAGGAAGCATGCCCAGGTTGCAGGACTTCTATAAGGATGTTTGTTTTAACTTGAACAGAAGGCAGTTGAAGGTCCAGGACCTCAGCAGCATGTCAAATGACCACATTAAAGGAAGCACTCTCTTCTATAGGTGGCCCAAGAGGGGGATTAACCCTGTATCTGGGAAAGTGTCAAGCCCACTAGCCTCCTGTAAGTCCATGCATGAACTGTCATCATTATAACGTGGGGGTAATCATCCCTTATCATTTCTACTGTCATCTCCAGGTAGAAGTAAGCTTGCCCCAGTATCAAAACCAAAAAAATGATGGAGCCTCTGAGGACAGCTCCCCAGCATGTCATCTTTAAAGGCGCCACCTGCTGCAGAATCCCTGATGGCCCAGAGAACTCAGGGCACATCTGGATCAACTGTGGCATTTGCTCCTCAAATGAGAGTCTGTAGCAAGATTGAAGGACACCTTGACCCTCTCATGACTTGTCTTCATAAAGAATAGAAAGTGATGGCTGATGCTGAGTCTTGCTTTGCCTTCCTATGTTTATTCTTCAATTCATACTCCTTACCAGATGACTTCGACCACGAAGAAAACCTGTCACAGGAACTGCCTCAAGAGCAGAAGCAGGTCCATGCCCATGATGTGGAGCAGGACTTACTTGAGGTCTGAGACTTCTTCCTACATTCAAGGATGTACAACTCTGCGCCATGGTCCTAGATCACCTTTGGGTGCACGACCTGGAGCATGCCCCAAGACCAAACACCAAAGACATACCTAGTGCAGGTCCATTACCAACATTTGTTTTTCACAGTCCCAGCACGGTCTGAACCATATAGTATTACAAGGGGACATTGTTCCCTGTGCATTGGATTCTGGAAAAAGAGGGAGTGCAGCTTAGTATTCACGTTCAGAGGTGTGGAAAGAAGGAACTGATGTTGACGTGCAAGGGTATATATATTATATCAGGGCTGAGCCTGTCTTCTGCTTCTGTTTAAAGAGAGGTTCTGCTACGTTTTACAGGTACATGGATGAATGCTATCTAGTTTAACCTATAAAAATATATATACACTTTTTTTCTCAGGTAACCCGATCAACATATCTGAAGGTAGTGTAGCTTCAGCCAAATGTGCTACAACATGAAGTTTAAGGCAAGTTTTAGAAACGTGCTTTATTGGGAAATGATTGGCTCTCATTGAAATGGCTTTAGGGATTTTAGCACTGAGCAGAGCAGCAGACGAGCACTACAAATTTGCATTAACAAAGAGGTTTTTTTGGCCAGGTCACATCGCAGACACAAGTGCTGTCTTTGCATCGTGTCTGCAACATGGTAGGGCTCACTGCTTGCACTGTGCTGGATGCGTAAAACCGGATCAACCCAACGAGTCTGGTCCGCCATGGTTTCTCAGAAATCCTGTCTCATCAATACTCACGAAGCAGGACTCCTTCGGTGAATTCCTGCAGCCAGCTGTGATTGGGGGGATAAGAGAAGGCAGAAATCTTTCTCTATATCTGAAAGCGCCATTACTGCAAACACCATGAAAGAGGTTGCAATGCCAAAGAAGAGCCACTTCATGGAAGGGACACTGAATATGCAACCCCTGTCCAGTTTGCTGATACCTTTGGCTGCCGTTGGCATAGGGGAATCTCAAGCAAGGCTTCAGTGGTGCTCCACTGCCTGTGGCTGGGTCCGCGCTATAGAAACACCTTAGATACACATGCATACAGTGCAAATGGTTACTTACAGGCACGAGCAAAACACTGATTAACGTTCATGTGCATCCAAGGGAAGGAGGAAGAGGCTCTAATCTGTCCTTTTCCTTATAAATTGCAAGGAATTACAATGTTAACAAAAGGACATCTGATTCTTAATCAATGAATCAATCAGGACATCTGATTCTTAATCAATGAATCAATCAATCAGAGATCTTGTGGAGCCCGGCTAATCACCCGTTCGAGTCTCAAGGCACTTTGGGGGGGGGGTTGGGGGAGCTCTGGATGGCCAGTTCAGTCGAAGAGCCAGGTCTTGAGGTCCTTCCTGAATTAAGGCAGAGAAGGAGATTGTCTGAGATGCAGAGGAAAAGAGTTCCAGGTCATCATTTCTCGCAGTATTATTTTAGCATAGGGCCATTTCGTGTTTCATCCTTGCAAAGGCAGCCCCTTTGTGCAGCACCGACCTGCGAGAGTGAGCGTACTGCTCCATTCAGTTCATGCCTTTACCTATTTGTTTGCACATTATTGAAACCAATGCAGGCAAATACATAATATTAAAGAAAACAATGGTTTGGGAAGGTGAGCTTCTTAGAGTAGGACCTTTATCGTTGGTTATGTTTGTTTTACTTTCTTTGTCAACATAAAACAATACAAATACCGAAACAAAAAAGCAGCATAGATTCGTGGTGCACGGAGAACCTAGTGGCACAACGAACCGCAGGCCTGCCCGCTTTAAAGATATCACACCAGTTCCCTATTTCACACATTTAAACAGACTTGCAGAAATAAAAATATGCAATCCTAGATATACAAAAATTGGGAGAGTGCCCCCCCAAAAAGTTTAATTGTCACCTGTGCAAACAAGTGTTGTGCAAATGGACGATCTGTTGGAACAGCAAGACGATTTAATTTGCCTTCGCAAAATAGGAGTAACCACGCGAAGGAAATGCAAGTGAGGTACACAAGCAAACAGGAGTAAGAGCATCCAGATTGTTAACCAAATAACACTCAAAATCTCATTTACTCCGATTGTCTTTTCTCCTAAACCGAGCTCAGCAAAGTATGTGGCATTTATTTGCATTTCCATAAAACGCGGTGCTCCTTTGTACAATATGCAGGTGGTGCAGACCAACACAAGCCTGTTGGACACATATGTCGGTGGATTTTGGGCGTGGCACACTTTGTACCTCAATTTCAGTTCTTCGTAAATCCTTTCGCCAAGCCAAGGAGGCCTCACTTTTCAAATGTTAATGAATACAAGGAGTTTAGCATCATATAAAGCCCTCAACGGATGAGCTCCCTCTTTACTATCTTTAACTTTCGTTTAATGATAGGAAAACTTGATTAGATAATGGATCTAGACTTTACCTGAACTACTGACATCACTGATTTAAAAATGTGACTATTTGCAACATTCAGGAGCACATGTATACCCCATTTGCGCTGAATTTGTGTAATTTGTTTTACGCAAATTCGCGCAAAACTAACTCCATATTTATATTTTGATGTTAGATCCGACTAACGTCAAAATATTGGAGTTTGCGTCAATGAGATGCAAGGTAGGTGTTCCCATCTAAAAAATGGTGCTAACCCCATTGCCCCATATTTAATGCCCCGTGCTAAAATGACCCACGGGTGGGAGGAGGGGCTAAATAATAACGCAAAGCTTGCTTTGCACCATTATTTAATGCCTAGGTCAGACCAGGTGTGAAGGGACCTGTGGACCCATTTCCATGGTTAAACACCATGGAATGGTTCCACAGGTGCACTCCTCAAGCCCCAGGAACACTTCCACTCACACCAGGGGGACACCAGAGGATGGTGACTCCACCCCAGGTAAGTAGGGTAAGTATAGGTAAATATATATATTTTTTTTAAGTAAAGTACCATAGGGGCCCAACTTGGGGCCCCCTGAATGGTACAGAGTGCAAAGGCTATGCCCAGGGGACACTGGTCCCCTGTGCTGGCCATTGGGGTCGTGGGCATGACTCCTGTCTTTCGTAAGACAGGAGTCATGTGGTATGGATGGTTTTGCTTCAGAAAATTATGCTAGGCTGGTTATAGTCATCCTTTTTTACTCTAACCAGCCTAACGTCATTTTTAGGTGCAAAACCCCCTTCTACCATACCGCCAGCCCCACCTGGCTAACGTCATTTTATTTACGCTAGCCCCACCTTTGCATTGGCTTGAGCTATTCCATAAATATGGCTCCTGTCTGGTGCTCAGGAATGGTGCAAGCAGGTGCTATACATTTTGGTGCAAAACTGCGGTAGTGCAGTTTTGCACCAAAAAGTATAAATATGCCCCTCAGTTTCTAGCAGCGACCATGCCTGCTCCCACATTTCTACATCACTGCGTTCTTAAATGCAGCTACAAGTTCACTGGTCTTTGATCTTCACTCAGTACCCCCACTGCTTAAGTTGAGCCAGTGGTTGCAGGTGGGGACCACTGGCATCCATTTCTGGTGACCAGCACGTATTTTTCCTCATCTGACATCAACCCATAGCAAGAGACCGAACATACAAAATGCAGAAAGAAGGAGGACAGGAATCAAGGAAAAACAGGGACAAAGAAAGCAAGCAAGAATGAAAAAGAGCTTGACAGATGGAAATAAAGAAGCAGGTGGTGCCTAGTTGTGGATGAAAGAGGCATGAGTTGGAATCAAGACTATGAGGCCCTGACATTCAGCATGCCTGACATTTGATAGTGGCAGCCGTGGGTTTCTGAGCAAAATGTAGGGCACCAACACTTACTCTTGTACAAGCTAAGCACTACCTACAACCATCACTTCCTATTAAGACCACACTACAAACACACAGCCATTCAATTATGCACACAGAGCAAGCCTGTGATTTACCTAATACCTGTCAAAATGCTTTGCAACCTTGTAAGAAGTGCCATTGATATCCTGCAAAATTATGGAGTGCCCACCATGTGTTCCGATACTCCAATGTTTTCTTTAGGAAGACTGCATATATAGTATTGTACTCCAATATTTATGTATGCTTACTACCCCTCTATGGGATGCTTAAGTACTTGTCTACATGGACAGCATGGTACACTGTGTAGAGTGTGTCTTTGTTTTGATACAATTTGGGAAGTGTCCCATTATTACGGGTGGGTGAAGAATTCCGCCCTGCCGGCGGAGTTCCTGGAGTTTTCCCCACTCTGCGCAGAGTTCCAAAAAGCTCAGTATAGTGATAGAGTTTTTTTCTCTCGCTCGCCAGCGTTAAGTTGGTGAAAGCGAGCGAGAAAAATCTCTACGTTCGCTAAGCGAAGTGAAATTTCTGAACGCGAGCGGTAGGCAGCGCCAGCTCGTGATGAGAAAGCTGCTGCTTGCGTTCAGGAAGCTGCATCTGGAGTAGAAAATCTACTTGAGTGGCAAAAAGAAGTTAGCACCATCTGGCCCTCCATGTGATGCAGTTCGCACTGATTTTACAGCACGGGAGAAACTCCTGTGCTGAAAATCAGCCCGAATAGCGCGCCTTACCAAAACTCTGCCATTCGTGCAACTACACATAGCACGGTAGAGTTTTTTCGGCACTTCTCTGAGCTCTGCTATGACCTCCACCCAGGCCTACCCATTATGAGTGTGATGCACATTTAGATGTGGGTATTATTTTATGGAATACAGCGCTTAGCAGTGTGATGTATGGATAGGTGTAAGAGAGGAGCTATTAGCAGCTCTGAAGGTCCGTCTACCATATTTCTCAGGATCAAAGTCATGTCCACTTGTGGATTTGCTTTTTTTGTTTAAGTTTATAGCCTTGGGCAGGCATAGGCTGGAGGGAGACATGGTAGAGATATCTGATTGTCATTTAAAATCTGACCCCTTTAATAGTAGCAATGCAGCTATGAAACGTCTTACTCGTCCTTTTAAAACAGCGGCTGTAAAATGATGGCGTTAATGTGTGCGATCAGGAGGCCAAGCACAAGTGCACAGACAGACCCCTTCTGTGCTAGTGCAGCACGGGAAACGCCAGCCTGAAGCGCCCCCATAAATGGCATGGGGCGTGAATGTCCAATATTGCAGTACGCCACCTGAATGACACCCCATTCAAGGGTGACACAAGGGCGAGCTGCATAAAGATATCAGGACGAGTGTTCTCGAGATGATTAACCCCAGACCCCCAGCAGCACTCCACCAGACCTCAGTTAGCAAAGAAACCATGAACAATTTAAAGCCTCTGGGAATCCTACTTAAAAATGATGTCAACTGAGCAAGACAGACTGGAACAAAGATCACAAAAGCAAACAGAAGGCTGTGTAAAAAGGTTGATCTGGCGCGAGCAGGCGCAGAGTTGCAAGCCCTGGTCATCATCTATAAATCATTGATCAGACCATTGCTAGCATGTGCACGAGCCATCTGGCGGAGGGGTCGCGTGCGTGCCTTGGGGACGCAGGAGGCATGCAAATGTGCGCATTGAGAATCATGTGGTAGACATCAAACTACTGAACCTGACTGAAAAAGGAATATGTGCTAGTCATGAAACGACCTTTCGTATTGCATTAGCTTCTGACCCGAAACTCCGCGAAAAGGTGACCCTTTTAACCACTTTTACAAAGGTTTTCTCTCACTCACGCTGTAGTGTTTCACAGCTCCATCACTTGTGAGCAGACATTTACATGCTTCACGTATGTGGTTACTTTTTTGTTGTTATTTTGTGCATGACCTTCGGTACCAGGGAGTTTTCTGTGTTTCAGAAGAATCCCATAAACCCCTAGAAGGATGGAAATATTTTTTGTTTTGTTTTGAAATGATGATAAATCCAAGTTATGTAGAATTGAAAGGCCCCACACTTGCTTCTAGTTCTTTTTTTACTCTGATGCTTAGTCGAACCACATGGCCAAACACACATTTGATCCTGAAACAGAGGCTAATCAAGTGACTGTGGTGGAACGAAACTTCAGGGGTCCCTCCTGAAAAGTACATGGAGGCCCACCCGTCCGACTCACTCAGGAATTCTCAGGCCACGGTACTGTGCTGAGGGGGTCCCCTGAAGCTTGCCCCCCGCACTGCGATAGATGCGGGGGCCTTTGTTAAGCCAATGGTCTGTATGTCAGAATAGCAACAAGAATGTTATGGTCTAAAATTATCATAGCTAAAATATTAATGCCAAATTATCATAATTTGAAGATATGTGTGTGTGCGTGCGTGTATGTATATCTTGAAGGTTCATAGATGAGGAATTAAGTTTAGGAGACTGACACCTAAATATCCTTATATTGTTTGTTTTTGGTCCATGATATTTAGCTACCATATTTTTGTAGCACTACAGTAAGAGTTCCGGTTAGTGCCGAGTAGCATTTACTTTTCCTGTAGCAGAGTGAAGTAAAAGCAACTTTTCCACTGTTTCAATGAACAGAGACCCTGTGGCCCTAGCAGGCCTTTTGTCTTCCTTAGCCACGGGTCACCGTCAGGTGAAAATTCCAGGCGTATTTATGGGACATTTTAGAGCCATACTCTGTTGCAGCGAAAGCGGTGGGCTAACCTTGTCTTTTCTAAGAACTGGCAATGGCATTAAATGTGAACTGGAAGCTGTCGCGATCGGTACATAAAGTGACTTTGGGCCTGCTTTACAGTTTGATTGATAGGTACTCCATCTCAAATGTGATAGATAGCCCATCCGCAGTATTAAAATTGCATTAGGATATAATTCACTTGTAAAAAGGTGGACGGGATATCAGTGTAATTTGTTTTACAGTTCTTGTTTGCCAAACTTTAAGTCGGGTCCTTAGTTCCTCTATACAACTTGGAAGCACATATTTAATATATTGTCTTACGCTACTATTACTTTCATAGTTCTTTCTATCGCTGTTTTTATACCAAATAGATTTTTCCCACTTTAATTTCACCACACTTTTCAGGAGATAAGAGTGTCATCAATTCTGTCTGGCTAGTTGTTATTTTTTGTTTTGTTGTGAGGTTAGTTAAGAACTTCTTCAATGTATAACTACATTGTTTGAATGGTTAGTATGATCCTGAGCGTCATAGTGGATATTCTAGCTGAATTGCTTTATATCCTGAATGGCTTAACTTTATCCAGCATCACGATCTCGCGTCCTGCCAGTCAAAACATCTGATTGTACTTGTATCAGTTAAGTTTCTGGTGGATCAGTGCAATGTTTACTGATGGAGTAACTTGAGATCCTCGCTAATCGCAATATGAGTCTCCCCTACAATCCACTTGGCATGGAACACTTGATATCCTGGATGAAAGAACAGAACTCCTGACTTGTACGAATGGAATGCTGTCCGAACATGACTGAAATAAAGGTGACACAACTAGGATTTAGGCTCTATATAACTAAAACATGAGATAACACACATGTTGTGGCTAGTGTAACCGAGTGGGCAATCTATGTTTGTCCTGGCACTTGTTGCCACACACAATTATGTGTTCTATCATGACTGAAGACACAATACATCCGTGATGCAGTTACTAAAATTCAGCACAAAATTCACCACTGTGCCTACCAGGATAGGGACTACAATCTTATATTTCCTTTACACCATCAGTGATAGTGATCACTCATGTATCCTGACTGGATATCTTAAAACTGCAAAATATGTTTAACCTATTTGCTTGCAAAGGGCAATTTAAGTAACTTGTTTTGCAAGTTCAAACGGAGAAGTAGAAAAGTGATTTGGGAAAGGATCCATATTCCCTGACCCCTTCCATCCTTGTCCCTGCAAATCCCGTCTCACTCTGCCTTTCATACTGACAGCCCCGCTACTCCACCTGCAGCCTACCTATCCCATCCCACAAACCTGCACCCTCATCCTCTTCCTTGCCCCACCCCAATAGGCATTTTGCTTCTCTGTCTAGTCCTTGCTTTCAGCCAGCTTTGTGCTTTATTCGTCCCAATGCATGGATTCATGTATAGAAGGGTAGACTTTGCTCGGTCTTCTCATTTCAGGAAACATAGATCAGAAAGTGGTTCCTCCACACTGGCTCTTTGCTTAGAAACTGAGTAGGCAGAAAACCTCTTTGAATCTTAGACTTATGTGCCACTGAAGAGTAAAGTCAGACGAGCATTCCATCAGTAGCAAGGGGACCTACAATTGTTGCTGTGGTCGGAGTAAAGCAGAGTTACACCAGTGCATGTGCGACTGCTTAGTGAGGATAACTGAAGAGCAACTGAGTCTAAAGTTGGCAGGCTCTTTGTGGTACTGAACTGAAATTTCTGGATATGAGTGACACAAATGCCGCCCGCAAAACAATGTCAAATGTTCAAAAAGTTACAATTAGGACATGTACAACCCCAGCAATATAAACACCATTAGTAGTATTAATGTGCAGTTACCATGGTGTCCATGCATGTTGCAATGCTGTTCCAGTTAGTGTAGGAGGCATTTAGCATTCAATTCTTTTTAAAGGCAAGACTAGCTTGGAGTGTTATAATTACAGTATACTTCACAACTAATTTTCTCCCTGGCTATGGGATTGACTGTTTTAATTTTGAAGGGGCACCTTAAAGGCTCACTTTCATTGTGGAGCAAGAGTGGCCATGAACATGTTCTGTGAGCAGTGACACTGTATCAGGAATGAGGCAGTTTTTACTCAAGGCATTACTACCTTGGAGCTAACAGTGTGTTCTGCCTGTACCTTGAAAGCTCTGTACAAACTGCATAGGTAGCATAGTGCTTCTGACCTTTCTGGATTTGAAACGTCATTGTTGTGGGGAGTTCCAGCACCTTCTACAGTTGACAACTACCCTTAGTCAGGAACGTATATGAGACTGTAGGCTAACACAGATAACAGGCAATGGAAATGCTAATAGGCCTGGTTTTAAAGGAATGGTGTATGGTAATGTGAAGCATTATAAGTAGATACTACCGGGAATGTATGTGTATTTTGTGGAAGCAAAGAACTATGGAATAATATCGGTGTAGGGTAAAAAGTCAGGTGATAGTTGCACCATCATGCCAGATGTAAAAATCAATGCAGGCTAATGACTGCCTTCCTCCAACTCGTGCTGCTGCCAGAGAAAAAACACACCATAACATGTCTAGCTATCCAAGACACTAATAGCATTGCAATGTGAGGTCTGTCCCTGAAAGATCAAGCTCAGGAAACTGGATAAAATAAACAAAATGATCACAGCTGTGTGGAAGGCAAGTACTTTCTTGTGGACGCACACAACGTGTGGCCAATCGAAACAAGTACTCTTTGCTCACAACACGTGGGCTGAGGCAAAGCCCCTGTGTCCAGTTCATTCTCACATAATTGTCTGGTGACAGCTGCACTGTCAAGTCAGATCACAAAAGGATGGCACAGATAAGGTGATTTTTTACTTGGGGCAACAATAGGCGTATGTGCTAGTGAGATGTTGGGCCTGTTTCATTGTTTGCTTCTTGTTTGCTTGTGGACTAAACTGGAGAAAGCTATGTCATAGAGTGCATGGTATTGTGAGGAAGTTGCTAGCAGATTGCATAAAAGACTAGGGGCCAGATTCAAGAAAAGTGGTGCTGCACCTAGTGCAGCACCACTTTTCTTGCTCCCTTTATCACCTCCTAATGCCACCATGTGTGTGCCATATCTAAGATTCGGCACACCATGGAGGTAGTTAGGGAACTAGTGTTAAAATGTTTGACGCTAATTCGGAGCTTTGCAAGATTATCATAAAAAATGTTGACGCTAATCCTGCAAAGCCCTTTAAGGCCCATTGCTCTAAGCAGGCGTTAGAAGTGCCGCAAAAAATGATGGCAAGAAATCTCTTAGATTTCCTTGTGCCATTTTTTCGGCCCCCCTAGCGGGGGAAAGCACCCTTTGCATACATTATCCCTGGCGCAGGCATAATGTAGTGCGAAGGGTTACAAAGTGGCGCAATGCATGTATTGCCCCACTTTGTTAATTTGCCACTGCAATTTTGGCCTCGTTGGACCACATTAGTGTCAAAGAAATGACGCTATTGTGGTGCAAGGTGGCGCTTGGTGCTCTTAACTCTGCCCCTAGGTGTGCCAGTTGAGCGATCAGGCTATATAATCCTGGAATAGTGAATTTTAAAATGTGTGCTACAAACACACCGCAGCAAAAATTTCAACAACCAAAATATTGACATAGTAAGTATATTTAGGTAAGTACAGATTTAGTATACTTGACTCCCCATGCATGTATCGTAATGATGTATATATATATTTGCAATCCTTAGATGTGGAGTTAATAATAGCTCAACAATATTTACATTCACAATATTTTGGTTGCTGGTACGTATTGGTACAATATTCTTGTAGCACAACATTTCTGTAGTGGATATTCAGACATGCAACTGGTCTGGGTATGCTGGAATTGCCACAAGAAAACAACCAGCACATTGAGAGACAACACCGAACATCAAAGGTGCTCTGATAGTGTGTGAAGATACATAAGGAGGTATCAGGTGTGTGCCTCAACAACAAATGTCTCCATAACTTGGATGCACAAGGTGCTACAAGGAAAACTTGGTGTAATGCTTAGCAATCAGGCATTCCACAGTGCCATTCAGGTGGGGAGGGGTTGATATGAGGATGCATTTCAACGCCTTATTGGTATTTCATAGTTGTGCGAAGATCTCACAGTTGTTAAGGCTCTTTCCAACCTGGTCCTTCTAGCCCAGAAAGAAGGTGACCTCCTTTACATTAGCGATGATGCTCAAGCACTACAGAGTGGCATAAAAGTGCTAGTGAGAATAATCTGAGCAGCTCCTACTTGGGGCATAGCAGCCATCACGTTACCACAGCCCCGGAAGCTACCACTGAGCTCTGGTCCAGGATCAAGTCCTGCTATTTCTGCATGGGTGCTTGCCTGTATCAACTGCCATTTCCAAGGGAAGCCACAGACACAGAGGAAGGATTTGGGGAGATGCAGTAGTATTTCATCCACCCCAGTGCTTTATTTGTAAAATAGGACGTGCCGGTGCCCAAAGCTCTCCTTTGAAACAAGCGGCTGCTGCAATTAAATGTGCGAGCGCAGAATACTTAGGGAGTGTAATCCTGAAGCCATCTCGGGCCTCCTTAATCCATTTGCAGCCACTCCCTACGCCCCCTTAGCTCACTCTTACAGCTTTCTGCTTTCTCCATTTGCAACATTTTTCCGTTTTTCTTTCCCTCTGTCTTTCCCATATGTGTCTTTTGCTCGCAGTAAATGCTTGAGGCAGAAAAGTAAGTTCCGACCCTCAAAAATAAGTGCCAGTGCCCCGTACCGCAAACCACCGGCTCAAATTAAGCACTGATCCACCCTGGAACAGAGTACTGATGCCGTCTTACACTCTGCTTTGGAGGTTTGAAGTAGTCTTAAATGAACCTCAAGTAGCCATTTCTATTTGTCTGGAGAACAGCCAACTAATGTAGGGTCTGTATTAAGGCGTTCTAAACATGATGTTCTATTAAAATGCATTCTATATGTGGAATAAGCGGGCATAGGTTCCAATAGTGCAGCGGGTGCAGTGACACCAGGACTTTGAGGCCTGTGGGGCCCACTGAACCTTGATTATTGCTGCATTTTAGAATTCAAACAGTAGCTAGGGTCCTTTTTTCTTCTTTGCACTATGGCACATGACACAGAGGCCAAGCTACTGAGCATAAGAAGTTGTCAAAGTAATTAATTATCTCACCAAGAAAAGCATACCAAAATTCTGAGCATGGGTGCCCCAATTGCCCCTTCAAGAGCGTTGCCTCTGCAGTCCTACAGCCTCGTTCATGCTGTCAATGGAAGGAACAGTAGCTATGCAGGAGATGGGATTGCACATTGTGGTGGACTCTTTACCAGCCTCCCCTAGACAGCCAGGGCATCAGCTCATTAGCTGCAATGCCTCATGTGGATTGATTTATGCTTAATAACAAAAACATAATGTAAATGATCAGAATATAAACTCCATGAAAACCCCTAGGCAGCTTCAAAATGTGAATGACACCCCAAATAAAAATGGCTGAAATGAGCTAACCTAAAAAACCTATGAGAGAAGGGCACTGACCCAACTCCCCTCTGTATATATTGTTTTCTTAAATGATGGTTGTTTAAACTGAGCATATGCAACAACTAAACCTGCCTCTTAACAGGTGTAAGAACATGAAATTAAATGGAAAAACATTTAGTCACTGTAGTATTAATAACTTTCAAAATCATCAATAGATAGCACAAATTAGGCATCCGTCTGCAAATGTAAATGTTACATTAAAGCTTATAATATAACCACTCTATCAGACCTGTTGGGGGGAAGAGGCAAGCAGGATCTTTCCCCACAGCTCCCTGAACTTGTGGGGCTTGAGCCCTTAGGGTTCATTCGACTATGGCTCTGAAAACTGGACGAAGTACACCCCATCCAGCCCCTGACTGTCAGTGACAGTGATGGCGAGCAGTCACAGGCTTCTCAGGCAGGTAGTGTGTGGATGCTTGAACTTAGTATTCAACATACACTTAGTATAAAAAAGGATTGTCTAACCCAGTGTTTGACTATTAAGAAGAAATGTACTTAAATCCATACAAAACGAAATACTACAAACTAATGATTACTGATGCATCTTAGTGTCCTGGTGCTGGAATCTGTAGGAATCTCTCCTCGCAAGAGCTCCTGGTTCCCCTGCTCAAGCTTAGTTGGTCCCCCACCTTTGGGGGAGTGTGTAGCGAGAATCATTGGCTAAAAGCAATCATTTTTGGACCTCGAAAGAACGCATTGTCAAAGTAGTCCCTGGCACTGAAGGGAAAGGCTACAGTGGTCCGACGCGTTGTACCATTGTGTATGCTGTTAAGGGTGGAATAAAATGTGAATGACAGAACTTAAAGCCTCAATAAGTAATTACGTTATACATATACTTTTAGTAACATCAAAATGACTTGCCTAACACTGGACCCCCACAACAACTGCTCTGCTTTTCATGCGCTGTGCTCTCATTGTAATAATTACAAGGTAATGGTGGGAACCTGTCCCAGAGTGCACCTGAAATATTAATTATTAAACTGTTAGTTCCATATTTTTATGTCCAAGGTGTGAATGTAGTTCCATTATTGCCATTTCTCACATGATACTTCTGGAGGAACATCACGACCCTGTTTTGGATACTATTATTTTTTGAAGTACCTCACAGATATGTTCAAACCTTTTCAGTATTGAACATTTTACTTGGGTACTAAGAAGTTTGGAAAGGCAAGCTATGTTTGTATATGTGTCTTTTCTATTTACATAGCTCACACCTCGCCGAAAGGCAGCAAAGCACCTCACAGAATTATGAGTCAAATCAATGGTAAAGATTAACACTTTAACTTGCAACAACATACAAAGGATGCTTTAGTAATTACTGACATCAGCTTGACCCCTGTTCTCAATAGCAGCTTTCTGGGATTCGTGCCTTTCAATCTAGTTTCCATGCTTTTACTCCAGACAAACTACTTTTTATTCACTGCACACAAACATCTGTCAGTACAGACTCTGATCATTTCCACGTCATCACTGGGGGTTTAATGATGTTTAGAGTGCACATTCATGATACAATTAGACCGCTCAACAAAAAAAAGCAAACTCTTACAAATTTGCTGATCCTCACATTTATACGCATTAATTAAGTTTGCAGACTGTTTTGAAGCGCAAGTCTCAATTACCACCTTGGCATCAAGTGTTTCCACCCACCACCCTACTATCAACTAAAAGGCGGTTGAGGAAGGATAAGCCAATCAATTAGCAGTATCCATACCTTCACCACTGTCAGGGGCCTGCCATGCTCTCACCATTTGATCATTGGGTGGCAGTATTTTAGGGCAGGTTGGATGGGATAATGATATGGTGGTGATGTGGCAGCCTATTGATGCCGTAACCCCAAGGGCTGCCCACTCTATGGGGCTTAAGGAAACCCTTGTGATTTGTAGAGCCCCAAGGAAGTGGAGAACCATCCATCACCACCAACCCACAAGACAGCCTGGTATTCACTAGAATATCTTTCCGGGGAAGTGCAGCATCCCACCAGAAATCAGGAATCCCAGTATTCACTTGCTGATGCCGCAGGGTTTTAATACGGTTACTTTTAATTCAACACTGTACTGCTGTGAGATGGAACCATTTTTGACTTGAACCTAAATATATTTTAGACAAAAAATAGGTTTTCATGCCACTTGAAAGTCATCTCACTTAGTAAAACAACACTAAGATTGCAGTTCTAAAATGTCAGACATTGTCGATGCTAAGGTTCCCTTACAGTGTTTGACACCGCCCCATGCCCAACTTTGGTCACTATGCCCAAAAGATGATTTCCAATTAATTTATACATACAACTTAATATAGCATGAACATAGAACTTTCAAGGTGATGAAGCACTTTACTCCACTGCGTAGCTTTTGCTGCAATACAATTAAAAATAATACTAAAGAGTATAAGTATTGAAATATTTTTTATATAGAACACATTGCAGGGGGTCTCATGGAACTGTGAGGAATACGGATAGGAATCGACTAAGGAAAGCAAGAGGGAACTTCGTAAGAAGTGGGACAGACTTGCTGAAACTAATGAGTTTTCAGCTTATGTTAGAATAAATTAACATTTCAAGTTCTTGCTATGTCAAAGGGAATGTGTTCCACATCCTTTGCTGCAGACTGAAA
The DNA here is from genome assembly GCF_031143425.1 of Pleurodeles waltl. Classification (NCBI taxonomy): domain Eukaryota; kingdom Metazoa; phylum Chordata; class Amphibia; order Caudata; family Salamandridae; genus Pleurodeles; species Pleurodeles waltl. Next base: position 948,095,239 of record NC_090449.1, read on the forward strand.
AAGTCAGACAATTGGCATTTTTAAATGTTGTGACATAAAACAGTGATTGCTCTACAGACCTCAGTGCTTTAGAAGGCTGGTGTATTTTAAGAGGTTGTTGGAGGAAGGCAGGGCCCAATAAGAGACAGGCAATGGTGATTCTCCAGTTTATATGAAGAGAGAAGCTACATTTCATTAAAGATGCGGAGGCTAGCATTACGCCTTAAGGGCCTGATTTGGAACTCGACAGAACGGTTAGTCCGTCACAATGGTGATGAATATCCCATCTGCCGAAATCTAAATCCCATAGGATAGAATGGGATATAGATTTCGGCAGATGGGATATTCCTCACCATTGTGACGGAGTACCCCGTCCGCCGAGTTCTAAATCAGGCCCCAAGTCTCTTATTGACACTCCAGAGTGGCATTAAAAGACAATGCATAATGCTAGCATCTGAACATGTAATGAAATAACATTGCATTTTCTCTCTGACCCTCAAGCAAGTCAAGCATTTAAGAACTGATGCCAAACCACACCGGCCACGGAGTACATATTTCAACAAACTGCAGACTTTTCAGCGTTGTTAATAAAAAAAGAACTTCACACTTCAAAATAAACGCTATTTGTAAAATTAATGCGAGAATACCTGGAATATTAGAAATATTAGGAACCAAGTCATTTTGTTAAGAGGTTGTGGGTGATAAAAATCTTTGCTCACAACTGCGGATATTTGTTCTCACATGGTTAAACTATCGTCCATCCTTACTTCCAAACATTTTTCCATTCACAGTGGGCACTGGGTAGTTTCCCAGGGTATGTGGCCCGATTCTATTAGACAAGAAGAGACAAAGTATCCATCTAATAGAATTTCTATCTACAAAGATTTCATTTAACTGGGTCAAGCACACCCATCTACCAATTTTCAGGAGGTTTAACCAAAACATTTCTTTATTCGGTCGTGGAAGGGGTGATTTTAGAAAGCTAGGAATCATCAATATAATTATAGAACAAAATATTTCTGAATTTAAGTAATGTCATCAGGGTGAAAAAGCAGTGGTGATCGCACTGTCCTTTGTGGAACACCACAGGCACCCCAATGCCTGTATTATAACAGACAGAAATTATTTGTTTTAAGCAAGTGTAATATCTTTCAACCCACGTACGTCAATTGTTTGGGTAAATTATGGTGTAAATCACTGTAATGAAAGTGGGGGTTGAACTGTAGCCCATCTGCCACCGTCATAATAGGGACGTCGGACCACCTTGTCTGCGGCAGTCTGACCACCATTGTGAGTGTGGCAGTGTTGAGACCGCTACACTTGTAATGAGGGCCTAAGTCTGCCCTTCACAGAGGTTTTTGCCATGCTGCAATCTGGGTTTGGCAGGAGCTTGTGGTAATAGTATTTGACCTCACAGAGCACTGCCTGGCTACAGCGTTTTCCTGCTGGATTATGTTGATTGTACTCTGCTTGATTAATTACTTAATGCTTTAATTCAATGTTATATTTTTTAGCGATGTGTAAAATGAACTTATGCCCCGTGGGGTAATTTAATACCCAATACTCTATACCAGTTTCACTATACTCCTAACATGGAAATTTTATTTTATTATGATGTAATTTGTTTTTCTACTGACTGCACTCTCAACAGAAAAATACATTAAAAACAAATGAGAACCAAAAAACCTTGAACTATGGCAAGTAGCAAATCTAATGCATGGGAGAATCAACTTCAACAGCTACAAAATCTATCCTGGTCCTGCTCTGAATAATTGCCACCTTAACAGATGGCTTTAGTTGGAGCTCATTGACGGCATACTTGACTTCAGGGCACCCTCACAAGTTTTAAGCCAGAATCTTGCCCTGCAGGAAGACTTTCAGTAACAAAAAGTAGATTAAGTCCCAAAGTTAAAACTTTGACTGGTGTATATTACTTGGTGCATCTAATCTCCACTGCATGATAGGAAGCCCAAAATCATGAATACAAGCCCAGTCAAACTCAAATAGATATTTTCCAATGACACTTTACATTTCATATGCATTTTTGCATTGAGATATAAAACGTTCTTACTACTGGTTCCTCTTACCTGATTTTGGGTGTGTTGGTGTATTTTTGATCGTTACATTTTCTGTATTTTTCAAAGTTCCTAAGGGACTATTACTGAATTATTTTCTTGAATTTAAAATTGTTGGTACAGCTTGATCTCAATGCACTTGCTCTGGGGAATTGAGTGTTGCTTATGCTACACCTAACAGCAGTTGAGCTAAGTTTCACTGAGATTTGTGCAAAGACCTACCCAGGATGTGTTTATTAATGTGGTAAGGGCACACCACCTCCCAAAATATTCACCCATTTTCTCACAAAAACGATTTGATCAAGCAACTGGAATGACCAAAGAGATAGGGTATCATTGCAATTTTGGCGGTTGTAATGAGCCGACAGCCAAAGCCAAGTGGAGGAAGCTGCTGCCATACCTGTGTCCTCCTCCCCAGTCATATTTTGATGTTTCCACCCGGCTGACCACAGAAACATCGTATTTCAACATTTTTGCCAGCCAGAAGGATGGATATAGTGCCACAGCACTGTCCTTGGCTCCCTTAAGGTCTCCCTTAAAACAGTATGCATTTCAAGGGTGCTGGCTGGGGGGGAAGGGGCTGCACTGTCCTTGCATGGACATGGGCAGGGCATGGAGCCCATCATGAAAAGGCTGTCAGAAAGAGGATTTGTGATCAGCACCGAGGCGCTGAACTCAACGCCGCCATGGGTGACCACGACTCTGACCTCTGCAACCCTGTCAGGATCTATGATCCTGGCGGCAGTTCCTTGGCGGTGGGATTGCCAGGGTCGTAATCTGGTGGTCAGACCAGCAGAAATGCAGCGGTTCAACCGCCACCAGGGGTTTGGGGGTTCTCGGACCGCCAAACTCATAATAGGGCCCATAACCAGGTCTTTGTCAGTTGGTGTAAAAATGATCAGCTACCTCTGTATTGTCATGGAATAGATTACAGAAGCAAAGTTCTTGCATATTTTGTACAAGAGTGTGAGATCTGGTGTCTATATAATCAGTCACTCAAAAATTAAAATCACTCACAGCCATGAGGTTAAATTAATAAATACCAATGAAGAGACATACTCAGGAAAATAGTTAACAAATTCCTTATCACAACTGGCAGGTCTACAGTCAAACATAACATATTCAGTTTAAGATTTTGAAAGTATAATTTGTGTCCCCTGAAAAGAGAAGTGTATCTTAACTGTTAATGCTCCCTAACAATGTTAGATATACCACACCCTTTCTTGTTCTCCCTGTTTTGTAAAGGACATTTAAACCACGTGGAATATAATTATCAAGGTGTGGTGTGCTACCATTCACCCACAAGGAAAATTTGCTTAATAGTCAAACATGCATTTCCAGGAAAGTTATCATTATTCAGTGGAACAGTAACAAATCAATTAACAAATTACACAACTTGTCCACTGTATAGCCACAGTATGGGCTAGGCCTTTAAAGATATTCGATGAAATTAAGGTATTTTTAAGAATAAATATCTTTACTCTTTTTAAGAGTAGTATCTACTTTATGTCAACATGGTTTATGGATTTTAAACAGCTTACAATACCATAATTCACACAAATGTTTTATACATTTATGACACTTTCAATAATAAGGCTCCCACAACAATAGATTGATTATTTTGCGTACATTAGATATAAATTGGCCACAAGTGGGTAGTGTGTATATTACAAAATGCCTCCATATTTTATAATTGTCCATTCTCCAAGGTCATCAATCTTTCATCTCTTGTATATAAACTACGGGCCATCACTATTTGTTTATTGGTTTTCAAATAGAGAATTAACAAGAACATAAACATATCAATCATTACCATTAGGAGTTCCTCTCAGTATCATCAAATCTCAGCACTTGGGCTGTGGTCAGTGGGAATTCTGTAAACATTGTACCTTGTATCCATCTGTGGGTTTTCCTACAGTGTTTGTTTTTATTAGTGTAATCTCATAGGAAAAGAGAGATGAGGCAAGATTTAATGATGGAAAAGAGGTAATCTCCCATGATTCCGTGGACCTCCGACAGGTGACCTGTAGACAGAGTCAAATTAGGGGAATGCGATAATCCAAGGTGTGAGTGAGGTTGAGTATTTCTGAGCACCCTCTGATTCATTAAATGTGGCTGTTATCACCTCTCTCATTTCAGCAGCCTCTCTTCTTCATTTACTCCTGCTTAACACCTCAGTACAGCACCATGCTCTTGTACTCTGATGTGGGTCCTATTGTTGCCTTTCATTTCATTTTCACTTGCCTTTGCAGTAATATCTAAATTATGCACACAATAGAGCTGGCGGAGTTCAAAAAGTGGAAATCTCTTCTAATAAGGATAGAGGTTCTGGCCTTAACGTTCATTCCTGGGCCTATGGCATAGACATTTGTCAGAAATTATAAACCTCCCAATGCATTCAAACATTCAAAATACAATTAGATAATTCATTACACAAAATGGCACAACTTTCTCTCCAAAGCCACATACTTCCCAGTTACCAGTACCAAACCACCCAAAGATATTAAAGCTTTGCCATTTAAAAAGAACCCCAACCTCCCTGGAAGACAGAGTTGCCTCTCAACAGCAAACATAAAAATTGGAAGTCCCCGGCCAGATCATTTGAGATTTTCGACTGGTGATATTACTTGTCCTTGGTGGAAAGTAAAGCACTGCTTGGTGCAAACCCCATTTCACTACCATATAATGAAAGTAAACTTGTGGTGGTGTTAATATGTGACAAGAGTATGCATGCATATTTCCTTAGTGCTGCATTACTGCATTGTGTTGTGTTCTACTGTGATTATTGTGTTGTTTCAAACGTTTTTTGTGTTGTGCTCTGGTGAATTTATGTTTCTCTTATACTCTGCAATTACTTTAGAGATATCAATAAATACTGCTATATTTTCAGTCAAATATAATGCATTTCTCTAATATTCTAATGACAAACATCTGTTTACCACTATTTTTAAACATTGGTCAGCTCACAATTGTGCCCAAGACCATGTCTTAAATTAGGACTTCAAATACATACTTTATACAGCTCCTGAAGTCCTAGGGCTACCTACTGAAAATGCAGACCTCTATCCAAATATGTCATATGTGACATGACAATAAACATCACTGTTTGGCAGGCCAGTTTTGCAAAAGAGAAAATTGTATATGTATATGCCACAGTTCACTAAACATGACCTGAGGCTGTGGTTAGAGCTTGTCAGACCATTCTACCAAAACACAGCCATAATTGCAAGCACCCATGTTCAGTAAATCCAAAAGTGTACAAAATATTGATCTAGTGAAAATTGCTCTTTGTTGTCTTGAATGTATTGTGCCCATTGTTTGACATTAGGGCAGAGGTGGGATTGTGGTGGATGCTCACCTATTGTATTGTATGTTTGAGTACTAAATTATGAACTGTAACATTACTTCCTTTTTTCAGTGTACTTCTAAAAATGTAAAACGTATTTCAACTTTATTATCTTTAAGCATGGGAGTGTTTAAATTATCAGGCTAGAGTTCACACCACCGGACCCAAAATATACACAAATGCTTTGGGTCAGTCCTCACAGGAAATTGGTTTTAGTTGGGTTAGCTCATTTCAGCCACTGGTTGAAAGAAGAGAAGTATTTCAGTTTCGCTGCTAGTTACTGCCAATTAATTACCTGTGTTAGCTCTGACTAAAGGGTGCCTCAGCGTCCAATGCTTGAACGGCAAAACCAAGCATCCATACACAGCAGTGGGGCACATTGTGCTCCACCTGAACACTTTCCACACGCCAGTTGGTGATGCACCTAAGCGATTTTGGACCTAAATGTGAATTCACAACTACATGTATTACTTCCCTTAAATATGATGCCATAGTGCTACTTCCTCTGCACAAAGAACGAGATTGCACCTAGAAGTGGTCTTGCCTCCAACTGTAATGTTCTACCTCAAGGTGATTTACACTGCTAAGATATTTCCAAACACAAGTTGATGTGGCAGCATGGAAGAATTTGCACCTAAATGTGCTGTCAATCAAATGCAATGGCATGCTGATGCACACATTTTACACCTAAAGTGCCATCTTATTACTCATAATTTTATTTTTAATATGCTCTTTTCTCCCACAAACGTTTCCACGCTCCTTCTGATATTCCACCAAGGGTAAATCTGTACCTTAATTTGAATTTGCACTGAAAAGCGAATTTGCACCTACATGTGATTTAGCACCTAAGAGTAATTGTTCTACTATAAATGTTAACACACTCCTGCTGAAGTTTCACCAAAGGTAATTGTGCACATAAATGTGCTTTTTCGCCCAAGTGTGATTATGCTCTTAAACGTATTTCCATACTTCTGCTTAGGTTGCATCAAGAGTGATTTAGGGCCAGATGTAGGAAACAGTTTGCGACTCGCAAACGGTAAAAATTGCTGTTTGCGACTCGCAAACCGGAGTTTCCTATGCAGAAATGCATTTTGCGAGTCAGAACCGACTCGCAAAATGCATTTCCGACTCGCAAATAGGAAGGGGTGTTCCCTTCCTATTTGCGACTCGCAGTGGGATGCAATTCCCGGTCGCAAATGGAGTTGCAGTTACCATCCACTTGAAGTGGATGGTAACCCACTCGCAAATTGGAAGGGGTGCCCATAGGACCCCTTCCCCTTTGTGAATGGACCCCAAAATATTTTTTCAGGGCAGGTAGTGGTTCTACGGACCACTACCTGCCCTGAAAAAATTCCGAAACAAAAGGTTTCAGATTTTTTTTTTAAGTGCAGCTCGTTTTCCTTTAAGGAAAACGGACTACACTTTAAAAAAAAAAACTGCTTTATTGACAAGCAGTCACGGACATGGAGGTCTGCTGACTACAGCAGGCCTCCATGTTAGTGAGTGCCCATAGTCGCTATGGGGCCGCAATTTGCGACCCACCTCATTAATATTAATGAGGTGGGTCTTTGCGACCCCATAGCGACTCGCAGACGGTGTCTGAGACACCGTTCTGCATATAGTTTTGCGACTCGGAAATTGCGAGTCGCTCGGAGTCGCAATTTCCAAGTCGCAAAACCAAGTTTTGCTACATCTGGCCCTTAGCTTCTACATATGAATTTGCACCAATGAGCGAACTATGGGCCAGATGTAGTAAGCCGTTTGCATGTCGCAAACTGCAAAAATCGCAGTTTGCGGCATGCAAACGGCCGAACGCGATGCTCATTCCCAAATTGCGAGTCGGTACTGACTCGCAATTTGGGAAAGCTGCTCACAAATAGGAAGGGGTGTCCCCTTCCTATTTGCGACTCGCACCGCAATTCAGAGTTGCTTTGTGACCGCGAATGCGGTCGCAAACCAACTCGCAGTTACCACCAGTGTCACACTGGTGGTAAATCATTCGCAAAAGGGAAGGGGTCCCCATGGGACCCCTTCCCCTTTGTGAATGTCGACAAAAATATTTTTTCAGAGCAGGCAGTGGTCCTATGGACCACTGTCTACTCTGAAAAAAACGAAACCAAATGGTTTCGGTTTATTTTTCATTTTGCAACTCGTTCTCCTTTAAGGAAAACGGGCTGCAAAATGAAAAAAAAAAAACTACTTTATTTATAAAGCAGTCACACACATGGAGGTCTGCTGACTACAGCTGGCCACCATCCCTGTGAGTGCAGGGACTCACTATGGGGTCGCAAAATGCGACCCACCTCATGAATATTGATGAGGTGGGTCTTTGCAACCCCATAGCGAGTCGCAGAAGGTGTCTGAGACACCATTCTGCATTCCATTTTGCGACTTGCAAATTGCGAGTCGGTCAGACTCGCAATTTGCAAGTCGCAAAATTGGATTTTCCTACATCTGGCCCTAAGTTCCTAAAAGTCTTTCCACACTCCTGGCGATTTTATGCCATAGGTAATTTTGCATAGAAGTATGCATTTAACCTTTATTTTATTTATGCTCCTAAACACTTCTGTTGATAATGCACAAAGGGTAGATTTGCACTTAAACATGGGAGTACAAGGGTTAACGCCTACTTGCAATTCTTTTGTGCATACCTAGGAACCACAAAGCCAATCATTTGCAACTGTATATGTTATTTAATGACAAAATGGTTTTGAAAATAGGGGTCCATGTGTGTCTTTTTAACAGGTTGGTCTTTGACGTTATTGCCTACCCTTTAGTAACATGCCAGTTCTTCTTTACATTAGTATCCACTAATACTAAACAAGACTCTGAGTATACTGCAACACTCACCCACATAACCTACTATTTTATTCATAATTTGAGCTTTATCAATTGATTGGAATATAACTATGATGAATCAAAATGAAATGTCTTCATTGAAATGACACGGTATATGAACAGTTGATGTGTATGTTTAGTAAAGCTTTGTACATAGTTTCTAGAATGTTTTGAAGACTGCCAAATATTGACGATTTAGCCCTGCATTTGACACACAGAGCAAATGGTTATATTTGAATAATGAAAGTTCAAAAATATTTCTATTAGCTCGTGCCACTTCCTGTTTTAAAACGTTATGGCGTGTATACTTGTTATCATTTCTCATATGACATCCAGACATAACATGGTTACTTCTAGGGACGTAGAAACAACAACCCTGAGTTTACTTCTGTGGACCTTCCTCCAGGGTCTCTACCTCAAAGAATGACACATAAGTAAGAGCCCTGGATGGAATACCCATTGGCCTATGGAGCATTTTAGGAGACCTGCACGTATTAGGCAGGGTGTTTTTAGCTTTATCTTGGCCCACAACACCAAGAAACAAAACTGACTACCCTGATCTGTCTCCATTCTTCAGACTGACATAACTATCTGAAAGCTAAAACAAGAAACTTGAAGTAAAAGAAAAAGCTTTGCTTCCACTCTTCCTTGCCCATGTGCATGGGCACCGTGGACTTGGTGGCCCTTTTGCAGGGTGTGTGTAAGGGAATCAGAAACGTCTGATGCGTTCCAGTAGGACACACCAAGAGGACTAGAGCTCAAGGATCGGTCTCTTGCCATATTTGTGTGGGCAGTATAAATATCACAGTTAACCTGTTCATGAATTTATAGGTTTTGTCTTCTGATAGACCCATTTCGGAATGTGTATTGTGCTACTCGAAAAAGGGTGTTCTCCAATTAGAGAGTAAAAAGTTTTGAGGGCCTGAGCATGTTTGGCTCTTTAAGTGCATGGGGGTGACTGACAAGCATCCCTCATGACCTTTGACCCCATTAATCAAAACAGCCTCCTTAGGGTACACACTTTAAAGAAAGATACAAGCTCCCCAGGAATCAGATTTTTCGCTCCATCACTAATATTTGTTATGTCTAATTTAGGTGAATAGTGAGACCCGGTTTTGATTTTTGAAAACAATATCTGTATATAGGGTGAACATTATGACTATTGAATTTGAATTATGATTTCATTAATTCGATTTGAATTAGGCAAGTTATAAATAGAAAACCAATCTGTTTAACTGAAGCCTATTGCAATTATTTATTAATATATTTAACATAAACCGATTAAAATTTGAAGTGGACAACTCCACCTAATATTGCCTTGAGGCAGCATTCGTATTATGAGTCTATAGCACAGAGAAAACTGGGATTTTTGTCTACCCAGTCAACTGTCAGCGGTTTGCATTTATTAGAAAAAACTGTTTTACAGCATAAATTTGTCCTGTTTAGATCTTTCATTGTAATAGTAAGGTTGATCGTGGTGATGAGTATCCAAATACTATCCTCCGTGCAAGTGGTGCACTAGCTACGTCACACACATCTCCAACACACTTATATCCACTTAACATTATGTCAGTCGCATTAGTAAGTCATCAGTTTCCCAGTTTGTAGAGCACACTATCAATGTACAGGGCTTTCTTTCTGCCCATGCATCTTTTCAAAGCCGCTGCAGCAGGCTCAGTTCCCTTGCTGTGGAAAAGGAGTGGTAACTAACAGTATCTGAAGACTGGCTCATGGATGTGTTTTGTATTCGGATTAGGATTTTTTGTCTGATGCAAGAGACTGCCGTGCTTTAAAACTAGTGCCTGTTATGAATCTCGCAAGCACTATCCTCAATATCCTGGTGAGAGAGCTCAATCATTTGGGGAGTTGTGAAACATTAATATGGATTGGACTTCTCCAGAGAGGACAGTCTCTCTTTGAGAGTCTGCCTTGCGTTCCTTTACCATCATCTGGTAGGACAGTTATTTTGAGGTTCGCTTACTGCCTGAGTGGTTAGGGGTGTATATATGTGTGCTACCACTGATCATAATGTGTTTCCAGGCAGCACTAGTCATGGTGTCCTGGTGGTCCCCTCTGTGCACCAGAGGTATGGTGCACAAAGATTCTATACCTGGCTCTGAAGTTTGTTTCCTCTTTCTTAATTCAAGTACTCATAAAACAGAATGCCTGTACATACCAGGTCTGCCCTTGACAGCTTCGTTTTGACATTAAGTACCCAAACCATGACCCATGGGCATCTGTAGTTGTAGGATGAAGGTCTATGATGCTGTAAGTGGACAGGAAAGATTCTATGGAATCAGCTAGAGGGAAATAGACAGAGGTATTGTTATTGGGCTCTGAAAAGATGGTTAATGCTGTGTTCTGACTATTATCGTTTTTTAATGCCTAATTTGGGTTGCTCAGGCATTCAGATTAAAATCTCCATGCTTATAATGCCTTTGATTTACAGTTTTAATAATTCTAAGGAGACCATTTATTCTAGAGGAATACATAAATTGAACAAAAATATGTCTGGTTTCTATATTTGTTCCCAAAGTTATTTTTTCAAGTATCTTTATTTACTTTTTCATTTATAAGCTACAAATTAAAGATATTATTTCACACCAATATTCAACGACTAAACCTAATTACAACAAAGAAAGTTCAGTTCCCAGCTGTTCTGAAACTATACCTGAATTGGACGCTGAACATTCACATGCCTGATTTGACCTCTTAAAAACCTTCCTGCCTCAGAAGTCAATAAACCTTAGGGGGTGTGTCGCCACCACTGTTACTCATTTGCACATTAACAGATGGCGAACCGCTCAGAACTACCTTCCAGGCTTTTTTTCTAAGCTATTCTTCAGAGTTGAGGATCCCCACCACTCAGATGTTCAGCATTCTTAGCGCTTCAACTTCCTATTTGTTCATATTTGTTCATGAATTGACTGCTACTTGAGTCTAACTGTGAAAAAATAAACTCAGTGGGGAATACTTTTGGTGGGTGGGGCTTAAAGAAGGTCGCCGTGCACTTAGACCCTCATACTTTTAATATGTCAGGTGCTCCAAGATCTTACTTTAAAGGTAAAAACAAATTGGGCATACGAAAACAGGAGTCTGACCTACTATTGAAATTAACATCATAACATCCCGAGGTCATTTTCAGATGTATTCACTCCAGTAATTGAAAAGTTGTCAATAGCAAAAGAAACGCAGCAGTGTGTAGTGACAATAAACATTGATGTGTATTCTGTGCAGATGGGCAAGTACTAACATTAACTTTCAGTGATACAAAACAATACTGGCTGCTGTAAAAGAGAAGTGGAGCAAAATAGCACACACATAAAGTTTGTGCCTGTGGTTAAAGATGGTGGCCACTGGCACTCATTTTATGACAATATTGGTTGTTCATGGCAAGGTAAAAAAAAAAATAACAGCCCTGGTACAAGATTAAGCAAGATCCCAGCACAATCCTTCCAGAACTAGAAACCCAGGCAGGAGTCCAACTACAAGTAGACAAACAAACCAGGGACAAATGTTGGTAAAGTTTGGGCTAGAAATGTGAAAAAACTTAAGGGAATAGGGCCCGTGAAGGGCAGGACGCAGTCCAGTCTCTTCATGGGATCTCTCGGGCCGGATGTAGAAGGCCAGGGTTTGGATAGGCTGGGGTGTGGGCATGGGAGGGTCCTCGGGGAGGGTATAAAGGGGGGTGGGGGCTGAAGAATCGGCCTCTTCGGCGCCAGTAAGTCAAGCTGCGCAGATGTTGGGCCGATCCTAGTAGGAGATAGGCAGGACATATTCTATGTTAGGAACGCATGAAACCATGGCCCCGGGCCATGATATTGAGGTGATTCGGGCCACGCTTCGCTTGCTCGGCGAAGCCAGCCGGGGGGACCTACTTAGGCCTGGTCTCCTTGACCAGGCCTGGGTCGGCATGACGCGCGGCGTGCGTGGCATCACAGGGGGTGGCGGCGGCGACCGCTGCGTGCCTTTCCCCACCTAAGGAGCCCAAAAAGAAGTAAAAAAGGGGGTGGGGATGCAGCACGTCCACCCCTGCTCCCACTAACATCAATGGGGGGCCACAGGGGGATTCCCAGAGGGTTGGTGGGCTAAGAGGAGCGGACCTGGGGGAAGCGGGGCCATCAGAGGACACAGCAGGCCCTCTGGCACCGGACCCGGAAAGGAGGAGCCTGCTCTGCAGGCAGCTCTTGAGCTCAATGACCCCTTGGGGCTGGAGCTGCCCCTAGATCTCACTTTGACTGGGGCCCCAGTCAGAGGCCACAGACTGGGCAAAGGACAGGGGCTAGGGGGTAACAAGGGGAAAGGGGAAAAAAGGTAGTCCTGTGTTATGGGGCTCTGGGGGTGCATTGATTGGCAAGGGTGAGGTAGGTGGCAAGCGGGATGGGGCAATTAGATGACGGCAGCCGAGCGCAGGAGGTGTTTGAGGCACGACACCCCCTTTCCACTGATTGATCGTCAGTAGATATAGAGGCCAGGATCCAGGAGCAGAGGAAACTAGTGGGCCAAGCTAAGCAAGGAGAGGGGGGAGGCAGAGGGGAGGTCCAAGGAGACAAAGAGGAAGTCAGTGGGGGCTAGTGGGGGTCAGGAAGAAGGGCACACGTTGGAGGAGGGCAGTTGGGTGTGGATTCCACATGAGGAGCAGGGGTCAGCTCAGGAGGCCTGTGCGGCTGGTGGGATAGGCAGCGTGATGACAGCATCTGGCGCACACGGCCAGGCGCAGCGAGTCAATGCCAGGGTCAGAGGCTGGCAGGAAGGTGGTGAAGCCAAAGGGGCACTACACGGCCCCAGGACGTTGGTCGGAAGCGATAGAGGGGTCTTCGGCGGCCTTCTCTACACCGTGGGGACGCACAAAGAACATGCCTGGCTTACCCCAAGGGGGTTGCAGGTTGGTTGATGAATACGATATGGTGGATGCAGCTGGCACTTATGAAGGAATGGGTGTGGATGAGGAGGAAGTGATTGAATTGGATTATAAGGAGGATCTAGACGAATGGGAAGAGGGGGAGCTTCAAGAAAAAGAGGTGAGCAGGGGGCAAGGGAAGGGGCAGGGGCACAGGAGCGGCGCAACACCCTCTTCTGTTACTGTTTTGCAGGCTTCAATGTCTACCACACATGGGCACAAGGTCTCCCGCAAGTATGGAGGCAGGTGCAGGTCACGGCTGGACACTGGAACAGCTGGTCGTGGGGTCCAAGGTACAGGAGACTGGTGGGCACCATGGGGTGACCAGAGGGGCAAGGCTGGCACAGCACAATACAAATCTATTGGTGTGGGGGGAGGATTCAATACACTTGCAGCCTGATACAGGTGCGGTAGCGGCAGGCAGTAAGGATAAAGGGGGAGACAGAGCGCTACCGGGCCAAAGTGGAGACGGAGATATAGTGGTAGGCAGGGAGAAGGAGGATGAGGACAAAGGGGGGGAAGGACACAAGAAGAGACTCCCATACATTGGACTCGCTATGCCGTTGGTCACATGTAGCAGACAAGACAAAAGCGAGGCTATGGAAGCATGAATATGTTGATGGTTTCAAACTTTTGCACAGGGATATTCAGGTGAAAGAAGGTTCCAAAGAAGAGGAGTGGGAATTGGCATGGAGGCCCGGGTTCCAATAACTATGGACAACTGGACCTCTGCCTTTTTGATTTACGCCAGTATCTACTGTGAGAAATACCTAGACAGGGCCATTGCCATGTTTAAGTACATGGACATTATTTGAAAACCTAAATGCACTTCTGGGGTTTTGCATGGCTGAACTACGATGAGGTGTTACCCTGAGAAGCCATGGGGGGATGTGGATTCGTAACTATGGTTGCAATGGATGCCATTCTTTGCATTCTGCGGCATCCACCCACAGTGGTCTCCCTGTAGTTTACAAGCCTTTTCAGCAGCGTCCCGCTCAGGGAGGGGCGGGCATGCCTCACAGGGCGCAGGTATCTAACTCAGGAGCATGTTGGAACTTCAACAAGGGGTTGGTATACGCCACGGTGGATAATGCCATTAGGCTCATACAGGGGTGTGGGAAAGGTGCTGAACTGGCCAAGTACGACATTAAGGCAGCTTTTCGGCTGCTCCCCATTCACCCAGATGATTGTTCTTTGCTAGGGATGCAGTTGGGGGGGCTATATATGTGGACAGAGTCCTGCCTATGGGATGTGTGATTTTCTGTGCACTGTTTGAGGCTTTTAGTACCTTCTTGCAGTGGGTTTTTGTTCAGGTGAGTGGACCTCCGATGGTGTCACACTATCTGGATTATTTTCTCTTTGTAGGAACAGCAGAGGTGGACTCGTGTGGCAGGGCACTGCGGCATTTTGAGCAGTTGGCACAAGATTTTGGGGTGCCTTTAGCCCTGGAGAAAGCAGAGGGCCCCAGTTGTGTCTTGACTTTTTTGGGCATTGAACTGGACACAAGGGAGTTCATAGCTCGCCTACCGAAAGTAAAGGTTGAAGATATTCTACTATTTTAAAGGGATATCAGATTGAAGCGGAAGTTTGAACGGTGCATGGCTCAACAACTACTGGGCCTTCGTAATTTTGCATGTAGAGTGGTCCGGGATGGTAGGACTTTAAGTGGGTTTGGCAATGTCAGGTGCATGCCTCCAACATCACAGGATTTGGGTCTGCGAGAAGACATTAAAGTATGGGACCTGTTTTTGACACGGGTTAACGGGGTCTCAATGTCTTTCCGGGAGGAGGACACTGTTTGGTAGGTGCAGATTGTTTCGGATGCAACAGGTGCATCTGGTTTGGGGCTGTTTTGGGATGGACGTTGGTGTGCAGAGACATGGCCTGCCCAATGGTTGAGTCAAGGGAGGATCATTGCCTTTTTGTAATTCTTTGCTCTGCTGGTGGCGTTGTCGGTATGGGGAGATGAACTGGCTAACCGGTCAGTGATGTTTCACGTGGACAACTTGATGGTGGTTGGTTTGGTGAACAGCCAGACAGCTAGGGATCTTAGAGTGCTGCGGTTGCTGAGAATGTTTATATTGCGTTGCTTAACTTTGAATATAATATTTAAGGCTGGGCACATTCCAGGGGTAAACAATTCCATTGCAGATTCCCTGTCTCGTTTGCAGTGGCAGCATTTCCGACAGTTGGCACCCGGCACTAAGGAGCACAAGACAGAGGTCCGGGCAGACATTTGGGAGTGGGGGGCGTGATGGTCATGAGACTGGTGGAGAAGTCGCTAGCAGAATCAACCCTCATGAGTTATCGCCTAGCATGGTTGGAATTTCAGGATTTTTACGTTTACGGGGGCAATTTTGGAGACAGGAACAAGGAACGCTTGAGACTCGGGTGATGTGTTTTGTTTTATTTTTGATTCAGAAGGGTTTATCGCCAGCCACGATTAGGGGCAAGTTGGCAGGGGTGTCTTTTTATGAGAAGTTTTTTTTGGGCTGGGACCCGGCGATGAATGACATTCTGGGAAAAATGCTTAAAGGTTGGGGGAGAATACGCACAGGATCAGTTTTTGTTCATGAAGCTATTACATTTGAGTTACTCTTGGAGATCTTGCACATGTTGCCAGTTGTTGTTTGAATGCCAATGAGGTGGCTCAGTTTCCTTTGTGTATGATTTGGATGTTTTTTGGGGCATTTTGTCTGTCTGAATTGTTGACAGTGGGAAAAGCTTGTTGTTTAAAAGTAAGTGAGGTGCAACATCAAGGTGAGTGGTGGATTGAAGTGAGGATGGAAGAAGGTGAGTTACAAAGTTAAAGATAAAAAGGTGTCATTTAAGTTTCGGTTACATTGATGTTTTATTATGATGAGCAAGCCTGTCCTAATGAATGGCCTTTTACACTAAAACAAGGGTGTTGGAGACTTGTCCCGAACAAATGTACTGTAATCCATTATTCTCTAATCAGTTGCTCCTTAGATTTGGTCTATAGAAAATGAGATCACATGAAAAACATTAGCCCCGCTTTGGATTGGGAATTTCAGGCAGCAATCGCTAGAAAAAACGCACATCTGGGAAGGATTATTGATAAGGCTACATCTTCAGAGTTATCACATCCTGAAGATGAGAAGAAAAACACATTTGAAATCCTTCCACTTGAGCGTACATGCCCCAACACCACACTTCAAGGTCACTGCTCTCTGCAAGGTGCATAACACTCCTCCGGGCAACCTAAGCCATGGAAATGCCGATGCCATCTAAACGGAAAAGTGAAATACGTTTTCCTGTGCACTAAGTACGGAAGCAAAGAAACAGCTCTGCCTCACCAAGTGATGAGTACGGATACTAGGAAAATGCTGACTTTTCATACCTGCTTTCCAATGCCTATGGTAAGTTGCTGGGACAAATATGGCAGCCTTAGAAAGCGAAACATACACAGTATATATGTAGGAGACAAAAACGTTACTGTGTTTTCCAATGAAACTGAAACCTTGATTTAGTTAAAAGGTAATGGAGGTAAAAGGATTCATTAAATTTCGGATCGTCACTTGGAGTTAGTTTCTGTCTTACCCATTTCCACACCAAACAGTAAAACTGTTAACACTAGTCGTGCATTCACGTATAATTTCAACGCTGCACATTTCCAGTCTGATGCACAAAATAGCTTTTAGACTTTCATTCACTGACTGTCCAAATATCTGCTGAAGGTTATGTTGGGTGTATCACAGTGCTTAATTTGTGCTTGTTATTTCTGGTGCGGAGCACCGGCACTTACTTTTGAGGGCCTGCACTTATTTTCCTGCCTCAAGCATTTACTGAGAGCAAAAAACACATATGGGAAAGACGGAGGAAGAGAAAAACGAAAAAGCGTCACAATGGAAGAAAGCAGCAAGCTGCAAGAGTGAGTTGACAGGACAGGGATTGGCTGTAAATGGATTAAAGAGGCCTCGAGATGGCTTCAGGATTACGCTGCCTCAGTATTCCGTGTTTGCACCTTTAATTGCAGCAGCCGCATGCTTAAGAGGAGGGCTTTGGGCACCGGCACGTTTTTATTTACAAATTAAGCACTGGTTATCACTGTAGTGTTTGAACACATTGCTTAAGGTACAATTGCTGCGGCTTTCCAGCCTAGTGGGGCACAGTGAAATAACACGTGAAGATGCATGTATAATTAATGAGGTGTGATATATTCATTGCTTCACTATTAGACTATGCATAGACTGAGCTCTCAACTTTCACATAGCCCAGTCCAAGACACCGCTTGAGAGCTGTGCATGGAACTACTTAATAAACTGTCATAAACACGTTTTTGTTTCTTATTTTACTCATCTGGTTCCCACTTCCATGTGGTTTCCTCCTTGCCTACTGCTTCAAACAGTGGCATAACGCAAAATGATAGTGCCCCACCTGCAAAATGTGAAGAGGGACCCCTGAATATCCCACATCGCACAGATATTCCTTGGTCTCGGCATGATCGTGGGCCTGTGAGGGTTTATGGGAGCCCCTGAAGGATTGCCTCCCACCCCCCTCCCCTGCCCCCCCAAACCCCCGTTGCGCAGGAGCTGTCAGGGCCACTGCCTTCAAACATTAACGAAAAGTAAGTTATCAATGTATAGTTTTATAACAACTGGTGGATAGTGCTTGATGATGACTATAAATCAAAAGTACAATCTTTCAAAGCATACCTGTCCACCTGTAACACGCAGTGGTTACTTTAAAACCGCTGTGCGCTGACAAAGGAGTTTAATATGTCACACAGTTCCTCATGGCTCGTCAACAAATCGAAACCAATCCCCACCTTTGCAGTTACTCATAGTGATATGCTCATTAAAAACCACTGTGTCTGAGAAAAACAAAATGAGGCGGATGGAAACGTGGAATTAAAGTGATAAAAGAAAATTCTAATTTGATATTCAACTGCTACTAAGATGACATCTATATTTCAGCGTTAGTCATTGTGCCATCCTATCCATAGTTCATGTGCTCTTTTGTCTCTGTTCATGCGTTTTTATTTCATAAATTCTTTATTTTGCGGCATGCAAATTCAATTTTTTGTCATTGTCATTTTACTCATGAGCAGTTGCAAATCTGTACACACAGGGTACAAGCTTGGGTGCAGACTGCTAACATTTCAGATTTCACAAAAACATTCAGATAGTTCCTGGGAGGTTTGCAGACATACGTCTAGAAAATATTTCAGAATTTCATTTTCCATGTCATAAAGTGCACATCTATAATGCAAGAGTCTCCACATCTGTCAAGGTGAGTAAATAGTAGCTGTTTGCGAGAACCAGATACTGCATCAGTATTGCACTGCATTATTGCTTCACGTTTCTGTTTACTGGTCGTTCTACATATGCTCCACGTTTCACAATAGCATAAATGTACAGTGTTTACTGAGAAGCGCTCCTTGGCTTAACTGTACTGTCCAGTGATCCCATGTGAGACTGCCATTCTCACAGTGAGGGCACTGCCTCATTGTACCCTTATTGTGTTTTGAGTATTGAGTTTGTATCGTTTAGTACTGCTGAATTGTTTATACTTTACATTTATTTGATATAGGAATCATTATTAAAAGAATTCTGTGCACACAACTTTTGGCAGGTCTTCAAACTTTATCAGAATTTCGCACTGTACCTAGACTCACCTGGCCCGTCACCTCTTAATTTAAGTCTTAAACTCCTAGCCCATATCCACCCAGAGAGACACAGCTGCTTAGGCGATGTCCACTCCCAGGTTCAAACTGTGCATTTTAAGTGATGAATATACTGACACCCTGAAACCTCGCCTGACACGCACTGTCCATATCTTGGGATAAAAAATGACAGCACATACGAAACAAGGTTACTCATAAACTGTGGCTGCATTGTCAGCAGCACTCCAAACTGCTCATCAATGAAAGCCTTGGATTCTAATTATGCATTAAATCTTCGGAATCTCCAGCATGACTCTTCCAAATGATAATCTACCTAAGAAAAACAGATCTCAGCGACTTGGTACCTGTTATTCTTTTCTCATGACCTCTATGTCAGTTACCAAGGCCTTCATTGACTTTCATTGGGTCAGAGATACATTTATGTTGTCAATAAGGACAATAAAGTGATTCTGTACATTACTATCCTTCTCTAATCATTGGCTGTCTATGTGAGGTCATCAACTTTAATACTCCACCAATTGACTCAAGTGTTTAAATGTTCAATAACCTCTCCTATTTTATTTTATACTCAAATTTGGTGCCAACCTTTTGATGAGTTTTGTAGACACTGCATTCTCTATATAGACTAAAAGGGGATAACCTTAGAAACACTGGAAATATGACAAATGAACATTCCACTATTGTCATTAAATGACCTATAATACAGCTCAAGCTAGAAGTAAGTCCACAAGGGGATTGTAAGGCTGCACAGCATGTCAGAAATCACAGATTTACATCTTTTTAATGAGACACTCCGCTCAGAGACAATCCTTCCTTTTCAGCGGTATTAAATTATCTCTGATTCAATTTTCAAATTTCTGTATCAAGGTTGTTAAGTCTCCAGTGTGCCTAACAGGTCATGTCCTTTCATTTGATATTTAATTGTTTCTTAGTCTATCGACTATAATATAATAATAATTTTGCAACGCCATAAATATTTTAATAACCGCACCACCCTGCAATAGCACAAATAGGATCGCACAGTTTTCACTGATTCTCCCTATATGTTCAGACAGAGAGGAAAAATTTGTATTTTGCTAAATTTGCAAAATCTGTGGGCAGATTAAAAATCTGTGTATCATTTCTAAAGTGTAAACCATTACGAAACAGGTGTTAAAGATGAAAATATTTACATGCTGACCTGTATTATCTTTTCATGTTATCATCAATTTGGAATCTGGTTTGGAAAAAGATTCATAATAGAGTAATTATAATCTCCAATTAGTCAGACATTCCATTCTGTTCATAACAAATTGACCACCCTCAAAGAAATGTACACAGCAAGTAAATGCCTCATGATTTGGAAACCTGTAACCCGTGCAACAATATGGAAACTGAAATTCTTTCCTGCCTCAAGGGCCTACCTGGCTTAATATTAATGGTGAGTCTGCACTTTAAGTGCAGATATAATAAGGAATGATGTACGTGCACATCCGTTGGGCTCATTCTGAACTTTTCTCACTTGGTTGAAGTGGAGTGTGTCATTTCTTAATTGTATTATGCTATCATTTATTGTTCTATTACTCTCTTTCTCCCCAACTGTTTTAGCATGGACAGTAAGGGCCTGATTACGAGTCTGGTGGTCTTGGGACTGCCTGACTCGCAGTGGCGGTCCGACCGCTGCAGTCCTGTTGGTCGGACTGCCGGATTACAACCCTGGTGGTTGGACTGCCGTCCCCGCCAGGAACATTGTTCCCGACAGGGTGACGGCGGTCAGACTTGTAACCAGTCAGGGGGCGTTGAACTCAGAGCTGCCTGGATGAATACAACCCCACTTTCTGCTAGCCTTTTTATGATGGGGACCCTGCCATGAAAAGGCTGGTGGAAAGGCAGTGCCGGGGGCCACAGAGCGACCCTTCACTGCCCCTCCTATGGGTGGTGCAGGGGCCCCACTGCCCTGCAACACTGGATAGTGCACTGTCTGCTTTGCAGACAGTGCACATTCCGAGAGTGCTGATCTGCCCCCTCTGTGCTACGGTATAGGACTCAGCTCCCTTATGGGAGCCGAGTCCTATACCGTAGCACTGGTCCCGCCAGACTCACCGGCAGGAATGTTCTTTTATAATGTTCCGGCTGTTCAGCCCGGCGAGAACATTGTAATAGGGTGGGGGGACGCCACCGGTATGACGGTGGCGTCCTCCGCCCGCGACATTGGTGGTCTGCTGGTCTGACCGCAAATGTCACAATGAGGCCCTAAGTTATGCTTTAAATGTATTTGTTGGCTTAGTCATAAAGGTTTGAGAGATTTTATAGGTTTTCACAAACCTTATGTCGCTTAATACGCGAATCAGTTACTTATTAAGTAACTGTTTTATATATTTTGCCTATGCTTGCCGATTTCATGTATAATAAAAAGGAAAGGCATGACAATGAAAAACTAAGAAATTTGTACTTCAATAGAAGAACATAGGGGCTGAATTGGTCTGTCCTGGAAAAATATGGATGCTTACAAATATTGGTGTGGCATATTTTAAAACATTAAATTATAATATATTAAATACTAACACAACAATATGGTTTAGAGTGCAATGGGTGAAAACCACAGAAAATGGGCAAATATGAAAACACAGTATAGAAAATATAAAAAGGTATTGTTCCATCAATCATAATAATGCAATTAATGCAATGTCGCTATTCAGTCACTAGGCAACTCACCAGAAAAGCCATGAATGTGGATAATTTGGTGTGTGCATACAGATTTATAAATGGATTTTGTTTACATAAGCTATAATAATATATAAAGGTTATTATCTCTCCATTTTGATTACTGATACTTGACTCAGATTGTTTGGAATGCTGGCACTAACTACTGCTCTTTGCCTGCATTTTGGTTTCAGTGGCAGGAAAAGGACAAAAAACATCAAAAACAGGTCCGTGTATTGGTCTGTTTGAAGTGAGGCTAGGCACACAGCCATACTTAGGATCATGCTTTTATATGTTAGTCGTATTTACATTCCCCTTGCTGTGTGACTTTGACTTCTGCTCATGACTATAACTTCAGATGGGCATTAACAGTGGTTAACACCTCTTTTAAAGCACTCAACAGAGGGCAGTAATGGTTAAATACCAACCTATAGGAAATGCTGAGCTCGATCATCCAAATTAAAATTCTTTGACTGCTGGCATTAACTACTATTTAGTGCCTGCATTCTAGTGTCAATTGTAAGGGCAGAAAACAGGTAGAGACGGTTATCTCGTTTGCTGAGGCTGGGGGGGGAGGTGCAGGTGATCGTAGCCATTTGTCCCATGTATTGACGTGTGAAAACCTGTTAACCTTTCCCTCGTTATGCATCGTTGCCTTTATCCCACGCCCATAATTGAGTTGCAGACAATTAAGAGGGTTTAGTATTTTCTGTACTGGGTGTCAGCTAATAGTTGCTCCCTGGAGAGAGGCTGATAAGACTTGACGATGTGAATGGAAAACGTGGAAAATGGACTGATGATATATTAGAGTATTTATGTGCGGGCCTGTTAATTTTACACATAAAAATTAAACAAACATTTAAAATAATTTTGAAAAAGGACCAACTTCTTGAAAAGCCTGAAACTGTTTCAAGGTCTATTGTCTCAGTGCCTCTCTAAAAGTATCACATAGTTAGGCAAAAACATGTTATAAAATATTCTCATCTTAATTTAAATTGAACTGTTTCCATAGCAACATATTTCAAATCATATCTCTTGAATGAATATGCAAATCTTCAAAAGTGTTTGAGTATCTGAGATTTGGTTGAGGGGATAAAGAATATACGTGCTTATAAGAAAATGATTCTTTATTAAAGGAGACAAACTGACTCATTTAAGCCTCAAGGGTAGTCACCAGCCTGCCAAGTCAGTGGTGACTATGACTTCCACTCCCCTGGTAGAGGACGGCCTGCCCTATTTAAAGATCCCGACTTGCCTAACATGGATCTCTATAACCTTTACTATAATCCAGTTCACCACACAATGTTTACTATAACTGCTGCTAAAAATGGGTTCAGCTAATCACACAATATTTACTTCCGGTACAGTAGTTGTAGTAACTATTGTGTGATGAGCTGGAGCAATGTCTTTTGTGCCCCATCGGAAACGTTTTTTGTTTTCCAGAAAAAAAAGATACAGAACAAGCAGAAACTAATGGCCCCTGTGAGCAAGGAATTTTCTCCTTGCGTACATTGAGGGATTTCTCTGCCCAGGACCACCATGATTTGCATGATGGTCCAGGCAGGGAAACCTGGTAACAGTTGCCCTGCCCGAAACAGCTGAAGGTGTTCCATCAGCAGAGCTTTCTGCACCTAAAATAAGATGGGGAAACTGCAATTTGGGTATGGAGAAGCACTACCAGTTCATGGCTGTGTTCCAACTGCACCAAATTCGAATTGACTCTCACAGTGCCAAGAAATTGAATGTAATTATTCAGATGCTAAGGGGCATATTTATGAGCTCCAAGCGCCACTAGAATGTCACTTTTTTTGACGCTCTAACAACACAGACTACAAACTCATATCTATGAGGCCACGCAAAGCCACTTTGCCTGGCTTCAAATGGCCTCATAGACCTGGAGCAACGCAAGGCAGCGCAAGTCGCTGGGTTGCCTTACTGTGCGCCAGGGAAGCGTTTCATGGTCGTTGCAGTGGGTTTTCCCACGCAACACCCATGGATTTTGATGTTGCCTCAGATTTACAAAATCATGTAATCCTGGGTGTTAGCCTGACAGCCGTAGGGTGGTCACCCCTAACTTTTTGCCTGCTGCCCTCCACTTTTTAGATACTGTTTTTGATGGTTTTAAGACTCTGCACACTTTACCACTGCTATCCAGTGCTAAAGTACATATGCTCTCTCCCTTTAAACATGGTAACATTGGATCATACCCAATTGGACTATTTAATTTACTTGTAAGTCCCTAGTAGAGTGCACCTTATGTGCCCAAGGCCTGTAGATTAAATGCTACTAGTGGGCCTGCTACACTGATTATGCCACCTACTTAAGTAGCCCCTTAACCTTGTCTCAGGCCTGCCATTGCAAGGCCTGTTTGTGCAATTTCACTGCCAATTCGACATGGCATTTAAAAGTACTTGCCAAGCCTAAAACTCCCCCTTTTCTACATTTACGTCATCCCTAAGGTGTGCCCTAGGTAACCCATAGGGCAGGGTGCTGTGTGGGCAAAAGGCAGGACATGTACCTATATAGTTTACATGTCCTGGTAGTGTAAAGCCCCTAAATTCGTTTTTACACTGCTGTGAGGCCTGCTCCCTTCATAGGCTAACTTGGGGCTGCCCTCCTACATTGTTTGAGTGGTAGCTGCTGATCTGAAAGGAGTAAGAAGGTCATATTTAGTATGGCCAGAATGGTGATACAAAATCCTGCTGACTGGTGAAGATAGATTTAATATTACTATTTTAGAAATGCCACTTTTAGAAAGTGAGCATTTCTCTGCACTTAAATCTTTCTGTGCCTTACAATAAACGTCTGGCTGGGTTTAGTTGACAGCTCCTATGTGCATTCACTCAGACACACCCCAAACACAGGATACCCAGCCTCACTTGCCTACATCTGCATTTTGAATGGGTCTTCCTGGGCTGGGAGGGTGGAGGGCCTGACACTTGCAGTGAAAGGACAGTAGCCTGCCCTCACACAAAGAACTGCCACACCCTCTACTGGGGCCTTGGCAGATAGGATTGAACTGAAAGGTTTCCCGCCGTTTTAGCCCCGGCGGTGATAATCCTCCAGGGCAGCGCTGCAAGCAGCGCTGGCCTGGCGATTATGACACCCCTACCGCCAGCCTGTTTCTGGCTTTTTGCACCGCCAGGAAGAGGCTGGCGGTAAGGGGTGTCCTGGGGCCCCTGTGGGCCCCTGCACTGCCCATGCCACTGGCATGGGCAGTGCAGGGGCCCCCTAACAGGGCCCCGGCCAGCTTTTCACTGTCTGCATAGCAGACAGTGAAAAGCGTGACGGGTGCAACTGCACCCGTCGCACGGCCGCAACACCGCCGGCTCCTATGTTGCAGCCTCATCCCCGCCGGCCCAGCGGGAATGTCATAATGGGGGCCGCGTGAGCGCGGCCGCATTGGCGGGCGGTGATAGACGCCCGCTAAGGTCGTAATGACCCCCTAAGTGTCTTGTCATTAACTTGAAAATAATCCTATTTGATATAAGTAGAATTGTATTTTTCTTTACATGCAAAAGAAAATGTTTTAAAATTCTCTTTTTGCAATGACGAATCTCCTGGTTAATTACTAGAAAAAAATAAGAAATTGTTGACGTTCATAAAAATGTACCACTGATTAGTTCTCTTTGTGGCATCTCTTGCCCAACAAACAAGCAATATGAAGGTGAGAAAATTAAAAAAGATGCGCATAATGCACTGTGGCTGCGTGTAGGGAGACCAGCAGAAGCTGCCATATGGCCGTCTTGCAATACTTGAGGGAAAATGGAAAGACCTGAAGCTCCGAAATTAATACTCAGAAACCCCAAAAGACAGTCATTAAGACCTTTAAATAAGGCTCTCTTTAACAATGCAGTAACAGCAGGGGAGGAAACACATAGACCTAGAGAAAGGAGGTCATTATTTTCTTACGTTGCTGAATCCTTGCCTTTTTGGTGAAACAATCTATTAAACCAGTTTGCTATCCTGAGTCGTTTTAATTGTTTAAATATAAAGTTTTGACAATTAGAAACTATACGTACATTTTAACTCAATGTATGTGTCAGAACGTGCATTATTAGCGGGTTCCAAAATTACAATCTGTATGCACTATTCGAAACTGTGACTGAAATTATAACTTAAAGTCAGTAACTGTGCTCAAAATCATGTCTAACGTAAAAAAATATGAAGATGAAAATCGAATACCAATTATACTCATACAAGTGCCTGGCTCTAGGGAAGCAGCATTTGTTCCCAAAGATGCCATTTATTGAACACAAAGCTTTGCATCTTTGTTACATCCACAGCGGAAATCTATGCTAAGTCAGGAGCACGTGCATACAAGAACAATGCTAGGGGTAGGCGAAGAAGTATCCTCCGGCGGGCTCCAAATATATCACCGTATAAAGGCTGCCCTAGCAAATTGCAGCATTATGTGTTCTGTGTTCTTAAGCTGGGTGATGATGGTCAATGTATTTACATCATAGGCACACCTGCAATATCTCTGACTCTGCTGTTGATTCATAACTGGTAAAATTAAGAAATATTAACTGGGAAAAGGGAGAACTCCTAATTACTTAATGTGCCAGGTTGGGTTGGAGGGCCTGAGGTGAAGCAGAGGCACCTATGCCACGTCCGGTCCATTACAACCTTGCCGTACCATCCCATTGGATAACATCATCTATGTAAATTTGGGAATATTTCCCAAAAGTTTTGTCACATATTGCATTTTTTGAGGTACTAAATAACATTGCAAGAAGGATAGCTGGTGCATTATTTTCTATAATTACAGACCATCATAATGAGATGCGCTGGAACCTTAAAGGATTACGTGAAAAAAAGAGATTCAAATAACTCTTTGGTAGACATTAGTTTATTTGTTGATTATGCTAAACTCGTATTAGGAACCTTGGTGATAGTTTTGGCGTTTTCATCCCCTGAGTTGTGATCCCCTCTTGGGTTTTAATACAACAAATTTGAGAGAAATAATGCCAGGAAACGATTTGCAGATAGGTGCCAATTTTCTTACTTGATTCCTTTAATGTGCTTCTTTTTGCTTGAAAGTGCAGCGGATTCAATGTCACGGTACTATTTCTTGAGTGTAACTGTTAGACATTGGGTTATTGATTTACTGGGGTGTGAATCCTGGTCAAGCAGCAACCACAATCTTAGTAAGGGTAAGGCACAAGCAAACCCCAAATTAACCCGTGCTCACCCTATTGGTAGCTTGGCACAGAGCAGTAAGGCTTAACTTAAAGGCAATGTGTAAAGTATTTGTGCAACACTTAAAGGAGGGTTGCGAGTAGCAAGGAGAGCATCGCAAGTGGTGATCGGCATGGTGCGAGGAGCAGACCAGGTGTCACAGATGTGCGGGCTGGTGTTTCGTGCTGGCGATCACCCTGAGCTTTCTATGCTGCTGCACGAAGAGACAGACTGGCAGCAGCTTGTGCAGATTTTCCATGAAAGTGTTGCAGTTCCAATTTGAACAGGCCTGTTTGTGGCCACGAAGAATCCAAAAGCTTGAACTTAAGAGTTGAAGACCCAGCCCAAGGGTCCAAGACCTGAGAGGCACCTCTTGGGGGGGGCAGGAAATTGCTGAAGATGGGGGCAGGTGCTATTGGGGAGCCATTTGTGTCTCTGAGGCTCAGATTAGATGAGGCCAGAAAATTATCACCTTGAGTCATTCTGGGGTCCTGGGTTGCAGGTCCATTTCTTCCTTTCCAAGCAAGAGGGCAGCAGGTCAGCAAAGCACAGCAGCAGCAGCTCCTTCAGATTAGAAGTCCAAAAGAGTAGCGGTTCTTTCAGCAGCACAGTAGTCCTTCTTACTGGCAGAGGACCCACAGTTCCAGAAGTATACTAAAGTGGTGGTTTCTTACATCCTTCTTTTATACCCTGGTGCCCTGGTTCTGGAAGGTGGGAGAAGCTTCTAGACAGCGTCCTTGAAGTGGATGGCATTCACTGCCTTCCCTGTCCTGGCTCCAAGCTGGCTAAAGTAACAGTGCATGGGCATTAGGCCCTTTGTGTGGAGGCAGGACACAGCCTATGCAGGTGTATGTGAGGCCTGGCCCAGCTCCCTCCCATATTGACAGTGATGGCCCTTACAGTCACACCTAAACTCCAACTGTGTGTGGCTGTCTAGGAGGAATACACAAAGCCCTTATTGTCAACTCCACCTAATCATATGACCAGAATCAGGCTGCAAATTGCAAATGGCTAAGGCAAGAAAATGTACATTTTTTTAAAGAGTTCAAAATTATAATTTAAAATCTAACTTCACTATAAGTTAGTGTTAGACCTGGCATCCTTGGCATCGTCATCCCCATCTCTTTTGCATCTGCTTCCTATGTTTTGACTGTGTGCTGGACTTTGTTTTTGCTTGTTTTAGTACTCTGGACACTCTACCACTGCTGACCAGTGCAAAAGTGCAAGTGCTCTCTGTAAAAATTGTATTTGTAATTGACTTTTCCAGGATTGGCATATCTGATTTACTAATAAGTTCCTAATAATATGCAATATAGGTGCCCAAGGCCTGTTAGTCACATGCTACTAGTGGGCCTGCAGCACTGATTGTGCCACCCACATGAGTAGCCCTGTAAACATGGCTCAGACCTAGCATTGTAGTGTTTGTGTGTGCAGTTTTTAAACTGCCAATTCAACCTGGTAAGTGTACCCACTTGCCAGGCCCAAACCTTCCCTTTTTTACATGTAAGGCACCCCTAAGGAAGGCCCTTGGTAGCTCCATGAGCAGGGTACAGTGTATATTAATTGCAGGGCATGTTTTGGTGTGTTTTTACATGTCCTAACTGTGAAATACTGCAACATTCGGTTGTCACTGTTGCAAGGCATATCACTCTTACAGGTTAACATGGGGGCTGCCTTTACATAGCTTTTAAGTGCAGTTTTCCTTTGGGGGCATATAGAGAATTGTAGTTTGGTGTCTCTGAACTCACAATTTAAAATGTGTTTTTAGATTGTCAGTTTGAAACTTCCACTTTTAGAAAGTGGGCATTTTCTTATTTAAACCATTCTGTGACTCTGCCTGCTTGTGTATTCCCTGTCTGGATCAGACTGACAGTTGGGCTGTCTGTGAATCTCCACCAGACAGTGACACAAAGGAAGCAGGGGTGTAGCCTGAATATCCTGATCGGTCTTCTGGGCTAGAGCAGAGGGAGGAACTGACACTTACACCTGAAAGGGCTGTGCCTGCCCTCACACAATGCAGTCTCCAATACCCTGGTGTGTGTCTGGGGGCTAGTCTGAGCAAGGCAGGATCTGGTGAACAACAGAGACTTTCCTTTGAAGTAGGACTACTTCAAACGCCAAAAGGGGTATAAGTATTGGACCCAAAACCCATGACAGTTAGATCACTTATGGAACCGACAAGAACCTCTGCCAAGGAGAAGAGCTGAAGAGCTGAGGAGGAATGCTGTCCCTGCCTGTGACTGCTTTGTGGGCTATCCTTCAGTTGCTGCTTCTGCCTGTGAAAGGGGACAAAGACTGGACTTTGTTGTCCATTCCTGCTTGTAAAGAATCTCCAAGGGCCCTTGAAAGGTGAAGTTGGCAGACAAGAGCTGAAAATCAACGCACAGAACACAGTGCGGGGAAATTTACGTCGCACCATTTGCAACCTGGCTGATAAGCAACATGATGCCAGCCTCGCAGATAAAATCGATGCTCCACCTGCATCGCGGCTGGAGAAAAGATACGCAACACCAGCTTGCGGCTGCTGTTGATGATGCAAACCCCACGCAGTGCAGTTTTCTAACACTGTGCAACAGGATTTTTCCATGCATTGTTCCTAGGCGTCAAAGTCAACCCGACTATGCGCGGATCCGAGGTGCCCCATCCGGAAATCAACGCATCGCTCTCTTGCGAGAGAGAAGAAACAAAGCATTGCCAACCCGACCAGAGAAGAAAAGGATGCATGGCCTCCCTTACAAGGAAGGAATTGATGCATAACTGCCTTTACTGATGCACGCTCGCCCGTGTGTCTTTATCTTTGACGATAACCAGGTACTTTGTGTAACAACAGCTTTCTCACTGTTTTCTAAGGATTAAGGCGGTCATTCCAACCCTGGCGGTCAATGACCGCCGGGTTGGAGGACCGCGGGAGCACCGCCGACAGGCCGGCGGTGCTCCCAAGGGCATTCCGACCGCGGCGGTAAAGCCGCGGTCGGACCGGCAACACTGGCGGTCTCCCGCCAGTGTACCGCCGCCCTTTGGAATCCTCCAAGGCGGCGCAGCTAGCTGCGCCGCCGAGGGGATTCCGACCCCCCCTACCGCCATCCAGTTCCCGGCGGTCCGCCCACTGGCATGGGCACTGCAGGGGCCCCCGTAAGAGGGCCCCTACAAGTATTTCACTGTCTGCTTGGCAGACAGTGAAATACGCGACGGGTGCAACAGCACCCGTCGCACCTTCCCACTCCGCCGGCTCGATTACGAGCCGGCATCCTCGTGGGAAGGGAGTTTTTCCCTGGGCTGGCGGGCGGTCTTTTGGCGACCGCCCGCCAGCCCAGGGAAAAACTTAGAATACCCTCCGCGGTCTTTCGACCGCAGAGCGGTATTTCGGAGGGGGGAAGTCTGGCGGGCGGCCTCCGCCGCCAGACTTGGAATGACCCCCTAAGACTCTTATTCTTTTGAAAATTCATATCTTGAATTGTGGATGTTGGATTTTGTTGTTTTTGTCTTGATTGATTTAGATAAATATTACCTATGTTTCTAAACTTTTGTGGTGTCCATTCTGTAGTGTTTCCACCGTATTTCTCTGTGTGTTGGTACAAATACTTTACACATTGCTTCTGAAGTTAAGCCTGCCTGCTCGTGCCAAGGTACCAAGGGGGTGAGCCGGGGATAACTGAGTGTGATTCTCTTTTACCTTGACTAGAGTGAGGGTCCTTGCTTGGACAGGGGGAAATCTGACTGCCAATCAAAGACTCCATTTCTAACAAGGTCTATGCTGATGACACCCCAATTAGAATTCATCTGCATGATGAACTGGGCACACCACAATCCTTCTTCTGGTTGCTTCCTGGATCGAAGTTAATTTCTTGAACCTGAACGCTATAAAACAGAAGGTTTAATCATTGATGCCCCTAACACCTTCTAGTCTTCCTTTGTCACCGTTCTGAGCTTCATTCACCTAATGTATTTGCCACAGGCATGAAATAGTTAGTATTTCGTGTTTTACCAATCTATCTTCTTCATCGATCAAATTAAATATGCATCATTTGTCTGCATTGTCTACATCCTTATGCTTCAGCAAATCATATTTATCCTACTGTTTGACAGCCATTAAACTGTTCAGAAGTCTACCATTCTTCTAGTACTTAGATCGCCCATCTTACTTGATTTACCAATTTAAGAGCATCCAAAAGGCAGCCACCCTGGTCACTCGGCTTCCTACTTGCTACTGTTACCCATCATATTATGATTTTGGACTGCTCCCTTCATGCCCCACCACCACGAGCTCCAGATTGAAAGTTCTGTTCATCTGCCATTGTGAGTTTCATAAGGATCCCATCTATATGTAGTAGTATGCCACTCCTTATCTTTCTTGTCAGCCACAGCTCTCTGCACCCATCAACTTCTTGTATATACCAAACACTAGAAAATGTAATGTACATTCTCCAATGTTTTTATTTTTTGAGTGCTAAAGAGTGGAACTTGCTTCCTTCCTCCTTGCATCTCCTGACTAATCATCTTCGGCTTAGCAGAGACCTCAAAATCTACTCTGACTGCCTGACTCCCTCGTCCAAAGTATTCTGCAGGCCAATACATACTTTTGTTTATCTAAGTGCTTATAAATTGTATTCATTCGTGTATTGCCATGCAGTTTGCTAGGACGTCCTTGGTCCACAAGGATTTCAATGTACATTTGCAATCTATGAAAATTATTTTCAAATCCTTCAAAGCATGAGCATCCATTAGGGGTAGCCAGGAATTGTAACTGCTGCCCATCTTGCCCTTTAGTGCTCCTGCCATTTCTCTGGCAACCACTAGTTTGAGAGCTCACAAATCTGAGGCGGTTGATTATCTAAGAGGGCAGAGTTGTCAAACAAATTGTTTGAAGACCATGGATGTTTTTAATAATGGTTGGTAGAGTCAACTCTGTGACTCGAAGTCCCTTGATGACACTTTTGCTGCCATTGACATTTTGGTAAAGTTGGGTACAAGCTACAAATATTTTGTTTCAAATACTTATCTGCATTTATGATATTGCATAGATGCATTAAAAAGCTTTAACAAATATAACATCATCAAACAACTGAAAAAACCGCACGGAATAAACAACACAAGCCAAATAAATATTGCAAGGGGCAGGCACTCTTTTAAAAAAACTCCTGTTGTAAGTATGCATAGATTAGCATGAATATCGTGTACTTGTCAGTGCTGGTAATTTTTTCACTATCATACTGTCTAATCACTCTACCGTAGACCCTGATGTTCAATTAAGGCTTATCCATACTTCACTGAAGGCTCACTGTCTATTTTAAGAAGTTCCCACTGAGCGGGTCAATGAAGTGTCATAAATCTCCAGGAAATATTTTTGGAAAGATATAAACTACTTGCCAACGCTGGTAGTTTATACTATTGTTGGACTTTTGCTTATGCAGGGTCATCCTGAATCTTTTTGCCTGCTGCCTCCTATTTTCTTCTGACCTGTCGCTGTTGGCTTTTGAACTCTGAGCACTTTCCCACTGCTAACCAGTGCTAAAGTGCATATGCTCTCCGTGTAAATTGTATGTAATTGGTTTATCCATGATTGGCCTATTTGATTTACTAATAAGTCCCTAGTAAGGTGCACTAGAGGTGCCAGGGCCTGTAAATCAAATGCTACTAGTGGGCCTGCAGCACTGGTTGTGCCACCCACATAAGTAGCTCTGTAATCATGTCTCAGACCTGCCACTGCAGTGTCTGTAAGTGTATTTTTGCATTGTAAATTCGACTTGGCAAGTGTACCCACTTGCCAGGCCTAAACCTTCCCTTTTCTTACATGTAAGGCACCCCTAAGGTAGGCCCTAGGTAGCCCCAAGGGCAGGGTGCAGTGTATGGATAAGGTAGGACATATAGTAATGTGGTTTATATGTCCTGACAGTGAAATACTGTCAATTTCGTTTTTCACTGTTGCAAGGCCTGTCTCTCTCATAGGATAACATGGGGGCTACCTTTAAATATGATCAAAGTGTAGATTCCCCTAGAGAGTAGATGGACATGTGGAGTTTGGAGTCCCTGAACTCACAATTAAAAAAATACATCTTTTAGTAAAGTTGATTTTAAGATTGTGCGTTTGAAAATGCCACTTTTAGAAAGTGAGCATTTTCTTGCTTAAACCATTCTGTGACTCTGCCTTGGTTGTGAATTCCCTGTCTGGGTCAGTTTGACAGTTGGGTTGTTTTTCACCTCGCACTAGACAGTGACACAAAGGGGGCTGGGGTGTAACCTGCATTTCCTGATTAGCCATCTCTGCTAGGAGGGAGGGGTGGAGTGGTCACTCTCATCTGAAAGGACTGTGCCTGCCTCTGACAATGCCGGCTCCAACCCCCTGCTGTGTGTCGGATGCCTTGCCTGGGCAAGGCAGGATTTCACAAGTAGGTGTGAGTCCCCTTTGAAGAAAGGTGACTTCAAAGACTAAAATGGGTATAAGAAGGGCACCCAAATCTACAGACTTTAGAAACACTTCTGGAACCAAGAGGAACCTCTGCCTGGAGAAGAGCTGATAGCTGAGGGAAGAAGTGCTGCCCTGCCTGTGACTGTGCTTTGTGGAGCTTTCCTGCAGTGCTGCTTCTGCCAGAGTAAGAGGGCAAAGACTGGACTTTGTGTGCCTTCCATCTCGTGAAGAATTCTCCAAGGGCTTGATTTAGAGCTTGCCTCCTGTTGTTTGAAGTCTCAGGGACAGCAAAGACTTCTCTCTGCCAGCACCTGGAGTCTCTGGAGAGACTCCTGCTCTGACAAGTGGTGCCCTATCCAGTCCCTGGGCCCTTGAAAGGAAAGCTGGTGGAATCCAAAGAAATCGACTTCGGACTACTTCGGACCGACGCCACTGCTGAATCCGGTAACGCCGCCTGCACCTGACGCCGTGACCTTCGCTGGAACGCGATGCTCTTCGCAGGCCCAACGCCGCCGCAGCCCCACTGAAGTCCGCGACTCCGTGGAAGTCGCCGCACCACGTCGTGACCGACGCCGCTCGAAGTGCATGGATTCAACGTTTCGCACAGACGCCACGATCCCCGACTTCGCGCATCGGCTTGTTTTCACTCCACCAAAAGTACTGTACTTGGGGGTCTACACGACTCCGTGTCCGGCACCGCTGGTGTCGGCTTGTTGGGAACGACTCCGTCACGACACCGTGTTAACATCTCATCGAAGCATTTTTGTTTCTAAGCGCTATTTTTTTGTTTAATCTTTAAAAATTCATAACTTGACTTGTGTATGCTGGATTTTTGTCGTTTTGGTCTTGTTTTGTTTAGATAAATATTTCCTATTTTTCCAAACTGGTGTTGTGTCATTTTGTAGTGTTTTCATTAAGTTACTGTGTGTGTTGGTACCAATACTTTACACCTAGCACTCTGAAGTTAAGCCTACTGCTCTGCCAAGCTACCAAGGGGGTAAGCAGGGGTTAGCTGAGGGTGATTCTCTTTTACCCTGACTAGAGTGAGGGTCCTTGCTTGAACAGGGGGTAAGCTGACTGTCAACCAAAGACCCCATTTCTAACAACTATCATACGGTTTTTCATTTTACCTTAGACCCTGATGTTCAGTTGATGCTTATCCATAATTCACTGAAGGCTCGCTGTCTATTTGAAGAAGTTCCCACTGAGAGGGCAATGAAGTGTCACAGATCTCCAGGAAACATTTTTGGAAAGATATAAATTGTCTCCATTGACATACTACTGCCATCTTCAGTTGTTAGCTCTAGTACTTGAAAGATGGAGGCTTTAAATATGAGTCATGCAAGCAACCGACAGATAACTCTTCAATAGGAAACTCTGAAGTTAATCTTCATTTCTGATGTATTTATCAATCCAGATAGTTGCAGCACAAATACCCATGGTAAAAAACTAAAAACCCAGATCAAATGTAATTGCATTTGCAGCACGAACATAAGTAGTAGTGAAGTGTCTTACTTATGTTTTATCTTATGCATATTGTCAACTTTCATTTCGTAGGTTTAAATTTATAAATTTGCATTTCAGCTGCTGTGTGCGTTGGGGCTATTCACAGCTTGGTAGTATCAGTAGATCCTTGATGCCACTTCTGCTCACAGTGACATTTTGGTAAAGTTGTGTACAACCTACAAAGATATTTTTTCCAAAAATTATCTACATTTCCAAATAGCTTAAAAAAATATAACATCATTAAACAACCGACAAAACTGCACAAGATAAACTACACAAGCCAGTTGTTAGCTCTAGTATGTGAAATATAGAGGCTTTAAATATGAGCCATGCAGGCAACCGACCGATAATCCTTCAATGGGAAACTCTGATGTTAATCATCATTTCTGATTTGTTTATCGATCCAGGTAGTTTCAGCACAAACACCCGTGGTAAAATACAAAAAACTCACATAAAATGCAATTGCATTTGCAACATGAACATAAGTAGTAGTGAAGTGTGTTTTTATGTTTTATATTATGCATATTGTAAACTTTCATTTAAGAAGTTTAAATTTGTAAATTTGCATTTCAGCTGCAGTGGGCTTTAAAGTCATTCACAGTTCGGTGGATTGAGAGCCTGGCTGTAAATCAGCAAGGCACTAGCCCTGGCAACCTGCTGATTCCCCCATCTTGTGTTGAAGTGCGGGGCATATTTAAGTAAAGGTGCGCTGCACACAGCGCGGCCCCCCTTTTCTTGTGCCCCTTAGCACCCCCCTAACACCACCATGTGTGCGCCATATTTAAAATGCGGCGCACCATGGCAGTAGTTAGTGGGCTAGCATCATAACTTTTTACGCTAGTCTAGAGCTTTGCAGGATTAGCATTACAAATGTTGAAGCTAACCCTGGAAAGCCCATTGAGGCCCATTGTAATCAATGGTGTGCCTCCTTTTAACGCCTGCTTTAAGCAGGCATTTAAAGTGCCAAAAAATGATGCAAAGAAACTTCTTAGATTTCTTTGCACCATTTCTTCAGCTCCCCTAACAGGGGAACGCCTCCTTTACATACATTATGCCTGGTGCAGGAATAATGTGGCACAAAGTGTTACAAAGAGGCGCAATGCATGCACTGCGCCACTTTGTAAATATGGCACAGGGATTTTGGCCTCATTGGGCCACAAAAGCGTAAAACAATTATGATAATGTGGTGCAAGGATGAGCTATGGGCTCTTAAATATACCCCTTGGTTTCTAAAGGCCAAAGCCTCAGAGGACTACTCATTTGGAGGCTATGACCCAGTGGGTCTTCAACCAAAGTAATGCTGGTTCCATGGACTAGAGTACCTGCCCTACATGTGCATCTGCAGTGAAAATGCTCCACCTTCCTTTAGGAGGGCTCTAAATTGGGTGGATGATTAACCACCAAGTGGCTGAAAAAGGGGCCTTCACACTCCAGCTGTTCAGAGACCATGTTCTGAAAAACATAATTTTCATTTTCTTGAGGATACAAGTCAGGAAACTGATCCAGGGAGACATTTGGGGCTTTATCTCACCCGCCAAGAAGAAAGAAGGTTGCAAAGCCACCCGACGGAACCACTGCAACATTCTGGTTACCAGTGGCATAATAATGGTGCTCACCAAATATACAAGGGGCATCTTGATACCATTGTGGCTATCCCTGGCTTAATAGTGATGCGTACACATGCCAGAGGCTATCTCTGCAATAATGGAGGTCCATCCTTGACATGTAGTGGAAATTCTTGATATAATGGCGACTTTTACCTGCATTATGGTAGTGAAATCACTGGTATTTTGGGAGTGGAAAATAATGCTGTATGATGGACATCATTGCTATTTCATGATGAATGCTCATGAAAGTCAGTACCTGTATATGACACATGAGATGCTCGCCTGTATTGACCAAACATGTATTTAATCAAAATGAAAAGCTTGTATTTTAGCAAAACAAGGGTGTGTTCCTCATGACATTGAGACACTTTTGTTCAGAAGACTTGAGTTTATTTCTCTAAAATGCAAATTCTGTATTTGATAGAAAAAATGGGTAGTTCTGCACCAAAATTATTGCATCTCTGATCCTTAAAACTGATATTTGAATGAAAGTAAGGTTTGGAAACTTACACCTGATCTTATTTCATTGGTGCGAGAAAACACTTACTGCTAAATCTGCTACTTGTTCACTTTGGTGAAGTCATTTTTTATCATCTAAATTGATAAAGCTGTTTGGTATTGTTTGCACTTAGTGGTCTAAACATAAGATCGGTGTAACTCAAGGGTTCTCACAAACATTTTCAACGGGCCTAAAAGAATGGTCTGTGGTGTGCCAGAGGGCCGCATGGATGCCAGCTGTGTGGGAGTGGGGCATTTAGGGGCAAGGTGTAAGGTGGGCACAGTATGTACATCAGATGAACAATGGGACAAGCAATTATTTTGAGGGTTTCTTTCCATGCTGATCTCTAAATTAAGCCCCCAGTCTCTAGAACAGTCATAGATTTGAAAATACTGTGTTACTCTCTGCATCTGAATCGCTATCCCTCTACCACACCTTGGGGTAAGCCTTCTCTGCTTGCTCCCTTGGGAGAGGTAAATCGGCAAAGAAAATACCATGATTATTGAATTGAAATGAAATAAAACTGCACAATGTAAAACCTTGCCTCCTTTTTCTTCATTACCACATATGAACACCTTAAAATACACAGGTTCAAGCTGTGCTCTGTGCAAAACCTTCTCTTGTGTTTGAGTTAATAAACTATGATATCCGTGTATAATGACAACCCGGGCTACTCAGAGGGTCCACATGCCATGTGACTTGCCTTTTAGTTCACTATTAGCATTGTTGTCATGGTGGGAGGTGGTTCATTTTAAAAACTATCACTTTAAAAAAAATATACTCAATGCACTGATATAATCGTGCAGACTTAGGTGCAACATGTCTGCATGTTAATGAAATAAACTTTTTTTTAATTTTGAAGAGATTTTATCATATTTTTACACATTTGTTGCAGGATGTCTTTAAAAACTAAAATATTCTAAACGTTATGTGATGCAGGGCACATTCTTTGCATCTTTTCTTGTACTTCAGTTAGTCTGCAACCTGGATGTTGATTCAACAAAATGTCAGGGGTAGCACAAGTGACATCACTGGAAGGGACATCATATGATCTCGAACTCCAATCTTTCCTGGATGCGTTGTAACATGTCCATTGACCCTGTTGCCATCACACAAACTGACATAATTGATGTTAAGAATTTCAGAATAACTGCACGAATTATAGGGTAACACAAATTTCTAACACAGATGGACAATGATAAAATGAATACAGGTTGGACTAGGCCTAGCTTTAGAAAGCTTTGGTCCCCTAGCATCTCACACCTGGAAGCACCACTGGAATAAATGCGAGAATGTTATGGGCTACCTTTTTGCAAACGGACATCTGAAAGAATGTGGCTGTCATCATCATTAATAACAGTTTCTGTCACAAAAGAAGATAAAAGAATTGCAAAGATTTATAAGTGGGTGATTGAATTAAAAGAGTTAGGAGATATCAAAGCCCTGGGAAATGCTATGATAGCATTTAAACAAACTGGTGTAGGGGGTAGATTGATAAAGATGTTCCAAGAACGAGGCTACCCAGGCAAAGACAGTACTGTGGACATTCACGTCTGTGAAATTCTTTAAAAGAATGGGGTGGCTAACTGTGTTGAATATTGTTGAAACGTCAAAAAGAATATGTGTACTGACAACGTCACCTTCCAACCATTCTCTCACATCTTCTAGGATTGACGGTAGTCCCAATTCCATGCTCTGGCCTTGGTAAAAGTCTGCCTGCCTCAAATGAGGAGGCCATGATGACGTACAAAAAGTTTTACCCAGAAACAGAAGAAAATAGGGTGCAAGGTAGAAGGGTTAGTGACCTCAGGCATTGGCTCCTTTATTGGCCACTCTTTTCCTTTAATTTCACCTTCATTATGCCCCTGCACCTCTTTTCCTAGCTCTAGTGTCCTCACACTTCCTTAGCCATACCTGACCACCTTTCTTACTTTAATTTTCACTATTTATTTTTCTCTGTCATCCTCTCAAGTTCTCCCTTCTCCTCCAGTCACTAGAGTCCCAGTCTTGTCAGGTTGGGTTTTTACCCAGAATACTTATAGTGCTGTGCTTGAGAACAGCACTCAAATGTAGAAATGGCCTACTGAGGTTCTTCAACATTTGCATCAGGACTCAACACAGCAATAGATAATATTTCCCTTACATTGTAGACATGGACACCAGCAGTGTAAACATCACTCATTTGTACAGCAGGTAGTGAACAGATAGCAACATTGCAAACTTTGTGCACAAACAAAAGTGGTGGAATTTGAGCATGAGGGCAGGATTTCCTCACACCGAGAAGAGTTAAGTTATAGGAAGTAGCAGTGCCAACATTTCTCACACAATAGTGGTGATACAGCACTGTGATTAGCTGTGCCAACTTCCTTAAGACTTCCCTATTTTGTTGTATTGATCTTAAGGCATCCGAGCTAGGTAGGTTATTTAAGTGAACAAACTTAAAAACATAGATGTAACAGGAGGAGTAGAGGGCAGTTTACAGGCACTCCTTGCCACATCCATTTCGAGGTCTGAGATAGGCAGGTAAGATGCTGACAAAGAGACTCATGTTATCTATGAAACTCCCTGCTCTCCTCTAGACCTGGGATCAGAGGCACTTCATGGCCGCTATCTAAACCGAGTAGGAAAAGTGAAGAAATTCTGCTACTGGCACACAGCCTCAACTACACTCTCCTTGCAGATGGGCTACTGTGCCTCATCCACCTCAAATACCATACACAGCAGGGAAGAGGCCTGCCCACCCAGTCATACCTGTTTCCGCAGGCTCTGCTGTGAGCAGGGTCCTGCTTTTTTTCCTAAAATGCTTGTAGGATGAAAGATGGCGACATTTTATTTCCTTTACAGTTACAGATAGCAAGCAGGGACCCTCAGAACCCACTTTCCCTTTTGTACTTATCTCTCTGAGGCCAGGGTTTGCAAGGGAAACGCCTTTGGTCGAAAGGCACAAGCCAGTGGTCAAAGCTGTGACCCATGGTGACCCGTAAGTGATGTCCCTGCTGTAAATAATTGCTTGCCTGTTTATTTATCATCTTTCTGAAGGTTAGTGCTCTGTCAACTAAGCAGCAGCCCAGGGCTGTTGTTCACAAGGAGGCAATATGTGGAGGCCAGGATTCCTGCAAGTCGCCCCGGCCTTACTTTGAGTATCAGTGGACTGTAATGTGTCTACTTTCTGACCTTGTAAGGTCACTGTAAAAAGAGATGTAACAATGCTGAATGGGCATGTAAAATGTTTCTAGTCTTGTTTTCTATTGCCTTTGATCTTGATATTTTAATAGTTCTTTATTTGTCCACCCTATCCCATCCAAGAATTTTCACTGTCATTAAACTATAAGTGAAACTCTTCTAAGGAATTGGAATCTAGTTCTGAAAACAGATGCTACATTCATTTTAAAAAAGTGATAGCCCCAATAATTACAGGAGCGGCTTGCGGGGGGCCAAGAGGAGGGGCGGCACACAAGGGGTAAGGGGAGAAATAAACTTTAAATTTATTAAATAAAAAAAACACTTACCTTCTCCACTTATGTGATGCACCGCCCATCTGCTGCAGGCAGGCACAGGCTCCCAGCCTGCCCTGCGGCCAATCCTGACGCTGCTCAGAGCAGCGTCAGGATTGGCTGGGAGTGCCCAGCCAGGGCGCTCTCAGGCAGACTGGGAGCCTGTGCAGGCTCTCTTCGCCCCAGCAATTATGTTGCCAGGCTGGAGAGAGCACACTGCACATGTGTGTTTGGCTGGTCCGAGACGGCCGGCCAAACATTCATGCGCAATGAGGGGGAGTGCTGTGCACTCCCCCTCACTGCTCGTCAATCCCGTGGCCCTGCCCCTTTTAAAGAAAATGATAATAAATAAAGTTTATTATCGTTTTCTTTTAAAGCTTTTGCAGCAGCTGCTGCGGGGGGTGGGGGGTAACGCTCCTCCACCCTAATGGAGGAGCCGCCCCTGAATAATTAATGTTATTTGCAATTGTGCTGGCAAAATGTACTGATACGCCACAAGACTTCAAAGTATCCTTGGGAGGATAAACCCCCAACCCCCACAACAATCCCCTCCTGGACTTTTAAGAAACTTCTAGAAACCCCTCTGGATGAGGATTTGCTAATTTTGCTTTGGGCAGACAGCTTGCAGGCTGGTGCAGCACCGTGTCTAATGTTTTATTGACTTTTACATGTACAGTCACTTCTTCCCTCACATGTTCACTCTGCAGGAGCACTTGTGTCACATTGTTCTCACTTTTTGGAGCAACCTTAACCCCATTGTAGATAGATATCCTTATGTACATGCACTATAAAAATACATGGATTTTTGCAAGAAATTCATTTTTATTGGGTGTGCTTTCTGTTTTCTTGTGTTGTTGTCGACCAGCTCTTCATTTGACCATTAACTCATTTTTGACTTTTGTGTAATCAATTACCAACAAGATTTTTGTGGTTTATATTAACTGTTCCCCAGATCGTGAGGTTTACACGCTCCCCCCATCAGAAGGTAATATTTGTTTTTAGCAAAACGTTTTTGTTGGGGAAACTGCAGGGCTCTAATAAATCTATACAAAAAATGTATTGAAAGCAGAAGTATTTTTTGTTCTGCATAAAGCATAAAGCACACAAATACTAATTCCTGGCACAGAAGCAAACTGCTTTGTGTGTGGATATACTCATTGTGAAAAGGCAGCATGCTGTAACTTACAGTGAAGTCAGCCAATGGTTGAAGAGGAATGGCTCATTGCCCCATGATGTATGGTGGAGTGTGTGGAGGTCAAATGTGAATGACACAGCAATAGGCTAATGGATGAAGTCTCACTAAAAAGCCTTGTAACTATGTTTCACACAAACGTTTACTAAAATCAAAAGGTCTTGGATAACACCAGACCTAAAAAAGCAAATTGATCTGCCATTGATTGGCAGCCTCTTTGCTAGTGTTTTTTGTAATGTTTTTGTAATTCTTTGCTACAAATAGTGTTGAAAAAATGGATTAAAAAAGGAGGCTTGCAAAGACAGATAGAGTTGTATAGCTAGGCAGCAATAACATATATAGCTGATAGATAGATAGATAGATAGATAGATAGATAGATAGATAGATAGATAGATAGATAGATAGATAGATAGACCACCTTACAAATAAATATTTTTTTTTTAAATCAAAAGGTTTTAGCTAACGCCAAACCTGAAAAGTGCAAGCATTGAGGGAAAAATCTCAGCACTTAAGGGGCTACACAATAAAGGAGAAAAGGACATGTATCTGATGTCACACAATTAACAAGACAAACACACATCCATAGTCAAAACCGATAGTTTCACAGGCACTTCAAAATGAACTTAAAAATAAATCTTTGAGGAGATGAAATTTGTTGCACGAAAACAACTGTTCCAAATGGATGTACCTTGGCAAAACTGCACAACATGTACTGATCCAACGGTGATTAAGTAACGAATTTGCTCAGAGCACATTCCTTTGTTGAGATGGCCTTGTCATTGAAGATGTTTCCATCAGCAAACCGTCGAACACAAATTATTTTACACAGTGGCACTACTAAAGCAACTAATGGATAATCCTTTATTTTCTTCAAGTCAAAACAGCATTTTCATCCCAAGGAGAAAGGTTCGCATCACTGTGCAGGTTGAATGGAACGTGAATGTTACAAAAAAATATGCAAATGCGATCTGGAACAGACATTGCACGCGTGGCCGATGGAACTGTGGTAGTTGCACGCCTGGCCTGGGGCACTTTTGGTTGGTAGACCTACCCCACCCACGTGGAAGTGCGGCATAAACATAAGAAAAGTGACATTACTGCACCACCAAATAACCTTTGGGCAGACACAGGAACTTCTCAGTTATTCTTGTTCACACAGCAGTTAAGTACAGGTATGTGGCAGATGAACACCTGCAAAAGACGAGGAAGAAATATTTTTGCAAATAACAGCTCAAGGCACCAAACACAAAGGTGTCCAGGAAGTGTCACAATGTGACTCCTCAGCGTGTATTTTTTGCATTCATGGTTTCTGCAGGGAGGAAGGAAGGACAGAGTTGGACCTCACTGCATACTGAGACTAGTGGCTACCCGGGACCCTGGTCATCACTGCCCTAAAACACCATGATGAGGCATGCTGAGTAGCATTGTCGACTAAAGCACTAGAGAGTGCCAGGTTGTTATGGCGGATCTCATTCTACCAAGCCAAGTACCATCTTGTTTCATGTCAAAATAATATCTCCTGCCTTTTAAAGACCCCTTTCGGCCCTCCACCGAAGTACTTCAGCCCCTCGACCAGTACTACTATACCAGGGAGGTCCATTTTACCTGGTTAACAAAATATTACTAGGAGGATATGAAGTTCTGGGATATATTTGAGCATCATTCAACCATGGTCTGACTATTATGAGACGAGAGGGTAAACAGAAAGGCACGATTATTCCACTCAGATGTTTAAAAAAAAATGGACGTCAACTTTTCAGAGAGTCAGGCACAGTCTAGGTCATCTGTGTCTGTGTTTTTCTCCTTCTTTTGTGCTATTCACAAAGTTCTTGTCCATTACACATTGTGTTGTGTTTTAAATGGAGTAATAGGGATATCTTCAGGAGTAAAGGTAACTGCAGACTGACACCAGTGGGCTACGTTTTGATCTGGGGTGAGAATGTCACCCTCAGACAGCACTCCCAAATGTGTTGTCTTCATGCATGCAGAAGAAGAAATTCCTAAACACAGTGTTCATTCAAAGTGGATGGACTTCTCTGCATACATAAAAATCTCAGTCGTTGGTCCATTCAATGTTCTTGAATCCTGTGGAGTATGAGCTTTAGGCAACATGTTATATTACTCTGGCCTTCCGTGGACTTCTCCAGCAAAATGTGACTTTAGTCATGTATTTGACAATGTACCCCATAACGATCTTGAACCTTGAAAGTCTAGCAGAGGTGGCACCAACTCTTTTGGTACTCCACAATATACTTCCTGAGCCGATATTGTTGTGAATCCCCAATTCATACATTTTGGCCATTTTCAAATCCAACCCAGTGCTCTTCCACAGATTCCTGCCCACTCCATGAGTCTACTCAATAGTATTCAATAGAGCCACACATAGCTGAAAGCTCAAGTGGTATCAATACAGAGTGGTCATCTTCATCCCAAAAATGCAAGGATTTGATCTCTAATGTTAACCAATGTTATTGAATATGAACACTGGTTCATGGTTCCATAGAAGAGAGTTTTGTTTGATACAGTTCTTAAGTTTTTAAAGATTGTGCTGGAATACGCAAAAGAGTCTCTAGACTCTTTGGGGCATATTTATACTCCGTTTGCGCCGAATTTGCGTCGTTTTTTTCGACGCAAATTCGGCGCAAAACTAACGCCAT
The DNA here is from genome assembly GCF_031143425.1 of Pleurodeles waltl. Taxonomy (NCBI): domain Eukaryota; kingdom Metazoa; phylum Chordata; class Amphibia; order Caudata; family Salamandridae; genus Pleurodeles; species Pleurodeles waltl. The sequence continues at coordinate 948,139,248 of NC_090449.1, forward strand.
ATTTATACTTTGGCGTTAGACGCGTCTAGCGCCAAAGTATGAGGAAAGAGCGTCATTTTTTTGCGTGAACGCCTTCCTTGCGTTAATGAGATGCAAGGTAGGCGTTCCCGTCTAAAAAAATGACTGCAACGCAAATGCGTCGTATTTATACTCCCGGGCAAAAATCACGCCCGGGAGTGGGCGGGGCAAAAAACCCCGCATTTGCGCCGGATTTTAGCGCCTGGGTCAGGGCAGGCGTTAAGGGACCTGTGGGCTCAAAATGAGCCCACAGCTGCCCTCCCATGCCCCCAGGGACCCCCCCTGCCACCCTTGCCCACCCCAGGAGGACACCCAAGGATGGAGGGACCCATCCCAGGGACATTCAGGTAAGTTCAGGTAAGTATAATTTTTTATTTTTTTTATATATTTTTTTTGGCATAGGGGGGCCTGATTTGTGCCCCCCTACATGCCTCAATGCCCAATGACCATGCCCAGGGGACATAAGTCCCCTGGGCATGGCCATTGGGCAAGGGGGCATGACTCCTGTCTTTACTAAGACAGGAGTCATGTAAATGGCGTCTGGGCGTCGTTAAAAATGGCGCAAATCGGGTGGAGGCGATTTTTTGGCGTCAACCTGACTTGCACCATTTTAAGACGCCCTAACGCCATTTTCCCCAACGCCGGCGCTGCCTGGTGTACGTGGTTTTTTTCCACGCACAACAGGCAGCGCCGGTCTGCTAGCGCCGGCTAACGCCATTCAATAAATACGGCGCCCGCATGGCGCTTCAGAATGGCGTTAGCCGGCGCAAAACTTTTTGACGCTAAACTGCGTTAGCGCAGTTTAGCGTAAAAAAGTATAAATACGGGCCTTTGGGTCTGCTGCAGCTATTTGTACCGGGCTGTGACGATAACCTGCATGAATCATTTGGGGCAAATCCTTCCATGAGAGAAGCATTAAGCACACATATGAGGTTTGAGGCTAGAGTTCTGTTGAATTCGGTTCATGCAGACAGCAGACCAAGGTGGTCATTCTGACCTCGGCGGTAAAAGGCGCCTACCGCCGGTCAGAAATCCTCCATAATTCCGCTGCGGTCGCGGTAACCCGCCACGGTCATTCTGACCCGCAGCAGCCAAACCTCCGAAAATCCGACAGCCACAACAGACCGCCAGACCAGCGGTCGGCGGAAAAGTGGAGGTGACCAAACCTCCACCGTCACGCCAACAGAAATACGCCCATGCCATTACGACCCACGAATCCACGTGGCGGTCATTCAAACGCGGTTTTCCATTGGCGGTACACACCGCCGCGGTCAGAATACACACAAACGAACAAAACTCAGCCACATTGGCCGATTTGAATTCCACACACCTGATACACATACACACACCACTCCCACACACACAATACAATATAAAACACACACCCACATCACCCACAAACCCCTACGACAAAAAATTCAGAAAGAAGCACCGAGAGACACATCATCGAACACAGAATACCATCACACAGAGGCACACTACACCATCACCCACACAATATCCACACACAAAACAACACACACCACCACACTCAACACACTTAACTACACATACTCCACCCCACACATCATACACACCACTCCATGGCACCCCAAAGACAGCCCCGCTTCTCAGACGAAGAACTCAAGGTCATGGTGGAGGAAATCGTTCGGGTAGAGCCCCAGCTCTTCGGCACACAGGTCCAATACACCAGCATTGCCCGGAGGACGGAGCTATGGCAGAGGATTGTCGACAGGGTCAACGCTGTGGGACAGCACCCCAGAAATCGGGAAGACATCAGGAAGCGATGGAACGACCTACAGGGGAAGGTGCGTTCCATGGTATCCCGGCACAACATCGCCGTGCAGAGGACTGGCGGAGGACCCCCACCTCAACCCCCACAATTTACAACATGGGAGGAGGAAGTCTTGAACATCCTGTATCCTGACGGCCTCGCAGGAGTCGGAGGAGGAATTGGCACTGGTAAGTTGAAGCTTCACTACTGCTTCCCCCCCACCTGCATGCCAAATCATACCCCAACCCTCACCCCCATCCTCGAACCCCACCCTCACCCCCACCCCCATCCTCACCCCCACCCTCACCCTCACTCCCACCACCATCCTCACCCCCACCACCATCCTCACCCCCACCCCCAGCACACCTATTCCCTGCCAATGTCTCACCATCACAACCCACACATCCCAAAACCTAGGCCTGCATGCGTCCACTAAGCATGGACACCCATCACCAAAGCATGCCCAATGCATATACACATCCCCCCCACAAGCCACCCTCACCAAAGCCCCCACACACGAATGCCAGCACTTGGGGACACGGGAACCCACAGATACACCCATATGCCACACATTGAAACTATAACCATACCTCTATACCCCTGCAGGACCCGGCCGCCAACACACCGCCACGGAGGGCCCAGAATTCTCCACACCCCCCACCCAAGAGGCCGTCAGCGATGACAGCAGCTCTGTCGACCTGGACACCGATGACCAGCCCGGACCATCGGGGACCTCTGGACAGTCGGTTCCCCTCAGACAGCCACAGGCCACCACAGACCCAAACCCCTCTGGGAACACCAGCACAGCTCCCACCCAGCGGGCCCATGCCTCTGTCTCCAGGGCGCGTCAATCTGCGGTGTGTCTACCACTACAGGGCACCCAGGATAACCCACCACCCCAACAACAACAGGGACCTGGGGGCAGTGGTAGTGGGCACACCGGCCAGGGGGCAGAGGCCCAGGGAAACAGGGCAACTCGGAGGGCAGCTGTGCGACAGGGGGGGGACGGGCCCAGGGAACCCACTCTCCACGAGGCCCTCACCACCATCATGGGAGCATACAACCGCTCCCAGGAGACGATGGCGACGGTACTGGCCCGGTTCCAGGAGATCCAGGTACTGCAGGAGGAACACTATCGGGGGTACAGGGAGGACATCAGAGCCCTCACCTCCACCCTGGTTACCATGGTCGGGCTGCTGCAGGACCTCATCAACACCAGGACAGACACTCAACACCAACAAAGGGCCCCTGCCACTAGCCTGGACCAAGAACAGCCAACCACCTCCGCCGGCGCTAGTGGTCAGGAGGCCCCCGCACAACAGCAGCCCACCAGACCCCCACCTCCTGCAGGAGAAGAACCACCCCGCAAGAGGGCCCTGAGATCTCGCAAGAAGACAGAGTAGGATGTCAAGACCCCCGCCAGCAAAGGATACCACCTGATGTCATCCCACTGTCCCACATTGTCACCCTGTCCATCCTTGAACTGCCCATGCTCCATCTCTCCACAGGCCTCTGGACAATGCACCTGTGTGACTGTTACTCTGGACTCTGCCATGGACATTCCTTCACCATAGCCCCCACCCACTTGAAACCACCCATCCCATTTTGAGCACTTAAATAAACACCCATTTAGCACAAAACTATCTGGAGTCTGGCTGTGATTTCAAAATATTGTAATTGACATGACATTGCAAATATGTCCTTGTACATAGTGAAGTCAACAAACAGCTGCCACAAAGCTGTAGTCCATGGGGAAACGAAGCACAGGACTCGTAGTGGGGACCCCAGATCTGAAATAGGGAGGGAAAAGCCACAACTCAGTCATCATACACTGGGGCAAATAGACAGGCAGCAGAGATGCAGGAGAGTAGTTCACATTCACTAAATTATGTTTGAATTGTTACCTGTGTCCTATTGGAAGTACTGTTCAATGATTCTGTCCCTGTTGTCTGTTTCAGCCCCGTCGTCTTCCTCCTCGTCACTCTCCACAGGTTCCACAGCTGCCACTACACCACCGTCTCGACCATCCTCCTGCAGGAAAGGCACATGGCGGCGCAAAGCCAGGTTGTGAAGCATGCAGCAGGCCACGATGATGTGACACACCTTCTTAGGTGAGTACATTAGGGATCCACCTGTCATATGCAGGCACCTAAACCTGGCCTTTAGGAGGCCAAAGGTGCGTTCGATCACCCTCCTAGTACGCCCATGGGCCTCATTGTACCGTTCCTCTGCCCTGGTCCGGGGATTCCTTACTGGGGTCAGTAGCCACGACAGGTTGGGGTACCCAGAGTCCCCCAATAGCCATACACGGTGTCTCTCTAGCTGTTCCATCACGTAAGGGATGCTGCTATTCCTCAGGATGAAGGCGTCATGCACTGACCCAGGGAACTTGGCATTTACATGCAAGATGTACTGGTCAGCCAAACACACCACCTGGATGTTCATGGAATGGTAACTTTTTCTGTTCCTGTACACCTGCTCCCTGTCTCTTTGGGGAACCAAAGCCACATGGGTCCCATCAATGGCACCAATGACGTTGGGAATATGTCCAAGGGCGTAGAAATCACCCTTCACTGTAGCCAATTCGCCCACCTCAGGGAAAATGATGTAGCTCCTCACGTATTTCATCAGGGCAGACAACACTCTGGATAACACCTTCGAAAACATGGGCTGAGACAACCCAGAAGCAATTCCCACTGTTGTCTGAAATGACCCACTTGCCAGGAAATGGAGTACTGACAGGACCTGCACCAGAGGGGGAATCCCTGTGGGTTGGCGGATGGGGGACATCAGGTCGGGCTCCAGCTGGGCACACAGTTCATGTATAGTGGCACGGTCAAGCCGGTAGGTCAGGATAATGTGGCGTTCATCCATTGTCGACAGGTCCACCAGCGGTCGGTACACGCGAGGATTCATCCGTCTCCTCGCCAAACCCAGCGGACGGTGCCTAGGAAGGACAACATGGAGCACAGAGTCAAGCAACCAACAGGTACGTACTCACAGCTTGCCCAGTAAACGATTCTCTATGCAGTGAATGGCGTGTCTGAGTGGCTATGCAAGGCCTAGGCCTGTGTGACGCAGTTGAAATTGAGCCATGTGGACCCTTGAAATGGCGGCTGCCTGACCTGTGAAGTGTGACAATGGGATGTGAGGTCAATGCGCTGGCGTGGCACACCGCGGCGGTCGGCGGGCGAAGACCGCGGCGCGAAGCCGCATTGGTTAACATTGAAGCCTATGGGTTTCAGGAGCCAATGGCGAAGGGCGCCGGCGGTGGCGGTACGCACCGCCGCCGTACGCACCGCCGCGGACGTGACCGCCATTTCCTATCTACTTATCCACTTGCGACTTGAACTTTCACAGGAGAGGACCTATACTGCAAGTGTTGCTGTGACCTCGGTCTGGAAGGGACAATGGCTGCTGCGACTGGGGAAAGGGCCCCTGCCTTCACCGGAGAGGAGTTGGAGAAACTTGTGGATGGGGTCCTCCCCCAGTATGCGCTACTCTACGGTCCTCCAGACCAACAAGTGAGTTTGATTCAATATGGATTTGGGGCCACTGGCTGGCTTGGGGGCCTGGCGGGGGGCCTGGCGGGGGGCCTGGCGGGGATGGGGGGCATGTTGGGCCTGGCGGGGGGCCTGGCGGGGGGCCTGGCGGGGATGGGGGGTATGTTGGGCCTGGCGGAGGGCCTGGCGGGGGGCCTGGCGGGGATGGCGGGCATGTTGGGCCTGGCGGGGGGCCTGGCGGGGGGCCTGGCGGGGATGGGGGGCATGTTGGGCCTGGCGGAGGGCCTGGCGGGGGGCCTGGCGGGGATGGGGGGCATGTTGGGCCTGGCGGGGGGCCTGGCGGGGAGCCTGGCGGGGATGGGGGGCATGTTGGGCCTGGCGGGGGGCCTGGCGGGGATGGGGGGCATGTTGGGCCTGGCGGGGGGCCTGGCGGGGATGAGGGGCATGTTGGGCCTGGCGGGGGGCCTGGCGGGGGGCCTGGCGGGGATGGGGGGCATGTTGGGCCTGGCGGGGGGCCTGGCGGGGATGGGGGGCATGTTGGGCCTGGCGGGGGGCCTGGCGGGGGGCCTGGCGGGGATGGGGGGCATGTTGGGCCTGGCGGGGGGCCTGGCGGGGATGGGGGGCATGTTGGGCCTGGCGGGGGGCCTGGCGGGGGGCCTGGTGGGGATGGGGGGCATGTTGGGCCTGGCGGGGGGCCTGGCGGGGATGGGGGGCATGTTGGGCCTGGCGGGGGGCCTGGCGGGGGGCCTGGCGGGGATGGGGGGCGTTGGGCCACTGGCAACGATAATGCAGACAAACTTGAACGTGGTATTTCTCCCTCCCTGTACGTGTCACATAGGTCCGCGCCCATGAGAAGATCGGGATTTGGCGTGCCATCGCCAAGGAAGTCCGGACCCTGGGGGTCCACCATCGACGGGGCACCCACTGCCGCAAGAGGTGGGAGGACATCCGCCGCGGGACCAAGAAGACCGCCGAGTCTCTGCTGGGGATGGCCTCCCAACGTAGGCAGGGTGCCTGCCGTCAACTGACCCCCCTGATGTTCCGGATCCTGGCGGTGGCCTACCCTGATTTGGATGGGCGCGTGAGGGCAGCACAGCAGACACAAGGGGGTGAGTACAAGCATCATCTACTCTGTTGTCGCGCAGTGGAGGTGTCTGGGTGGGGGAGGAGGGCTGTGGGTCCCCCTAGGCCAGGGCGATATCTGTAGGCTGGGCACCCCCGTAAGCCCCTGTGTCCCCAGCCACCACCCTCAGTAGTGTGTCAGTACAGCCATCCCTGGGCCGTGTCATCCATGGGTGCAGTTGTCAACTCTAGGCGTGTAGGGCATGTTCCACGGAATGCGTAGCGGACCCCAAGTGCGCAACTTAGTGCAGGGGGCATCTGTGTCTGTCATGTCCGCTAACTGTACCGGTGATCCATGTACTCAAAATCTCTTTATTTCTCTCTCCCCCCCCCCCTTTTTGTTTGTCCTTCTGTGCTTGTGTGCATCAGCATCATCAGGCGGAGGAGAAGTGGCATCGGGGCAGGAGGGAGCTGCATCTCACATGGCCCAGGAGGGCCATGCCACAGAGTCTGACTGGACCAGTGAGACGGAGGGCGAGGGGAGCTCCACGACGGGGACGACTGGACCCTGCAGCGACACGGACACGTCCTCGGAAGGGAGCTCCCTTGCGGGGGTGGCACCATCCGTGCCCCCCGCCATTACAGGTACAGCCGCCACCCAGCGCACCATCTCCGCCCTCCCAGCAGCCCCTCAGCGTTCGCCCCGTGCCCGCTCTGCCAGGAAGCCGGGCATCTCCTTCGCCCCAGGCACCTCAGGCCCTGCCCCTGTTACCCCCGCTGCCCTCAGTGAGGAGGTCATTGACCTCCTCCGAACGCTCATTGTTGGGCAGACTACCCTTTTGAATGCCATCCAGGGGGTGGAGAGGGAGGTTCATCGCAGCAATGCGTACCTGGAGGGCATTCATTCGGGTCAGGCTGCCCATCAGCGATCGTTCCAGGCTCTGGTCTCAGCACTGACGGCAGCCATTGTCCCTGTCTCCTGCCTCCCTCTACTAACTCCCTCCTCCCAGTCTCCTGTTCCTCTGCCTGTCCCACCCACACCATCAGACCAGCCTGCACACACCTCAACACCCAAGAGCAGCTCATCCAAACATAAGCACCACAGATCACGCAGACATTCACACAAGCAACATTCCGATGCAGACATGCCAACAGTCACTACCACCTCTGTGACCCCCACCTCCTCGTCTCCCTCCTCCCTCCCTGTGACGTCTACACTCACACCTTCATTCACCTCACCATCAGCCAGTGTTTCCATCACCAGCATACCCTCCACTCCAGTCCGCACACGTGCAGTCACCACCCCCACTGCCATTTACACGTCCCCTGTGTCCTCTCCCACTGTGTCTGTCACCCCCTCTTCCACACCACACAAACGCAGCCACCCACCCACCCAACAGCCATCCACCTCACGACAGCCTCCCGCTCCTGCACTTGCACCCAAAGACAGCAAACTTGTCTCGCCTACAACCACATCCTCTCCCTCCACTCCCATACCCACTGTACCTACCACTCTCCATTGTCCCAAGAAAATCTATCTCTCTACTGCTACCTTCTTTCCTGACCCTGAGCCCCCCCTCCTTCTCGTCGGGGTAAAAAGAGCACCTCAGCCACCACCAGCCCTGCAGCCCCCTTGACAACGGTGCAGGGGTATTGGAGCCCACCAGCCTGCAGGTCTGGATCTTCGCCCAGCAGAAAGGGGACAGCCAGCCCACCCCCTGGGAAGAGGAGCAGAAGGCGGAAGGGCCGCCGCCGGAGCCCGGATTCGATATCCCCCCAGGACACTAGCCAGCCACCGTCAACAGCCACAACTCCAAAGGGAGGAAAGGGCCACAGACTCCCGACTAAGGAGGGCAAGGGCAGCAAGGCGGAGAAGTCAGGCAGCAGGCCTGCTGCCCATGGAGGACCCGTCACAGCTGCCCAGGAGGAGCCCGCAACCCCCATAGCCGCTGCCCCGGGAGGAACCGGCACAGCTGCCCCGGGAGAGCCCACCACCCCCATAGCCGCTGCCCAGGGAGGACCCAGCCCAGCTGGCCAGGAGGGCCCCACCACCCACAGCCCAGGTGGGCATTGAAGGAGCACCATCCCCGCTGCCCAGGGGGGCACCACCAGGCAATGAGCAGTTGGCCATAGAATGGCCGCCGTCTCCAGCACCGCTCCGCTGGGGCCCGCCGTCTCAAGAACCGCTGAACTGGGCCCTTCAAGGCAAGAACCGCTGAACAGGGCCCGCCGTCTCCAGCACCGCTCCGCTGGGGCCCGCCGTCTCAAGAACCGCTGAACTGGGCCATTCAAGGCAAGAACCGCTGAACAGGGCCCCGCCGTCTCCAGCACCGCTCCGCTGGGGCCCGCCGTCTCAAGAACCGCTGAACTGGGCCCTTCACGGCAAGAACCGCTGAACTGGGCCCTTCAAGGCAAGAACCGCTGAACTGGGCCCCGCCGTCTCCAGCACCGCTCCGCTGGGGCCCGCCGTCTCAAGAACCGCTGAACTGGGCCATTCAAGGCAAGAACCGCTGAACAGGGCCCCGCCGTCTCCAGCACCGCTCCGCTGGGGCCCGCCGTCTCAAGAACCGCTGAACTGGGCCCTTCACGGCAAGAACCGCTGAACTGGGCCCTTCAAGGCAAGAACCGCTGAACTGGGCCCCGCCGTCTCCAGCACCGCTCCGCTGGGGCCCGCCGTCTCAAGAACCGCTGAACTGGGCCCTTCAAGGCAAGAACCGCTGAACAGGGCCCTGCCGTCTCCAGCACCGCTCCGCTGGGGCCCGCCGTCTCAAGAACCGCTGAACTGGGCCCTTCAAGGCAAGGACCGCTGAACTGGGCCCTTCAAGGCAAGAACCGCTGAACTGGACCCCGCCGTCTCCAGCACCGCTCCGCTGGGGCCCGCCGTCTCAAGAACCGCTGAACTGGGCCCTTCAAGGCAAGAACCGCTGAACAGGGCCCCGCCGTCTCCAGCACCGCTCCGCTGGGGCCCGCCGTCTCAAGAACCCCCGAACTGGGCCCTTCAAGGCAAGAACCGCTGAACTGGGCCCTTCAAGGCAAGAACCGCTGAACTGGGCCCCGCCGTCTCCAGCACCGCTCCGCTGGGGCCCGCCGCCTCAAGAACCGCTGAACTGGGCCATTCAAGGCAAGAACCGCTGAACAGGGCCCCGCCGTCTCCAGCACCGCTCCGCTGGGGCCCGCCGTCTCAAGAACCGCTGAACTGGGCCCTTCACGGCAAGAACCGCTGAACTGGGCCCTTCAAGGCAAGAACCGCTGAACTGGGCCCCGCCGTCTCCAGCACCGCTCCGCTGGGGCCCGCCGTCTCAAGAACCGCTGAACTGGGCCCTTCAAGGCAAGAACCGCTGAACAGGGCCCCGCCGTCTCCAGCACCGCTCCGCTGGGGCCCGCCGTCTCAAGAACCGCTGAACTGGGCCCTTCAAGGCAAGAACCGCTGAACTGGGCCCCGCCGTCTCCAGCACCGCTCCGCTGGGGCCCGCCGTCTCAAGAACCGCTGAACTGGGCCCTTCACGGCAAGAACCGCTGAACTGGGCCCTTCAAGGCAAGAACCGCTGAACTGGGCCCCGCCGTCTCCAGCACCGCTCCGCTGGGGCCCGCCGTCTCAAGAACCGCTGAACTGGGCCCTTCAAGGCAAGAACCGCTGAACAGGGCCCCGCCGTCTCCAGCACCGCTCCGCTGGGGCCCGCCGTCTCAAGAACCGCTGAACTGGGCCCTTCAAGGCAAGAACCGCTGAACTGGGCCCTTCAAGGCAGGAACCGCTGGCCCTTTGGCAGACGTGGCAGGGCAGGATCTGTCTCGGGCAGGGCTGCAGGATGTCCTCTGGCCAACATGCCTCCTCCAGTGGCAGTGGAGTCTGTTATGGACTGCTTGGACTGTGGCTTTGCTCTCCCCAGGATGGCCCAGTGGGCAGGCCACCCACTGTATGGACTGTGGCTTTGCTCTCCCCAGGATGGCCCAGTGGGCAGGCCACCCACTGTATGGACTGTTTGGACTGTGGCTTTGCTCTCCCCAGGATGGCCCAGTGGGCAGGCCACCCACTGTATGGACTGTATGGACTGTGGCTTTGCTCTCCCCAGGATGGCCCAGTGGGCAGGCCACCCACTGTATGGACTGTTTGGACTGTGGCTTTGCTCTCCCCAGGATGGCCCAGTGGGCAGGCCACCCACTGTATGGACTGTTTGGACTGTGGCTTTGCTCTCCCCAGGATGGCCCAGTGGGCAGGCCACCCACTGTATGGACTGTTTGGACTGTGGCTTTGCTCTCCCCAGGATGGCCCAGTGGGCAGGCCACCCACTGTATGGACTGTATGGACTGTGGCTTTGCTCTCCCCAGGATGGCCCAGTGGGCAGGCCACCCACTGTATGGACTGTATGGACTGTGGCTTTGCTCTCCCCAGGATGGCCCAGTGGGCAGGCCACCCACTGTATGGACTGTTTGGACTGTGGCTTTGCTCTCCCCAGGATGGCCCAGTGGGCAGGCCACCCACTGTATGGACTGTTTGGACTGTGGCTTTGCTCTCCCCAGGATGGCCCAGTGGGCAGGCCACCCACTGTATGGACTGTTTGGACTGTGGCTTTGCTCTCCCCAGGATGGCCCAGTGGGCAGGCCACCCACTGTATGGACTGTATGGACTGTGGCTTTGCTCTCCCCAGGATGGCCCAGTGGGCAGGCCACCCACTGTATGGACTGTTTGGACTGTGGCTTTGCTCTCCCCAGGATGGCCCAGTGGGCAGGCCACCCACTGTATGGACTGTTTGGACTGTGGCTTTGCTCTCCCCAGGAAGGGCCAGTGGTCATGGAGTCCCCTCGTGGATCTGGCGTCGTGTACTCAAGTGGCTGAGGTGCCCCCCCTTCGCTTCCCCCTGAGGTGCCTGTCCTTTTTTCTTTCTGATGCCCCTGCAGTGTTCTCTCCGTGGAGTTCTTGTCGTGGGACTGGGCCTTGCCCCTTTGCTCAGGACCCCTGTGGTCCACGGACAGTGGTTGGACTACATTTAGTGGCTGTATATATTTTGTACATAGTTTATTTATTTATTTGGATTACTGCTGTCCATTTTTCAATATATCTGCCCGTTTGAGATCTCTTCTTTTGGTCTTTGCATTATTTCGGAAGGGGGGGGTTTGTGGGTTGTGACAGTGATCTGTGGGAATGCATTGATGTGTGTGTTGTAGTGGGTGTGGGTGGGTGGGTGAGTGCCGGTAATCTTTGCCCTCCCCTGTGTCGTAGGTGCAGTACTCACCGATGTCTTCCGCGCCGCCGGGCGTGCTCCTGGTACAGGAGCAGGTATAGGAGTGCGGGGATGACCTGCAACTCGGGTTCCATACTGCCGGAATCTCGCGTGCTGTATGTGGAGGTGAGCGTTTTCCCGTTCGTAGTCTGTTTCCGCCGTGTTTTTATCGGCGGGGCTCCCACCCCGGAAAAGGTGGCGGATTGGTGGGTCGTGATAGGGTGGGCGGTACATTGTCTGCCGCCTGGCTGTTGGTGGGGACCGCCGCGCTGTTTGTTTGTTCCGCCGTGGCGGGCGGAGTGTTAATGCGGCGGGCTGTGTTGGCGGTTCCCGCCAGGGTCAGAATTGCATATTTTGGACCGCCGGCCTGTTGGCGGGTTGGCCGCCGCTTTATCACCGACCGCCAGGGTCAGAATGAGGGCCCAAGTTTCTTCTGGCAAATTTGAAGATTTTGGCCCTCATTCTGACCCTGGCGGTCGGCGGAGAGACGGCGGTCGGACCGCGAACAGACTGGCGGTATTAAAAATGGCATTCTGACCGCGGCGGTCCCCGCCGCGACCGACCGCTACTTCTCCACTCCGACCGCCGCGGCGGTCATGACCGCGGGGCTGGAGTTTGCGCACTCCGGCCCGGCGATCGTCCCAAGACCGCCAAGGGTATTATGACCCTGCCTACCGCCGCGGTTTCTTGCGGGCGGGAACCGCCGTGCGAACCATGGCGGTAAGCACTATCGGGGCCAGGGAATTCCTTCCCTGGCACTGATAGGGGTCTCCCCCACCCCCCACTACCCACCCGAGTCCTCCCCCCACACCCTTCACCCCCCTGCCACCCCCCAGAGGTGGTACGAACCCCCTCCCCACCCCGACATGCACATACATGTACCCCGACATGCACACACCCCCAACATGCACATATACACACCCCCTACACACACATACACAACGGGGACACATACCCGCACACATACATGCCGACATGCGCACCTGCCGAACAGCACACATTACCCATAGACACAGCAGCACCCCCCGCCCGCATACACGCACTCACACACCCCCTCTACACACTCACACGCACACCCCCATGCACGCCCACATCACACAACACCCCCCCACCCCCTCCCCTCACGGACGATCAACTTACCTTGTGCGTTGGTCCTCCGGGAGGCGACGGGAGCCATAGGGACGTGACCGCCAACAGAAGACCGCCAACAGAAGACCGCCACACAGAAATGTGGGTCGTAATTCTGTGGGCGGTGTTCTGCTGGCGTGGCGGTGGAGGTTGACCAGTCTCCACTTTCCCGCCGACCGCCAGTGTGGCTGCTGGCGGTTTTCCGGCGGAACGCTCCCAGCGGTCAGAATGCGCACAGCGGCACACCGCCGCGGTCGGCGGTCTTCACCGCGGCGGTAACTCAGCGGTCTTGCGAAAAGACCGCCAAGGTCAGAATGAGGGCCTTTGTCTTTAATGCTAACCTTATGGCCATAGCTGTTTCACACAACGATCAGAATATTTCAATTATGGCTATTTTGCTCAAAAGGACAAGAGAATCGGCAAACATTTCTAGTATGTTTTTAAGTTTCACTGCTAGCTAGTTAAGGAGCTCGTCAAGATTTTCCAAAGCACACTGTGTGTACGAGTGATATTTAATTTTTGCAATGTCATGGCTAATATTTAGCACGGAAAGTGGAAATTGATTGGGTGCTGTACCAATGCTAGTTGGAATATGGCCTCATCCACATTACCAGGAATATTCAGGTACCAGTTTGAAGTCTCCAAGACGACAAGGTCTAGGGATGCACAACAATCCCTTGTGAGAAACTGTAGCTTAGGGGTTTCAGGTCGAATAGTCACTAGTGATTCAATGTGAGAGTTACGAGGTAAGGAGGACTGAGTTAGTCTATTGAACAGTATATTTACCCAGTGGACCACTAACTTCATTCTCTCGCCTCTTTTGTGCAGACCCTTCAATTATCACTACAGTGGTGGAAAGTTGTATCAGCCAACTCCTGTCTAACTATGGGGCTTTAGCACCAAAATGTACACCCTTTGTTAGAATGCAAGGACGGTCGCTTGTCAAATCCAATATGCAGTATTGGTATTTTGAGTCTGAATTGATTGTGTGTGTGTGTTTGCAGCACACGCCTGGGAAGGAGGCCATGCGGGCGGTCTGATCACATCCTTTCTCAATACAACTATATTCAAATTTGCGCATGCAAGCGCAACGCTGACTGCACAGGGAGACGGAACTTCGGCAGCACAGTGCCACAAGGAGCATACATTAACTGCATTTAAATCTAAAAGCACAATCTGTAAGCGGGTATAAAAGTTTATGTGTGGGCTGGTAATCTTAGCAGGGAATTTCTTTTGAATTCGCTCAGTTAGATCTCTTTGCATTTCTGCCAAGTCTCAACCCACATTCCAGTCCACATGTAACGAAGTAAAACGTGTTTTTATTAGAAGTGCTCTTCTGGGGAAATTCATTCTCTCCTTTAGTAACCTCCACTGTGGCATTTTTGTCGCTCTTATAAATCTACAATTAGGATTGTAAGTAAGCTTTATACCACAGCAATGCCTTTCACAGCAAGAAAACACAGCCATTTTGTGCTGTTTTCTTTACCTTGTACACTCTCAAACATGTAAATCACGTGACCTAGGGCAATGAGAGAATGTTAGCTGTTACCGAGACAGTCTGCATTCTCTATCGCCATGGGTATACTCAACAATTCACTACATTACAACCATTCACTAAAATGCTATTTTGTACCAAAGGGTACCCTGGCATGATCCTAAAAACAGTCGCGGCCCGCTTTGCTCAAAAGGAGCGGGACGGGGTCAGGGGCGGCGCGAAGGAGCCGCCCCTGCCTAAAAAGATGAGCATGGCATACAGTTTCTCACTGGGACAGAAAATAAGCCTGTGCACCAAAATAAAAGAAGCCCCATTATTAATGTATCAATAGCTCAAAAAGTAGCCAACGTTTGCAAATCGGGACAGTTGTGAACTAGTAAAGAATCACTGGGAAGGTGTTTTGCAATTTTAGCAGACTGCATGCATTTCTGCTTGCTGCAGGCAAGGTTTATACTGATATCAGAGAAATCGACAGAACAAACCGACCCCCCAGACCACCAAACAGGCTCACAAACAGTCAAAACAAAGCCCACTCACTAGTCTGTCAGACAAGCCCTTTGGGTACTGCCAGATTGCCTTACTTGCTACCCAGGACCTTGGTCATTGAGCACTTTTTCGTTGGTAAATATGAGGGCACCCATAAAAAAACAAGTCCTCTTTGTTAACCCCTTCGCTGCCAGGCCTTTTCCCCCTCCTGTGCCGGGCCTTTTTTTGCCTATTTGGGGCAGTTCGCGCTTAGGCCCTCATAACTTTTTGTCCACATAAGCTAACCAAGCCAAATTTGCGTCCTTTTTTTCCAACATCCTAGGGATTCTAGAGGTACCCAGACTTTGTGGGTTCCCTTGAAGGAGGCCAAGAAATTGGCCAAAATACAGTGAAAATTTCGTTTTTTTAAAAACAATTGGAAAAAGTGGCTGCAGAAGAAGGCTTGTGGTTTTTCCCCTGAAAATGGCATCAACAAAGGGTTTGCGGTGCTAAACTCAGCAGCTTCCCAGCTTTCAGGAACAGGCAGACTTGAATCAGAAAACCCAATTTTTCAACACAATTTTGGCATTTTACTGGGGCATACCCCATTTGTGCATTTTTTTGTGCTTTCAGCCTCCTTCCAGTCAGTGACAGGAATGGTCATGAAACCAATGCTGGATCCCAGAAACCTAAACATTTCTGAAAAGTAGACAAAATTCTGAATTCAGCAAGGGGTCATTTGTGTAGATCCTACAAGGGTTTCCTACAGAAAATAACAGCTGAAAAAGAAAAATATTGAAATTGAGGTGAAAAAACCATCAATTTTTCTCTACGTTTTACTCTGTAACTTTTCCCTGCAATGTCAGATTATCGAAAGCAATATACCGTTACGTCTGTTGGACTCCTCTGGTTGCGGGGATATATAGGGCTTGTAGGTTCATCAAGAACCCGAGGAACCCAGAGCCAATAAATGAGCTGCACCCTGCAGTGCGTTTTCATTCTATACCGGGTATACAGCAATTCATTTGCTGAAATATAAGGAGTAAAAAATTGCTATCAAGAAAACCTTTGCATTTCCAAAAAGGGCACAAGATAAGGTGTTGAGGAGCAGTGGTTATTTGCACATCTCTGAATTCCGGGGTGACCATAGTAGCACGTGAATTACAGGGAATTTCTCAAATAGATGTCTTTTTTACACACACTCCTATATTTGGAAGGAAAAAATGTAGAGAAAGACAAGGGGCAATAGTACTTGTTTTGCTAATCTATGTTCCCCCAAGTCTCCCGATAAAAATGGTACCTCACTTGTGTGGGTAGGCCTAGCACCCGCGACAAGATATGCCCCAAAACACAACATGGACACATCACAGAAAACAGAGCTGTTTTTAGCAAAGTGACTACCTGTAGATTTTGGCCTCTAGCTCAGCCGCCACCTAGGGAAACCTACCAAACCTGTGCATTTCTG
Organism: Pleurodeles waltl; assembly: GCF_031143425.1. Classification (NCBI taxonomy): domain Eukaryota; kingdom Metazoa; phylum Chordata; class Amphibia; order Caudata; family Salamandridae; genus Pleurodeles; species Pleurodeles waltl. The sequence continues at coordinate 948,155,377 of NC_090449.1, forward strand.
AAAACTAGAGACCTAGGGGAATCCAAGGAGGGGTGACTTGTGTGGCTCGGACCAGGTTCTGTTACCCAGAATCCTTTGCAAACCTCAAAATTTGGCTAAAAAAACACATGTTCCTCACATTTCTGTGGCAGAAAGTTATGGAATCTGAGAGGAGCCACAAATTTCCTTCCACCCAGCGTTCCCCCACGTCTCCCGATAAAAATGATACCTCACTTGTGTGGGTAGGCCTAGCACCCGCGACAGGATATGCCCCAAAACACAACGTGGACACATCACAGAAAACAGAGCTGTTTTTAGCAAAGTGACTAACTGTAGATTTTGGCCTCTAGCTCAGCCGCCACCTAGGGAAACCTACCAAACCTGTGCATTTCTGAAAACTAGAGACCTAGGGGAATCCAAGGAGGGGTGACTTGTGTGGCTCGGACCAGGTTCTGTTACCCAGAATCCTTTGCAAACCTCAAAATTTCGCTAAAAAAACACATGTTCCTCACATTTCTGTGGCAGAAAGTTCTGGAATCTGAGAGGAGCCACAAATTTCCTTCCACCCAGCGTTCCCCCACGTCTCCCGATAAAAATGATACCTCACTTGTGTGGGTAGGCCTAGCGCCCGCGACAGGATATGCCCCAAAACACAACGTGGACATATCACAGAAAACAGAGCTGTTTTTAGCAAAGTGACTACCTGTAGATTTTGGCCTCTAGCTCAGCCGCCACCTAGGGAAACCTACCAAACCTGTGCATTTCTGACAACTAGAGACCTAGGGGAATCCAAGGAGGGGTGACTTGCGGGGCTCGGACCAGGTTCTGTTACCCAGAATCCTTTGCAAACCTCAAAATTTGGCTAAAAAAACACATGTTCCTCACATTTCTGTGGCAGAAAGTTCTGGAATCTGAGAGGAGCCACAAATTTCCTTCCACCCAGCGTTCCCCCACGTCTCCCGATAAAAATGATACCTCACTTGTGTGGGTAGGCCTAGCGCCCGCGACAGGATATGCCCCAAAACACAACGTGGACATATCACAGAAAACAGAGCTGTTTTTAGCAAAGTGACTACCTGTAGATTTTGGCCTCTAGCTCAGCCGCCACCTAGGGAAACCTACCAAACCTGTGCATTTCTGAAAACTAGAGACCTAGGGGAATCCAAGGAGGGGTGACTTGCGGGGCTCGGACCAGGTTCTGTTACCCAGAATCCTTTGCAAATCTCAAAATTTGGCTAAAAAAACACATGTTCCTCACATTTCTGTGGCAGAAAGTTCTGGAATCTGAGAGGAGCCACAAATTTCCTTCCACCCAGCGTTCCCCCACGTCTCCCGATCAAAATGATACCTCACTTGTGTGGGTAGGCCTAGCGCCCGCGACAGGATATGCCCCAAAACACAACGTGGACATATCACAGAAAACAGAGCTGTTTTTAGCAAAGTGACTACCTGTAGATTTTGGCCTCTAGCTCAGCCGCCACCTAGGGAAACCTACCAAACCTGTGCATTTCTGAAAACTAGAGACCTAGGGGAATCCAAGGAGGGGTGACTTGCGGGGCTCGGACCAGGTTCTGTTACCCAGAATCCTTTGCAAACCTCAAAATTTGGCTAAAAAAACACATGTTCCTCACATTTCTGTGGCAGAAAGTTCTGGAATCTGAGAGGAGCCACAAATTTCCTTCCACCCAGCGTTCCCCCACGTCTCCCGATAAAAATGATACCTCACTTGTGTGGGTAGGCCTAGCGCCCGCGACAGGATATGCCCCAAAACACAACGTGGACATATCACAGAAAACAGAGCTGTTTTTAGCAAAGTGACTACCTGTAGATTTTGGCCTCTAGCTCAGCCGCCACCTAGGGAAACCTACCAAACCTGTGCATTTCTGAAAACTAGAGACCTAGGGAAATCCAAGGAGGGGTGACTTGCGGGGCTCGGACCAGGTTCTGTTACCCAGAATCCTTTGCAAATCTCAAAATTTGGCTAAAAAAACACATGTTCCTCACATTTCTGTGGCAGAAAGTTCTGGAATCTGAGAGGAGCCACAAATTTCCTTCCACCCAGCGTTCCCCCACGTCTCCCGATCAAAATGATACCTCACTTGTGTGGGTAGGCCTAGCGCCCGCGACAGGATATGCCCCAAAACACAACGTGGACATATCACAGAAAACAGAGCTGTTTTTAGCAAAGTGACTACCTGTAGATTTTGGCCTCTAGCTCAGCCGCCACCTAGGGAAACCTACCAAACCTGTGCATTTCTGAAAACTAGAGACCTAGGGGAATCCAAGGAGGGGTGACTTGCGGGGCTCGGACCAGGTTCTGTTACCCAGAATCCTTTGCAAACCTCAAAATTTGGCTAAAAAAACACATGTTCCTCACATTTCTGTGGCAGAAAGTTCTGGAATCTGAGAGGAGCCACAAATTTCCTTCCACCCAGCGTTCCCCCACGTCTCCCGATAAAAATGATACCTCACTTGTGTGGGTAGGCCTAGCGCCCGCGACAGGATATGCCCCAAAACACAACGTGGACATATCACAGAAAACAGAGCTGTTTTTAGCAAAGTGACTACCTGTAGATTTTGGCCTCTAGCTCAGCCGCCACCTAGGGAAACCTACCAAACCTGTGCATTTCTGAAAACTAGAGACCTAGGGGAATCCAAGGAGGGGTGACTTGCGGGGCTCGGACCAGGTTCTGTTACCCAGAATCCTTTGCAAATCTCAAAATTTGGCTAAAAAAACACATGTTCCTCACATTTCTGTGGCAGAAAGTTCTGGAATCTGAGAGGAGCCACAAATTTCCTTCCACCCAGCGTTCCCCCACGTCTCCCGATAAAAATGATACCTCACTTGTGTGGGTAGGCCTAGCGCCCGCGACAGGATATGCCCCAAAACACAACGTGGACATATCACAGAAAACAGAGTTGTTTTTAGCAAAGTGACTACCTGTAGATTTTGGCCTCTAGCTCAGCCGCCACCTAGGGAAACCTACCAAACCTGTGCATTTCTGAAAACTAGAGACCTAGGGGAATCCAAGGAGGGGTGACTTGCGGGGCTCGGACCAGGTTCTGTTACCCAGAATCCTTTGCAAATCTCAAAATTTGGCTAAAAAAACACATGTTCCTCACATTTCTGTGGCAGAAAGTTCTGGAATCTGAGAGGAGCCACAAATTTCCTTCCACCCAGCGTTCCCCCATGTCTCCCGATCAAAATGATACCTCACTTGTGTGGGTAGGCCTAGCGCCCGCGACAGGATATGCCCCCAAACACAACGTGGACATATCACAGAAAACAGAGCTGTTTTTAGCAAAGTGACTACCTGTAGATTTTGGCCTCTAGCTCAGCCGCCACCTAGGGAAACCTACCAAACCTGTGCATTTCTGAAAACTAGAGACCTAGGGGAATCCAAGGAGGGGTGACTTGCGGGGCTCGGACCAGGTTCTGTTACCCAGAATCCTTTGCAAATCTCAAAATTTGGCTAAAAAAACACATGTTCCTCACATTTCTGTGGCAGAAAGTTCTGGAATCTGAGAGGAGCCACAAATTTTCTTCCACCCAGCGTTCCCCCACGTCTCCCGATAAAAATGATACCTCACTTGTGTGGGTAGGCCTAGCGCCCGCGACAGGATATGCCCCAAAACACAACGTGGACATATCACAGAAAACAGAGCTGTTTTTAGCAAAGTGACTACCTGTAGATTTTGGCCTCTAGCTCAGCCGCCACCTAGGGAAACCTACCAAACCTGTGCATTTCTGAAAACTAGAGACCTAGGGGAATCCAAGGAGGGGTGACTTGCGGGGCTCGGACCAGGTTCTGTTACCCAGAATCCTTTGCAAATCTCAAAATTTGGCTAAAAAAACACATGTTCCTCACATTTCTGTGGCAGAAAGTTCTGGAATCTGAGAGGAGCCACAAATTTCCTTCCACCCAGCGTTCCCCCACGTCTCCCGATAAAAATGATACCTCACTTGTGTGGGTAGGCCTAGCGCCCGCGACAGGATATGCCCCAAAACACAACGTGGATATATCACAGAAAACAGAGCTGTTTTTAGCAAAGTGACTACCTGTAGATTTTGGCCTCTAGCTCAGCCGGCACCTAGGGAAACCTACCAAACCTGTGCATTTCTGAAAACTAGAGACCTAGGGGAATCCAAGGAGGGGTGACTTGTGTGGCTCGGACCAGGTTCTGTTACCCAGAATCCTTTGCAAACCTCAAAATTTGGCTAAAAAAACACATGTTCCACACATTTCTGTGGCAGAAAGTTCTGGAATCTGAGAGGAGCCACAAATTTCCTTCCACCCAGCGTTCCCCCACGTCTCCCGATCAAAATGATACCTCACTTGTGTGGGTAGGCCTAGCGCCCGCGACAGGATATGCCCCAAAACACAACGTGGACATATCACAGAAAACAGAGCTGTTTTTAGCAAAGTGACTACCTGTAGATTTTGGCCTCTAGCTCAGCCGCCACCTAGGGAAACCTACCAAACCTGTGCATTTCTGAAAACTAGAGACCTAGGGGAATCCAAGGAGGGGTGACTTGTGTGGCTCGGACCAGGTTCTGTTACCCAGAATCCTTTGCAAACCTCAAAATTTGGCTAAAAAAACACATGTTCCTCACATTTCTGTGGCAGAAAGTTCTGGAATCTGAGAGGAGCCACAAATTTCCTTCCACCCAGCGTTCCCCCACGTCTCCTGATAAAAATGATACCTCACTTGTGTGGGTAGGCCTAGCGCCCGCGACAGGATATGCCCCCAAACACAACGTGGACATATCACAGAAAACAGAGCTGTTTTTAGCAAAGTGACTACCTGTAGATTTTGGCCTCTAGCTCAGCCGCCACCTAGGGAAACCTACCAAACCTGTGCATTTCTGAAAACTAGAGACCTAGGGGAATCCAAGGAGGGTGACTTGCGGGGCTCGGACCAGGTTCTGTTACCCAGAATCCTTTGCAAATCTCAAAATTTGGCTAAAAAAACACATGTTCCTCACATTTCTGTGGCAGAAAGTTCTGGAATCTGAGAGGAGCCACAAATTTCCTTCCACCCAGCGTTCCCCCACGTCTCCCGATAAAAATGATACCTCACTTGTGTGGGTAGGCCTAGCGCCCGCGACAGGATATGCCCCAAAACACAACGTGGACATATCACAGAAAACAGAGCTGTTTTAGCAAAGTGACTACCTGTAGATTTTGGCCTCTAGCTCAGCCGGCACCTAGGGAAACCTACCAAACCTGTGCATTTCTGAAAACTAGAGACCTAGGGGAATCCAAGGAGGGGTGACTTGTGTGGCTCGGACCAGGTTCTGTTACCCAGAATCCTTTGCAAACCTCAAAATTTGGCTAAAAAAACACATGTTCCTCACATTTTCTGTGGCAGAAAGTTCTGGAATCTGAGAGGAGCCACAAATTTCCTTCCACCCAGCGTTCCCCCACGTCTCCCGATCAAAATGATACCTCACTTGTGTGGGTAGGCCTAGCGCCCGCGACAGGATATGCCCCAAAACACAACGTGGACATATCACAGAAAACAGAGCTGTTTTTAGCAAAGTGACTACCTGTAGATTTTGGCCTCTAGCTCAGCCGCCACCTAGGGAAACCTACCAAACCTGTGCATTTCTGAAACTAGAGACCTAGGGGAATCCAAGGAGGGGTGACTTGCGGGGCTCGGACCAGGTTCTGTTACCCAGAATCCTTTGCAAATCTCAAAATTTGGCTAAAAAAACACATGTTCCTCACATTTCTGTGGCAGAAAGTTCTGGAATCTGAGAGGAGCCACAAATTTTCTTCCACCCAGCGTTCCCCCCACGTCTCCCGATAAAAATGATACCTCACTTGTGTGGGTAGGCCTAGCGCCCGCGACAGGATATCCCCCAAAACACAACGTGGACATATCACAGAAAACAGAGCTGTTTTTAGCAAAGTGACTACCTGTAGATTTTGGCCTCTAGCTCAGCCGCCACCTAGGGAAACCTACCAAACCTGTGCATTTCTGAAAACTAGAGACCTAGGGGAATCCAAGGAGGGGTGACTTGCGGGGCTCGGACCAGGTTCTGTTACCCAGAATCCTTTGCAAATCTCAAAATTTGGCTAAAAAAACACATGTTCCTCACATTTCTGTGGCAGAAAGTTCTGGAATCTGAGAGGAGCCACAAATTTCCTTCCACCCAGCGTTCCCCCTCGTCTCCCGATAAAAATGATACCTCACTTGTGTGGGTAGGCCTAGCGCCCGCGACAGGATATGCCCCAAAACACAACGTGGACATATCACAGAAAACAGAGCTGTTTTTAGCAAAGTGACTACCTGTAGATTTTGGCCTCTAGCTCAGCCGGCACCTAGGGAACACCTACCAAACCTGTGCATTTCTGAAAACTAGAGACCTAGGGGAATCCAAGGAGGGGTGACTTGTGTGGCTCGGACCAGGTTCTGTTACCCAGAATCCTTTGCAAACCTCAAAATTTGGCTAAAAAAAAACACATGTTCCAAAATTTCTGTGGCAGAAAGTTCTGGAATCTGAGAGGAGCCACAAATTTCCTTCCACCCAGCGTTCCCCCACGTCTCCCGATCAAAATGATACCTCACTTGTGTGGGTAGGCCTAGCGCCCGCGACAGGATATGCCCCAAAACACAACGTGGACATATCACAGAAAACAGAGCTGTTTTTAGCAAAGTGACTACCTGTAGATTTTGGCCTCTAGCTCAGCCGCCACCTAGGGAAACCTACCAAACCTGTGCATTTCTGAAAACTAGAGACCTAGGGGAATCCAAGGAGGGGTGACTTGCGGGCTCGGACCAGGTTCTGTTACCCAGAATCCTTTGCAAATCTCAAAATTTGGCTAAAAAA